>NC_136000.1:19974445-20291945 GCF_048128805.1 Centroberyx gerrardi
TATGCGACAATGTTCAGGAATGGGAAGGGGTGAGCGCCAGTTTTAAACAGCGAGGGAGGTGGCAAGCTAGTTTTAAAAAAAATGGAAAGCAAAGGGAGAGACCGGGAGGAGCTTCGTTCTGGATCAGAATTTGACAACATGCTTTAGAAAAGAGGTGAAAACAGCAACACAACTGGCCTGCGTGGATGTTGGTTTATATCATTATGTCACAAAGAAATCTCCACATAGCACACATTAGTTTCAGGATTGGTTATAAGGTCTGATATTGCTTGTTGCAGGTTTAATAACAACAGATAACATAAACAAAATACAAAGAATAAAGAAGAAGAATGCTTGGGTGAAATGTCCAGATCTGGTGCAGATCTTGGTGCAGAACCATCGTCATTGTTGACGTCAGGGTCATCATAAGAATGACACTCTGTGACAATTCTGTCAGTCATCAAAATATTATACTAAGTCTGTTGTTACAAGCGTTAAAGCAGCTGTGTTGGTGCAAAATATTCAACAAGTTGAACTATAAGCTGAGCAGTTTCAGCATGAAAGTAACTTTTTTGAACCATTACTGTGCTGATAATACTGAAAAAGTTACAGTGAATACACTTAAACACAACACAATTAGGGTAAGTAAGTCATTAGTAAGACCTGAATTCTTTAGATGCAAAGTTGTGCAACTATTCTACCTAGTGAAGTGTTGTTACACATCACTATCAGGAGAGGTTCTACAGAACATGAAGAGGACAGCCTGACGTACTCACTGAGTGTCAAAGCTGGGACATCCAGTCACTATGCCAGCTAAGACAATGATTCAATCTTTGACCTCTTTGTCTGTTGCAGGTATTGGTTCCTGCCCATTGCATGCAAGAAAAATACATACTCCTCAAGATTGAATTGTAATTTTGTCATTATCTGCTCCTTCATTCTCATCTAACGATGCCTCTACTTGTCACATGTCACTCTGCTTTCTTGCTTCCTCCTTCAGGCTTCTTTGGTACTATCGGGTACCGAAACACTTTGAAACATTCCGTGCAAAAGTTTGGTACTTCAGTGGTTAATTGTAATAGTTTTTCCATCCAATTACTCTACCTGTTCTAAAACTCAACGTGACTGCTAATTGGCTCCATAGGTAACTACTTGCCACAGGCAGGAAAAACCTTCTCCACGCGCTATTACACTTTCATCTCTCGTTTGCTTGAAGTAAGCGCACAATGTCACAGAAGTAGTCCAAGGTCTGGCTACATTTTACAAAAACTGTGACTATTTGTCACATTGTGTTGTCATATTTTCTCATATTTTTTTTACCATGTAAAACTGCATTTTACATAAATGCATAGAAAATGTAATTGCACTTGATATTCTTTAAAGTTATAAATGTTATGTATCAATGACATAGTTCTAAATAATTAAAATATAAGCTATTAAATATTAATAACTAGTAATAGTGTTAATAGTTATAATAAGAGTTGTAATGTATAGTTTAGATTTTCTTTTGTGTTGTAAAAGTGCATTTTGAGCAAATAAATACTTTGTTAGGGGCTTGTTTTATACTGATAAAGTGAAGAAGAAAAGTAAATGCATAAAAAAATTCACACTTGAGAGTTCAACTGTTGTTTCAATTTGTTTAGAAAACTAACAGCAAAAATGATGTGATAGTCCAAAAAAATAGGCTATTGCATTACATAATACCAAAATTTTCAAACAATTCTCAGCCGTAGTCTTGCCTCTCTCTCTCTCTCTCTCTCTCTCTCTCTCTCTCTCTCTCTCTCTCTCTCTCTCTCTCTCTCCCCCCCCCCCCCCCTCTCTCTCTCTCTCTCTCTCTCTATTTGTCTGAGACGTACATGTTTTTTTCAATGTGACCGTGTTGCATCTGTATTTAAAACCAAGTGCGAATTTGAGGTAGGCTGTAAATTCAGGTTCTTGGTGCTCAGAAGGAGCAAACTCTGACCCTTGGAAAGAGGGTCAGAGTTTGTCTGTGTGGACTTTACGGCAAAAATATGCATATGCTGGTTAATAAGTTTGTTGTTTTTCTCATCTCTGGATGGGGCTGTATTGTGTCCAAGGTGTACATTGTGCGCACATTGTGTGTACATTGTGCGGCACATTGTGTGGCACATTATTGACAGACTATCTATGAATCTACCTACCTACTAACCAACCCTGTGCCTGACCACCAGACCCTGTTC
Source organism: Centroberyx gerrardi (assembly GCF_048128805.1). NCBI lineage: Eukaryota > Metazoa > Chordata > Actinopteri > Beryciformes > Berycidae > Centroberyx > Centroberyx gerrardi. The sequence goes on from NC_136000.1 coordinate 19,976,626, forward strand.
ACCACAGTTGTTTGGGAGAAGGCTGAGATGGAAGTCTGGGGGCTGACTGTGTGTTTGGTGGTTGTGACGGCATCTGAGGTTAGGAGGGTCACTGGAGAGTTAGCCTGGATTCATAGTTTATTCGGCACCAATTAACAAACAGAACATAATTTAGGCACCACCGGTGCTTCAATCTCTGTACAACCCTCGTGAGGTTGAGCTCCTCTGACAGCCTTCTCAGGCCATGCGCACAGTCAGCTCTTTCACAGGTACACCGTTGATTTTTGTTCCCTCCAACTCACGGATGTACAGTCAGGGTAGGACAGTGCCTACTTTAGGATACTCAAACAAATTGAGATTTTTCCTATAACTATTTTGGTTTATGTGACTATATTTTTAATGCCAGAAACTCCCCAAAAAGTGTATATCGTAGTCTCGCTCTCTTCCAGAAGTAGCACCATAAGTGAAAGGTAAAGGCATTGAATGTTTTTCCTGCTTTGAGTGAATACAAGATCACAAGCAGCTTGGTATATGTGTACTTTGTTCTTATACTAATGTAAAAAAGCACATTACATCAGAGCCTTTTTGCATACCTCAGTGTCAAGATGCATTTGATTCCTGTCCTCACCTGCTCTTTTACCCTCTACACTTGCTAGCTAGCTAAACGGAAATATCACCTATTAAGCAGTTTTCAACATTAAGTGTTGAAGATAAAAAAAAAAGCAGTAATTTAAAGTGGGAGACCAACACCAGCACTTAAGAATCTTCAAAAGAAGACTGAGCAGAAGATCACTAGATCTTTTCAAACAGAATGCTATTAGCAAAAAGACTGGCTATGTGGCTGTGATGAGAGCAGCCAGCTCTTTTGCTATCCCTGCCCACTGTTCTCCTCTAGTGACAGTGTATGGTTGAAAGATAGCTACTGCGACCTCAACAATTTGCCAGCTGCTATTCTCAAGCATGAGAAGTCAGCATTTCGCATCCTAAGTCAAATAAAGACATTTGGGAGGTCATGAATTGACTTGGATGAGCAGCAGACACTGAATATCAGCATAATGGCAAGGTAAAACTCAAGCAACATAGGGAATTACATCTAACCATTGCATGCAATTGCCAAGAGAGACGAGAAGTTAGATACACATTGTCTATTTGCATGTAAGGTAATCAAGCAATGACGCATAAGACAGAGGATAATGTTCTACTTCATCTTTACTGTGTAACAGTGTGATACTTCCTATTTAGTATTTAGTCTAGTTTGTGTAGTGCCACCTACTGGCAACAACACATAAAAGCTGACATAACCAACAAAGCACAAATCTCAGTGTTTTTTTGTTGTGTCCAACAGCAGTGAAGTCAGAGAAGCCTTTCAATGATGTAAGACAGACGAGCAGCAGCTACAGCTAACTGTTGGAGAAATAAATATAAATGAACACGTTGGAGAAATACCATTGTGTTGACAAGCTGTTGGCTCAAACTTATAATGGAATATCCATCATGGCATCAGTGCTCAATGGGTGCAGGCTAAAATAAAAGAAATGATGCCACAAGTTATTTTTCCCATGGCGCAGCCGAGGGCATCACAAAGCATATTCAGGTCAGTCAGTCAGTCATCAACACTTCGTGAGATGGCCTCTAGAGGGCGTCTTTGGCTGCGAGATCATGCTGTGTTTCCCATTCATAGGCTCATGTGCACCGCCACAAAATAAAAAGTTGGTTAATATATAGAAATTGATCTAAATCGATCTCTAATGCGCCTAATGTGCATATCACATCATCGTTTGGAGCAAATTACAATTTGCTCCAAACTTTTTCCAAGACAGTTGAAGGGCTTGCTTCATTTTTGACTAAATCTACCAAAACGCCCCCATCTGCTGGATGAAGTCCTAAAACGCAGCATACCGAGGGCTGCAACTACCAGATGGAACTGAACTCACACTGGCTGTCAAAAGCATCCACCTGCTTTCTCCTGATGACCTATGAAGGAATCTTCAGTGTCACACTCTTTCATGTGCTGCAGAGTCATGGACATAGGCTTCTGCTGTGTCCGTGTCAGTGACACCTCTACTGCATTGGACTGCCAGCGACAACATTTTGATTTGTTTTTTATGACCGATTTGAATACAATGAACTGAACCTGAAAGCTGAGAGTCTTAGTAAACAGCCAATCAGAGAGAGGAGAAGGCAAATCTACTACAGCATCCTTGATAACATCACTGTGCAAATGAAGGCCAGGTTTCATGTGAAGTGGATTTTCTTGGTTTAGTGAATAGTAAACATTTTGCTGCAATGTCAGCTCATTTTATTGACATCAAACTGGTGAGTCTGTCTAAATATGCCAAGTACTTTGACCTTGCTGACTCAAGTCTGATCTTGTGGGATTGTAAATTTAGGGAATGGTGCAGGATAAATCACCGTCTGGGCTCCTGACTTTTCTGAGTGAACATGACCTAGAGTGGACTGTCCCAGAAGCAACAAAACTACCAGCAACCACGGCATCAGTGGTGCGGACTTTCTCGGCACTTAAACAAATAAAGACTTAACAGTACGGAGCTAGGCAGGCTTCCATCCTTGGAACTCTATCAGTAGAAAAGACAGAATAATGACATTGAAAGCCAAGAAGGAAGAGTTCTACAATGCTGTGATTGCCAAGTTCATAGAGAGAGACAGATGTATTGACTTCATCTTCAAATAAAGTAAGTGTCTTTGTTTTCCTTGCTGGCAGTTATTTTTGCTGGCAGTTACATGTGGCAATATATGCTGTCTAATGAGACTCATGAGTGCAGTAGTGCTTATCCAGGCAACCTCAGGCTGATTGGGCCAGTGGAAAAATGAAACAGTGAAAATAGACAAATAGAAAATGTAAAACAATATAGCCTAGCATGATAACTGCTGCCTACCACAGCAGTTCAGAATGTTGTCTATTCACTGTTAGGTAGGGTCAGTGTACCGTTTATCAATTTGATTCCTTAATTCAAAATCAAAAATAGAAAAACAAAAAATTGAGTGCAATTTTCTAAAATTAAAATTTTTGCCCCTAGGATAAATGTAAAACTGAGATTTTAGACTTGTGTTTTTCAACTTCCTAAGTTTTGTTTTTTGTTTGGAAAAATGGAAATTGAAACATTGCTCTTGGACAGTGAAGTGAGGTATCTTCATTTCGAGCTCATGCCATGGTTTGACTGACATGGGGGAGAACAAAGCAAGGGTTGGACTTACTACTTCTGGCCGGTGGGGCCACTCGTCTCGCCCAACGTCACACCTCACTGAACACAGACAAAGTCAGGATTATAGCCAGACTCTGAAGTTGTTGCTTTGGTGCTGCTGATTGTTATATAGAACAATACATTTACTCACTGGGTTTGGCTTCAAGGGGCCAAAACTGGCCTAGACTTGAAACCACCTCAGTCAATGGGACAAAGTTATACTCACAATAGCTAATTTCATTTCTTTTAAAGGCATGCTTTATGACCATAAGGCAATATGGGCTGGATTTTCCTTAAATTGTGTGCTTCACCCTGGCTCCATCTGCTCCACTCTTTTACTCTACTGCACAAACTCTGGCTCCAAAAATACAGCATGACGGCACCCAGAAATCCCACTTACTCGGCCTCAAACAAGCCAGTGGAAAGTCAGCGGGTGTCGTCACAGTCACCTCGTCCAGTATTTTCTACAATCTGTGGTTGGGTCTCCAAAATGTTTGTGCACAGGGCCCCTGTAGTTCTTGGTCCATGCTTGTGTGTGTGTGTGTGCGTGTGTGTGTGTGTGTGTCATTTTTATAAGGGTAGCAAGAAAGGCTGAAGCCCACACAGCAACTATTTTAGTAACTTAAGACATTGCAGTGCAGGCAATTGATATGTCTGACAGCAGCCTCTGTCCTATAACCAGGGCACGTCTGTTGGAGGATAATGGAGCAGAGCAGAGTCTGAATGCAGCTTCTGTCATCCTCCTGCTCTCCAGGAGTGCTCAAACTCTTAGCATGCAGGAACTTAAAAACCCCACTCCATCATAGGATTTCCCTTCCCTATAGAGCTGGCTAGACTCGTAGTACTCTGGTTAAACAAGTGATTTTCCCAATGTTAGCCACCCGTCCAACTTCATTCTATTTTTGATTACAGCTGATCTGTGTCAAGTGGGGATGTTATCTTCAACGGGTGAAGCACAGCTCCATTATGTGATTGCTGTCATCAATGATTGTGAATGTTTCAGCCTGTTGAAAAATATCCTTTTTTTCGACAGACACGTAAGTTTCCATGACACCTACTACAGTACCCATAAGCCTCACCAAACTCCCGGCCAATCACATGATCAGAACAGCTCTTGCTCTCTTTCCTCAGCATCAGTGCCGATTTGTTAGCTATGTGCTCCGTAACAGCCCAAGTATCCTAATACTGAAATGAAAGAAAGAAATTTTGAAAGACATTTTATCTTGCCGTCTTACAGTCTGATCCACTGTTCTTTCAAGCGTTCACTCTTGGGGAATCTGTAAAATGTTGTATAATTGGTTACAATCCGGCACAATCTGACACGGTGAGCCAGCCGGTCAGTCAAAAATGGAGCTGTAGCCTAAAACACTATGGAAGTTGAAGTCTTTCACTGAGCAAAGGCTGTTATGAGAAATGAGAAAAAAAAATCATTGTCTTGATTTTTTTCTAATTTTTTCTTTAATTTCAAAATGCAAATCCAATTTAGTTATCCATTACTCTTGCACTGTAAGGTCTCTGATCGATTGAATGAGTGGAACCATATGGAAGCCAGTTATTTTAAAATCTGGGTACCACAAATGAACGGCCAAAACACTTCCGGAACCTTGATGACATGTACTTTGTGTAAGGGAAGTAAGACTGAAACACTAACACAGATCCTTATATAAACTCTGGTCATGTTTGAACCTATCAGCAATGTGCAGCCCAGCTGCGTGTATAGACTTAGGTAACCAGCTACACACACGCGCACACACACACTATCCCAAATAATGGCCCAGCATTGTTCTGTGTGGGCGATTAGTGGAGGCGGCATCGGCTGCTGCAGTGCTCTGTGTCTATGTTCCCGTGGAAACTGTGATAGTGGGATGCACTGACTGACCCTGTTTAACATGCCAAGAATTACCCATGCTCAGAGCCCCTTTCTTTTAAATTTGCATCTCTCTCTCCCTCCTTCTCTCTCTCTGCCTTACCTCTCTCTCATCACCTTTCACTCTGGCACCCCTACAACTACATATATCTGATTTTTTTTTATTCTCATTTGCACTCTCCACTGTTTTCACTTTAGTGTACTTTGCAAGTCCCATTCCTTTTTCAATTTTCTTTCCATTACCTCAAGACTATGCATACACTGTGAACCCTAGCGAGCAACCCTGTGTATCACTGAGAAATGCTCCAAGAATCCTACTTTTTCATCTCCTTTTCATTTCCCTTACACATCCTTTTTAAGTTATGAGAAAGTTTGTGATGTATTGATGAAATCACTTCTTTCTGCCTTTAGTATTATTTTTATTTGAACGGTTGAATATAGAAAACATTTGTAAGGAAACAGGTATTCACTTTACCATTCAGAATGTGTGTGGGCCCCCTGATATTTTTGATGGTGCATAGCAGTACTCACTATATAAACTGACATTTGATCTTTCCTGAAACATCATGGGACCATGTGACAACCGTTACTAGTACAACATCATTACCTTTTGTCTGTTAAGAACATGAGAAATGGACTCAATGTTAGTAGGGCTAGAAAGGGCTACCCTCTGATTGAACAGAAGATGGTATGCATTTTCTGTGTATTATCTGTCTATGTGTTCTTCCTCAGTCCGAAGAAGGCCAATTTAACCTCAGCCAGACACAAATCAAGAAGATAGATTCCAAAAGCAGTTCAGCGGAGTGCAGAGGCAGAGAAAACAGGCTCTAAGGAGCTCGATTAACCTTTGAAGGCCTCAGGCAGACGTGAACTCAGGATTAGGAACAGAAGACCTCAGTCGAGGATATTTTTGTGCCAGTGCAGATCAAGTGCAGTGACCTTGCGCCAGCGAAGTGGTAGTTTCGTTGGGCGTAGGCGGAATTTTTGGTAATTTGGTAATTTTGTGGCTCACCATGACATTGCTTATGTCAAAATGGTCGGTGGAGTGCACTGGAGGGGAGTGCCAACACAAATTGGGTGGTGCAGTGCAATTTTGGTATCAAAAATTACGCTTGCGTCTCTACCTACTAAGATCACATCTAAGTGCAAGTAGGTGTTCTGTGCTATTTTTGTGGCTTTAGTTGGCAGAGGTGCACCCAGATAGACTTCTCCAAGATCACATAAATCCATTTTATGTATGTTATGTTTACCTGTATCACTTTAATATACATTTTTCTAGTAGACACGTTTACATGCACATCAAAAATGCGATTATAATGTGATTAAGGCAATAATGCAAAAAGTGTGCATTGTGGCAGAGTGTGTATTGACAGATTAAGGGGTAATTTGGAAAATATGTCCTGTTAAAAAATTGCTAATGCTCCTACAAGAAATCATAATACAGTAAAAAATTTATTTTAAAAACTTGTATTTTGTTTTCTGCAAAATGTCACTTCTTGCAGCGACAGCTAAGCCACTCATAACAAAATCATATTTGTTCATCATGTCAATTGAAGACAAAGCTGAGATGGAAAGAGAGGGAGAGAAAAGGACATTCCTGTGCACACTGATAATGAATCCAATCAAAGAGGAAGGTGACCTAAAATCTTTATTTTGTCAGAGTGTGGTGAAATATGTGTGTACGTGGTTTGAGAAGAAACAGATGGAACATAAATGAAGTGTCTTAACTTTAGCCCTCATCAATCAACAGTAAAGCTGGGACAGCACTGATGGACTTTTTATCTTCAACGAGGCTGTACATAGTGTGTATGTGAAAAATCACTGGTTAGCCCTAAAATGTTTCCCCTTCTAGACAGGGAATTTGGTGGATTTGTGGTTGACAATAAATGTACCAAAGGTACCAAATATGCAGCACCTTGTGCTTTTAAAATAAAGGTTTTCATTTTTGAAAATCAGATTAACTTGTTCATGCGTGTTATCACACATTATGTCAACTGGCCAGTTGCTCCAGAATATGACCAGAGTGACTTTACTTTATTAGTTACGGCCTTTCAAATTTTAACATTTTTGACATTTGATTACAGCATCCCCATCAGGCGAATCAATGGAATTTTTCAACAACATGGCTGACAGATTGACTCATACTCATGAGCCAGCAGAGGTTGACTAAATACATTTTGATATCCAGAATTTAAATGGACGCCGTGTTTGGTGTTTGTGTTTGTTAACTGACCTCATGCTTAATGACATCAAACCTTGGATAAAAGTCCATTGTCCATGTCTGTGTGTGCAACCCATTTGGTTGCTAAGCCAACTTGCCTGTCTTAGTTTTTCCAACTCACCAACGGTGCTTGTTGGTTGACTGCTGCCTCACAGAGGGCATTTTGGACACATAGATTTCTTCAGCTGCTAATAATAATAATAATAGCCAAGCCCATGTGTCAAATAATCTAGTTCTTGTTTCAAGCTTTGGAAGTATGCCTCACTTCCTCTTTGCACATCTTCACGGTCAACTTAATTTGTGTACCATGGATTGGATTGGATTTTCAAAACCCTGTGTAATAACAAAAGCAACAGGGTTCCAGCACCTATAGTAATAATAATATTTGGATTGGTCAGTTTTTAATTTCATTTGAAATACATTATTTATACAAAAAGTTACGTGTCAGTCAATTTTGTAATTTCAAAAGTGGACTATTTCCATTTTCAAAAGGTAAATTCATTTTTTGTTCAAAATGCTAGACTTGTCACTTTAAAATATAGTTCAAATGAACAATGAAGTGAATCATTGATGAATACATCATCTTTTACTGAGTTCACCATCTTTATTTGACTAGTAAAAAGTTTTATAATCAAACATATTGGCCAAAATACAAACATTTTAGGAGAGGGAGCTGCATTTTCACATTCATTTAAAGCCACTGGAACAGGACGCCACACTGTATTACACCTGAACAGAAAAGAAAATCACGTTAATGCAGTAAATATTTTAGTTATGAGTCATGGTGAACAGATGGTTCTTCATCATAATCCGAAGGCTTTAACTATCAAATTCTAGCAAAAAAGGACAAAGTTGTATCAAGAACTCTTGATCAGGGGATGATTGAAACTTGCCAGTGGGGTCTTTTCGTTATCCTCCATAAATATGCAAATGACTGTGTTAATGTACATAATACAGCAAGTAGTCAACATTAACTGTTAGACCACCTGGGAGATTGTTTCCATCTGGGATAGAATGACACTGTACATAGAGGTTACAGATACCACTTGTATTGAGGAAATGTCCAGGTACTGTAGGGCTGAGGGGAAAACCTTTGAGTAATTGATAGCCATGCAGTGTAAATGGGTCATTGCTTGAAATGGATGATCAATGAGTTGAAATAGAAGCCATCTGTTTCTGTCAGGTGGATATTAAACATATTGAGGAAAGACTAAATCAGATTAATAAATATTTGAAATTTCTGACTCTGCAGCATGACCTTGAGGGTGTAATATTCAGTTTGCAGACCAGACAGACCAGAGAATGCGGGAGAGTTCAGCTAGAGCCCCAACTTGGAGGAGGTACTGCTGGGAGCAGATTTCTGTTGATAACAGCAAGGATGTCACTGTTCCCCATTGTCAATAATTTGCATGCCTGGTCAAGAAGCAACATCTGCAGATTAATTTGTTTTGAATTAAACATTTGGCATCGATATTGAATGAAAAAATCATTTTCTCAGAAAAAGAAAAATACACACAGATAGCTGGCATAATAGGCTTAACAGCATTACCCCTATAACAGGTTCCAGCACAGTGCATAAATACAGTACATTTCACGTCCTATTACCTGGTAAACTGTGGGATATACTGTATGTGCACCCAAGGCTGGAGCGGGACACATTTTCAGCCTGGGAGTTTCATGCTTCAGACCAGCTCACTACCCCTCATAATGTAGACTAAGCCAATTTTCCCTTATCTCAAACTTAAGATCTCAAATGAAAATGCACATGTAATTCATTCATTCATTCTCTTTAGCTGCTTATTCGTATTCAGGATAACATGCATTGGGCGGAAGGCAAAGAAAAAGCCTGGACAAGTCGCCAGTCCATCACAGCAAAACATGTACTTAGTATTAAGCATTTGCAAAGTCAGTGCACTGTTGCATATCACTTGGGTGGCAACATTATTTTACACTATTTTGGACTTAAAAATGGAAGAATATATACACACAGCAACATCAATAACATTGTGCAATACATGCCACATCACCTGCCTCAGTTTTGGCCCACTACCTATCTCATCATCGGACTACTGGCTGTGAGCTGGAACACGGAACATGTCAGTCGGTTTAGCACACATACTAGCACACATACGCAGTACCTTCATTTTTTAATACAAGTTTTTTTTTTTAGCTCTTAATGCTACTTAAAGGGATAGTTCATCCACTTGCATACAGAGGAAAGGTGAGAGAGAGAGACATGCAGTGAAACTTACCACACGGACCGTCACAGGTCAGTTCACACAGCAAGTCAAGATGGTAAATTGATGAAATTGTGACCGGTCCACACGTCCATCCCCCTCCAACCCAACAGTCTGATATTTCTTCAGATAAGCAGAGATTAGAGGAGATGTGGACAAGAATGTGTTCTATTTTTCAGTTCTGAAAAAGTTCTATTCTGTGTTCTTATTTATACTGTGATCGTTTTACTAGGTTGTAAGTTTCATGATGACAACACTTAGAGCTGTGAATGTATTTATCATTTTGTCTTCTATGTAAAGTAGTAGAAAGTATGCCTAATTGTGTCCATATCCTACTAATCTGATTGATATTAATTTATTAGTCATCTAAATGTTGTGAGTAAGGTAGACTAACAATAATGATCACTTTATAGTTATGAATTATTTATGTGCAATAAATTAAATTTAAATGGTTCACAATATATACGTGTGCATTATATTCCTGCATAATGATACACAATGAGTGATTTGGCACTGTTGGAGCACATCGCCAATACAAGAGTAAAGTGAGAACATACCTGCAGAGATTGTGCTGATTTTACGGCCCATGATTTTGACTGGCAAATGAGATGCTTTTAATTTCCAAGAGCCATTCTCTTGGATCTCTGTGATGAATTGGGTTCAGTGACGGAACATCAGGTGCACAGTAATTATGCAATCCCTCTCCATCTCCAGGTTGTTACAAATCTCGGTTTTCTGGCAACTGGAGCATTCAAAATAGCGCTTTCTGATAGGCTATCCCAGTCCACCCTGAGCCATGTCTTGCCCGTGCTCTAGAATGTCAGAATTTGTTTAAGTTGAAGATGCATCAGGTTGTCCTGCGCTGCTGTGGAATAGGCCATCAAAATGCAATTTGCAGCATGTCCGGTTTTCCAAATGTAATCGGCACAATCGGCTGCACTCATGCTGCAATAGGGGCACCCCAGGAAAATGAATTTGTTTACGTTAATCAAAAGCATTTTTACTCTGTCAGTGTGCAAATAATTTGTGATGTGCACATGGCTCTGAGAAATGTTGGCCTGGTTCAAGCTGTGATTCATACATTCTGTCCAAAGCAGAAGAGATGTCAAGCTGGAGATGTACATGATGGCTGTCTTGGCAAGATACGCTTTTGTACGGTGGACTTTCTAGCCACAGGTTGTACATTGTCATTGAACTATATTAAAATGCATTAACTTATTGAAATGCATTAACTTAACCATTTAGGTGACAGGCTATCACTGGCTACCATCATGCACATTGTGTTAGATTACAGAGGACATACTGACAGACTTCCAACCAACATTTATTGTTTCGCACAAGATATTCAAATCAAAGTAGAGCTAATTTCACACAATTTGCAACTCCTTTAGCTCCTTTGTAAGATTGTAAAATGACTAATACTTACACACTGGACTGTGCACAACCATTTGCCTCTCCAGAATTCTCTCCACACCATTCACTCTGATTCTTTATAACCACTTAAATACGATAAATATACAAATATAGGCCTGCGCTGTGCTGTTTATAGCCAACTATCAGATGACACTATGAATGTATGACTTGAACATGTCCTTGATGTGTCTCCCTTGTGTGCCGTAATGTGCTTCTTTGTCTCCCATTTAAAATCAGAACATTTCTTCCTCATTTCTTCTAGGGTCCGTAGCTCAAAGCTGACAGCAGTGACTTTCTGCTACTCTACATACTGTATTTTCTTTCATATGTGATACCAGACCTGAGACCTCAACAATATTGGCCTTTTCTTCTCAATCTCACCAACCATGGTCTCAATTTTGAAATCAGTTCTAACCTGTCTTTTTTTTTTCATTGCTCTTGTTATTTTTCCTCAAGGCTGAATGAATAGACATATGCAGAACAGGCCAGTTAGAGGTGTTTAAACATCCATTTAGTGTGGGAGAGGACATACGTAGCCTCATTCACGTGCACACAATTTCATAATGATTGTGATTTATTACATGGAATGTGTATACATAAAATCTGCATGTGCACTTTTGCACATACGCAGCTTTTTAGTGGCAAATCTATGCAAAATTTTATGCATCTGGCCCCAGGTCATAATCAAGTAAAGCAGTTCAAAACCATCACCCATCACTCAGTACCACTTTACTACATACTTATCCTTCATAATGAACTATTAAAAAATGCTAATTTTCTAGGTTGTTTTTCACTTATATCAACAAGATAATTAGCCTACCAAATTATTGTGCAAAAATGGTTGAAATGGGTGTGCTTGTAAACACATTGTGGTGTGGTGTAAGGAAGATTTAAACAATAGGGATTTCTACAGTGTTTCCACAGGGGAAAATATCATTTAGAATGGCAGCCATTAAATCAAATTTGTATGGAGAGTGACCACTGCTGCAATCTGACAGCTTGAAGCTAGTTTGGAAAGGTTGAAGCTTAGTTTTGAAAGCTTTGCAAGAATGAATCTGTATTTGTGTTTGAGGCTCCATAGTTGTGAGAAAGGTTTGCACACTTAAACAAAAAAAAAGATCTTTTTAATTCCACTTTGAATATGTGCGAAAACAATGTAATGCTTGTAACTTAATGTTTGAATTAGTCTAAAGGTCTTAAAGGATGATTCAGGTTGTTTTCAACCTGGGCCTTATTGTCCTAGTTTTTGCCATCAAGATGATTGATTGTGTTCAATTTCAAAATTTCATTCACTTCACTGTAGAGCGTGGTATAGCTTCAGTTATCTTGGAGCGCTGCTGCTGCCCAACACACACCCCAAACACACTCTCCAACAGTTAAACCCAAAAAGCAATTAAAGCATGTCCTTTCAACACAATAATACTCACACTGCAGTTCCACATGTCTTTAAATAACTGCGATTGAACAATTATCACAACATTCATAACAACCGGTATAATAGTCTAATGGTACTTTTTAGTGTTGCTCACACACTCCCTTACTGGCTGCTGGTTTTCTGCTGCTTAAAGGTCGTATTGCAAGAAGCAGAAGAACGGGCTTTCATTGCTTCAGCTAAGAAGCGTTTTTGATGTGTTTCACTCATTGGAAGGTAGGCCTATTTATGAATGTCAAATTAACCATAAACAAACTATAGCACATATTTCTCGCTTTTTGTGAGTGTGGTTGATTGTGAATATAATTGATAATTGTGATTTTTCATACCTGGGGCCGCCAACATCGGTGGATTTGCTGTTATGTTTACTGTTTGTGTTGACATACTTCCACAATTTGTGATGTCCGGTGGGAGATATCACCGCCTACCAAAAATCCCCACACATTCTACTCGTAATTACCAATAGGAGGTCGGAAGTTTGTATCTACAGAACATTTGATGAACGCAGCATCAACACAGTAGTAGTACTAATACCATATCTAATATCGCAATATACAGGCAATGGATTATCGGACATTGGATGTCATACCTGTCAATTCTCATGTTTTACCTGTGAGACCTTTTTCTTTTGCCTTTGCTGCCATCTCAAGGCCATGAAATTAAAATCTCACGGTTTGCCACACTATCAATAACACAGGTTACATAGGTTTCGACAGGTTTTCCATCACCAATCTCCCTGTTTCCATTACTGTTAGGTTGACAGGTATGGGATGTAGGCAGGTCCCATTGCAGTGTGAGTGTTATTGTGTTGAAAAGACTTGTTTTAATTGCTTTTTGGATGAAACTGTTGGAGATTAGCCGTTGGCCCTGGGTATGTGTGTACTGGACAGCAGCCGTCTTGGCAACCTGTAGGTATGAAAGCTCTTCAGTGAACTAAGTGGTTATCATTTCCAGGCTCATCAACGAGCAGTTAATCAGTACATTTTCTGTACTTGGGAGTTTGTGTCAATTTCAGAAAGCCAAAGATATGTTGACAGATAAGAATGTATCTAGTATAAAGTGAATAGAAACTATATGTATCATTTTATTTAGATTTTGATATGTCATCAGCAGTTTTACTTGCAATGTATGAAATATGCACTCATCTACAGTTTTATCAAGTTCTCTTCTCTCTGAATTGTATGTATTCTTATAGGATCTCTGTGTCCATTCAGTCATGACTTAAAATAATCTGGGGACAGGATGGCGTCCATGTTTTGAGTAGCCTAAATGACAACAAGGAAAGAGAAGAATGAGTTAACTTTCCAGTTTCACATAATCCTGCTCTTGCCACAGAGCACCAACATGAACACTAATAGTCTTTCCTGTTTTAATTGGTGTCCCACATTGTAATTGTCACATTGAAAGCAACTTAAAATATTTCATGTTATTTTAGATTGCCATTTATGATTTCTTGTAGAGTTCTTGTTTTTCTATCTTGTTTATTTTTTATTTTTTTATTTTGTAGAATCAGAACCATGATACCTCAGCTGGTATCGGTACCAAACTTTTGCTATATTGTTACAACCCCAGTTACCACGCTCCTTACCTGGCTAACTGACATAAACCACTTGGCATGATGGTGTTTGAACTTAGACACAGCTGATACATTTGCAGCCGGACTACTCGTGAAATCTTCAAATTGTCTCATGCAATCCAAGGGTACAGGTCAGGCATGCTCTCCAGTTATTTGCTTTCTGCTTTCTGGTATTTGCCCTACTTTTATTTCCCCTAAGCAGCTCCACACTGCACAGTGCCAGGCTGTCTGGCTGCTTCCCAGCCAACCACAAATGTCAGTTATCTTGGGAAATTGTAATTACACGATGAAATAACGCAATTAACCCCGAAACTTATACTAATAATGGAGGATGGAATATTGCAGTCAGCATGACCTACAATTACAGCAACGCGTAGACTAAAGGAATGAAACAGTACACAATGGATAAGGATTATGATAACAGGCTACTTGCTTTTTTATGACTCGCATAATACTAAACTGAAGGACACCCTGACCTGCATTATGGAATTACAACAAGGAATAGGAACAAAACTGGCATGGTCTGTGAGAAGTGTCCTGTCTGGTAGCTGCATGGAATAAGAATTACTGAAAGATGGCTGCAGTTTCTGTGGGGTGCTCCCCATTGGTCAGTCAATATGTATGTAATATTTATTATTGAATGGTTAAGTAACAACAAATTGATGATTAGTTCAATTCCCTGCATTGTTTACTAATTAATAGTGAATTATATAATGTATAACATTAAATCATCAATTAATGACATGTTAGTACACCAATTAAGCATTTATGGTTTATTATAAAATCCAATAAAAATAAACAAACCACAGTTGAAAGGGGCCTAGTACAACATCATCGCCTGAGTCATTGTCATCCTAGAATCAACAGCGCTTATTATAAAGCAAGCTAAGTTGTTTACTGTATTACCTGTAAACTAATGAGGCTAACATTGGCTAACTAGCTACTGCAACATTAACTGATTATCATTGTAACAATTATTGCTTGTTTATGTGAAACAAATGTATATGTTATATGTTTCTCACATACATCAAGTCTATAATTATTTGAATAGACTGAATGGACAAATAAAGAACATTTTGCACACAGGTGTTTCAAACAGTGGCACTTTATTCCGTTCATGTCGGTACAGACTCAGTGCAACTGTGTCTTTGGCGCAATTAATCATGGTTGTTATAGTTCACTAACACACTTTCAGTGCTTGAAAGCATTAAATCTTTCCAGTTTATAAATTACACTGACCAGAAATGGCAGGTGTGGCCGCCATCTTAGAGCATCACAGCACTGAAAATAAGTCTACAGTAAAACAGAAATTTACCTGGGTGGGCCATCAAAACATAATCACTATGAGATATGAGAGATGGAATAACAATGCCAATACAATGACTGAACAATGTCAGTGTAACACTTTATTATTTTCTATTGTTCAAACACGATGTTGTTTTTTTTATTTGATCGTTATCTCATAGCCTTATGACATTTTCAGTCGATTTCATCAGATGCAAGTCATTTTCATCTGTTTAAAACACACTTGCAACACAGGGTGCAGACCTGGGGTGGGAGAGTCAATTGCCAAAGCAGCAATACATATAAATAAACAAAATACAAAATAAATAACTAAATAAATAAATAAATACAGTCAAATATTTTACTTTTATCCTTTTTTTCTTTTCATCGTATGCACCCTACAGCATTTAGTGTTAGTCATTTTACTTTTAGGCCTATTTATCCATGCTTCCCAATATGACAACTTGCTTGCCAGCTTAATATTATCATAAATTAAACATTGTCAATTAAATAATCAACAAATATGTATTACAGACATAGATGAAGTTTTCTATCCTATCTAATCACACAAAGTAATAAGTAGTGAAGGGCATCAACCTTTATTTTATTTTCACTGGTGGAGGAAAGTTAAGGTTATATTAATCATTCTGAGTGTCTTAGGAGGCAACACACCACAGAGTTTCTGTATTGTTTTGTACTGTTTCAGCCCCTCTTGCACCCAAACACCCTTATAAATGCCCAACATGTACTAATTACACCAAATTGGAATGTAAGTAAATGATCAGCTAAGGATGAGTCATTAAGCAACCAATTAGATTGGCAGATTGGCAACAATTCCCATAGGTATAAGGAGACAGACAGAAACAATTACCTGCATTTTTCTAATTATCATCCTCCTAGCTTGAAAAGGGGTTTACCTTATAGCCAACGTTTAAGACTGAAGAGGATATATAACACTGATGAAGAATTTGAAACACAGGCAGCTGGTTCATGTGATTGATAGTCTAAGGGCTACAATGACAAAAGTTGGAGAGAGTCTTTCTAAACATGACAGCAATCTGAGAGCCTGTGAAGAATGATTTCGATGCACATGCTATGATAAAGGGTGACTATGTTTTACATTCACACACAGGTAAGGGGAGGATCACATGCAGATATGTTGTGTATTTATTGAAATGTCCCTGTGGATTCTGTTATGTTATGTTATCTTATATATTACGAGTTGAAAGCTAGAATCTCTGAACACAAAAGCAACATAAGGAACAGAGAGGAGAAATCTCGCACAGCCAGACACTTCAACAGTGCTGGTCATAGGTCTGCAGGCTGAGATTTCAAGGTATTGAGGTGGTGATGCCCGTGAAGAGGGGAGGGAACAGGGACCAAAAGCTTTTGCAAAGGGAGGCTTTTTGGATTCATTATTTACAGACAAGGTATCCAAAGGGATTAAATGAGGAGTTAATGTTATCTTGTTACCTGTGAATGTCTTATCTTGTGGAAATGTGTTCTTTCTGAGTTCTGAAATCTATAATATAGTGGATTCATATTTGTACACTTCCACTTTGTAAATATGCAGATAGTAGACTTGAATCTTTTTGTTCTATTGCATCTTTCTAGAGGCACAGTTAGTGATAACCCTGGTTGTGTATAAATATGGGTCACTCACACAATGAGGGAGGATACACTGAAAGAGGCCAAGGGCTGAAACACATTTGTTTTCTTGCTGCTGTGCAATTTAAAAGTCATTAAAAAAGTCAAAAGCATGTAATTTGTTAGTGCGGACATTCTTTTGATATATTCTTGCTTCTGACCTTGCTCTATCAAAGGCAATTTGGGAGGCGTACTAGAGTTTAAGATTGGCTGTTCCTCCATTGTTTGCACCCAACATTGGAGGAGGCGGAGCTGGTTGAGCCTGGATAAGGGGTGGGAGGGGCTCCAGCTAAGGGAGGAGCTTTTTTACAGCCCGTAAAAAATACACTGAGCTGAATACAGTTAAAATGGCAGATGGATTACACTATCATTATTAGAGATTCAAATCATGCACCTCATTTAGTTGTAACCACTATAGATTTCATGTTTTGAAATATGACTCTTCTCATTTTCAATCTATAACTTGGCTGCCTGGTCAGCTAAATTCATAGCTGCCTGACAGAGAGACCTGCACTGATTGGTTCCTGTCAGGCAACTGGCATTGCCTAGCATTCTTTAGGCCTACTCTGGCTTTGTATCAGAGTTGATTGATTGCTATTTAGCTACGTTAACCTGCTAACCAAATAGCATAGATTTGGAGTGAATGGATAGCTAGTTAGCTACTTAACCAGCCACTTGTGGTTGTCTCATTGCAGAAAGAGGCATGTAGACTGCCAGCAAGCGGACAAAATTTATAGTGCATGCAATAGTCAATAATAATGGCAGCTGAGTAAATTATTAATTGACTATGATACTATGAAAATGTAAAAACACCTTAAGAAATGCTTACATCAGAAAACGGTATGTAAACACGTGAAATGCACTAAAACAAGTTATTTTAAAAATATAAAATATTGGATTGTAGTTTATTACATTGATTACATTGTGAGTCAAGATTATCACACTGAGTTTTATTACATTTTTTAATTACATTATGAGTTGCTACAAACTTCATTCAGAAAAAAGGGAAGAATACAGACTGCAGATGAAGATGATTCATTTAAATTCACTCACTTGATGCATCAGTTAAATTCCTCAGAGAGTAGTCCACTAATGAACACATGCATTACATTTATTTAGCACGAAAACAAAACTTGACAGGCTCTCTTAGAATCCACACCATATTATAAAACAGTGAGCCAACTGCAACTGGCAGGCACACATTTGAAGGTCAGGTCTTAAGAGGCAAGATCCTCCTAACTATGCCAATTCATTAATCTAAGGCTCAATGCAGGAACAGAATGTATTTGGATGATGAATGTCCAGATCAAAGGCTTGTGCACCCCCAAAGACATGGATATAAAATTGAAGGAAACCTCCCAGTCTGAATCTAATGTATGCTACATTATTGGAATAGGTAACTTTGTTTTAGATGCAAAGCACTTCATGGATCCAGAAAGTAACTCGCCCACATATTCATTCATTCATTCATTCATTCCTCGCTCACGGGTTAACCTATCTGCCTCCTAGTGGCAGTTAGGGGGCTTGACAATGTCTACAGACAGAACCAGGATCATTCACTCGCCTCCTTTCTGCAATACTGCTGAACTGTGTAGGGTGCTTCGCATCTGTGATACTATGGGTCCTTGTTAGTTTTCAAATCCATATCACCATTCTTCTCTCTGTCTTATTTTCTTTTCTCAATATCTCAATATAATTGTACATGTGATTGTCTATTTTACCGTTTTGTCCCGGCACCTATTGCACACTCAGGGGCGAATTCACAAAGAATGGATTGCGGATGCTAATAGCACCATGAATTGCATATCATTTGCAACCGCTATTTGCTCCGTCTCAAGGACCGATTCACAAAAGATATTGCGCTAATGATATGCCAGCGCAAACACGCCCATAACCTGTTGCAACTGAGTGCAATTTGCCCCTGTTTTGCGTCTGATTGCAATTACCAATGTGGCAAAGTATAAACGTTGCCTTTGCGCGAAGAACAAGTCCTGACGGAAGAGGTGCAGAGGCATTCCTCAAAACTTCAGGCAAGAAGTTTAACCGGGACTGCGAGAAACCATATTTGGGATTTAATATCCCAGTCTGTCAGTGCTGTTGGTGTTTCCAAACGCACCTTCAGACTGCAAAAGAAGATGGCATGATTTGAAGCGGAGAACAAAGGAGAATGTAGGGGAGCTTTATTCATTTATTTTTCATGACACAATTGCATCCTGTCACTGCATCCTTTGTTTATCATTGCATCTTACTGCATCCCAAAATAAACTAGAAGGGCACTCGCGAGCGCAGACCTCCGCCAAGGCCAATCCAGTCTTCTATGATATGCAAATGTGCAAGCGCAACCAATATACGGATCCGCTCCAAAATTTAATGGGTTCTTCCTTGGCCCATGCTACACCCTTCCACGAAGTTTCATGAAAATCGGGCCAGTAGTTTTTCCGTAATCCTGCTGACAGACAGACAAACACACACACAAACAAACGGCACCGAAAACATAACCTCCTTGGCGGAGGTAATACTGTAAATGAGTTTGAGCGGGGCTGTCCATGGTGCTGAATCTTTAGGCCAAAATAAGGCCCACTGTGCTGACTAGTGAGATAAGTGAAAATGAAATTGAGTTGTATTGATTGTTTGGTTGTACTGATTTATTTGCTTTTGTTTGTGAAGCAATCTGTGTTAAAGTTCTATAGTAATAGTACAATTAATATTATTTACAGACTGTACTTACAGACAATTTTATTTTTCAGGTCACACAAAGGTGGAATTGTTGCAGAGACATTTGCAAGGTCAATTCAATTCAATTCTCAGTTAAATCAACAAGTGATAAAGTCTGGGCGTGACACCCCTTATAAATGCGCTTCAGTTACCACCAACTCTCTGAAGACGCTAATAATTTCACTCTAACTACGTGTGGCAATTAGCGCCGACCTTTGTGAATTGGACTGTTTTTGCAATGAGGCTCATTTGCATAGAAAGGGTGCAATTTTGCGCCAAATGTATGCATATTACCTAATTTAAATACGTGCAAATAGCACAGGAGCACCGAGACGCTATTTGCGTGGCAGCGCAGTTAGCGGGGCATTTCACCCTTTGCGAGTGCTTTGTGAATTACACGGTTTCTTTTTGTTTTATTTGCACAGGTTTAGCGTCAGCAAAAGCCGCGCAATCCTTTTGTGAATTCGCCCCTCAGCTGTCCTGGTGGGGGATTCCTCTTTGACTTCGTCTGTCCAACATTTCTTCTTTCTTTTCCTTCCTTTCTTCTTTCTTTGTCTTCACTGAGGGTCTAAGGTTGGTGGTGCCAGGAAGGCTAGGCTAGGATAGGTATGGTAGGTAGGCCTGTTATGTCTTCCAATATGCTATTATGTGTCTTGTGCTTTGTGTTGCTTGCTCGTGTTGTATTTTGTTTGTACACTGTATAGCATCATTTTGTTTTGTGATTGATTGTTCATTAGTTAGATCTAGGTAGGCTTGTCTTTGTCCTTGGAGACATGCTTTTGCGATGTAGATCTATATAAATAAACCTGACTTGACTTGTAAAAAATGTCTTGACCAATGAGATTTTGTATAAGCAACATATCCTGTATATCCATATATAGCTTGTAGAATGTCTACCAGTGATATGTAAATAATAAATAGTGCTTGGTAAGAGCATGGTGCGACCTGTTGTCAGAACAAAGTAATGATCCACTCTGCAAAATATACAGTATGTCCATCACATACAGACACTCAGTCTAACTGCATCTAAATACGTGATATCAAACTCAGAACATTAAGAGCAGCATGGTTGCTCAATGGTTAGCACTGTTGGCCCACAACAAGAAGGACTGGGGTTCAGGGTTCAGGGTTCAGGTTCTACCCTCACTGTGTGGAGTTTGCAAGTTCGATCCATCTTTGCAAAGGTTTGTTCTGTTTCCTTCAACATTCCAAAGACTTGCAAATCAGGTGGATTGGAGACTCTACATTAGTAGAGTGTGAATGAGTCTATTTTATTTATTTGTGTTAGTCCTGTGATGGACTGGCGACCTGTCCAGTGTGTCTTCCGCCCAACGTATGCTTGGATAGGCTCCAGCCCAGGATGAAGTGAGCAGAGAAAATTAATCAGCACTTTGTTTCTATAATTTACCCTCATGGATACAAACTCCCTTTTGTTTTCCTATTTAGCCCCAGACTTTATTCATTTGAGCCCTGCAATCCTCCCTCTCCATTTTAGCCATCTGTTCTCTTTTATTCCCTGTCTGATCCTCCTGCTAAGACCATGATAGAGGGGTCAGGTTTGCCCTGAAGGAACCCTGGTGGAACATTCACAGACTGATACTGGTGTGCTTTTTCCTCTGCTTACCTTCTCTGAGGAGGCTGGATGTCTAAGCAGTTTAAGGCTCGGTCTCTAAGCTATATTTCACCTTTCATACTACCTGAGCAAGTGGCGAGGTATTCACTCACAGATGTGTGTTTTATACTTTTGTAAAATTCAGTCTTTCCGACCTGTCTCCATGTTTGAGGTTGCCTTGAAAGATAGCCTACAATTTTGGTAATTGGATGAGTTAGCTTTGTGTATTTCCAATGTGAAAAAAAAATTGTGAAATGAGCACGAAATCTGAAACTCAGATTTACGTGCTGTGGAGACGAATTGCGTGAAAATTACGTTCCACTACCACAAATTGGATTCTGTAGTAATGAATTGGACACATCATTTTTGGCTAAAAGTTGGCTAACGGTTAAGTTTAGGCAACTAAAACAACTTGGTTGAGGCTAGAGAAAGCCCTTGGTCATGGTTAAATAACAAAAACATTCGCTAAAAATTAAAACTTGACTCACAGTAGAAATTTTCTTCGTACAAGCTGTGAATTGAACCCCAGTCGCTGGCAATGAAGGCAAATGCATCCACCACCCGACCACCCTTACGTTCCACTGCACTACTTCAGTGTGAGACTACTTCCTGTTCATAGTCGTGCCTCCTTCTACCTCCTGCTACCTGAGATTTCAGGTAATACAATAATATCTCCCTTATTAATCTAAAATGAGAAAAGACTTCATTAGGCAAATGCAGCCTGCATTGCGTCTGCCCTTTTTGCTTGAGCACAAATCATTACATATTCATTGCATTAAATTGTGCTTTGTTGGCTGACCACATACTACAACCTCCAACATGGGAAATTGGCCTGCTTTTGATCTGCAATATAGATAAGCTTGGCTAATAATGTAATACGGTTGTAAAATATCATTTTTTCCAGTGAAAAGTGCATGAATCAGTAATGAACCTCTGCACTGTTTGTGAGCCCAAACCCATTAACGCAATGCCTGCCTCCCACACAAACAAGAAAACAAACATAGATTATTTTAATGTATTTCCATCTCTAGTTTCATTAATATTCAACTTGAGAAGAGTTAAGAAGGTCCTTAACTCTAACACTATCTGCTTTCACAAAATGAGTGTAGATTGAATATCATAAAATGCATCACACTAAGTACTGATAATAAAAACAAAATAAAGAGTGCCTTTGTAGACTGTACACTTTACACCAAACACTAATCAAAAGTACTTTGCCTTCATGAACGTCTCTTAGCAGGTTTGTAGGGATTCATATTTTGACTAGAGATTTTGATTGGTGGTGAAGCAGTCAGGCAACGCTTGATTAAAAAGCCTGTTTCAGCCTTTCTGTCTGCACAGGATTAGTATTACAAGACACATTGCATGGCAGTGATTTCAATGATCAACGGGACACATCTATTACAATATTATTACCCCTAATCGCTGCGGATGTGTTGCATTTTTGAAAATATGTCACTGCACTTACTGCACTATTAACTAAAAGTTTTCACCACACACAAAATTGTCAAAAAAAAACAACTCATGTAGAGCTGGCAAGTATACAGAGACAGTTGAAGTGGAGGTTGCTCAAAAAAAAAAAAAAAAAAAATCCCACACAAAATACAGTATAGGTAATTTGCAGCAAACACAGACTGTTGATGTGGACAGTACTAGAATTAGCAAAGGATGTGGGAGTTTACTAAAAAACAGTCCGTTTTTTGTTGACTCTCTCTCCCACAGGGACATACAGCCTGTAATAATCACAAATAACAGTTTTGCACAGAACTAAAATCACTCAGTTACAGCTATGACAATTACACTACTTGATCTCCTCTAGCAAAGCTAATCCTATCTGGCCAGGGCTGCAGACCTGTCTCACAACCAAGATTTCCAGGTTTGACACTTTTGCATTGGGAGGAGATTATTACAAGAAATGTCCTTGAGGTGACAAACGCCGCCTTTTAGCCATTCAATTATACCAAGATATTAAATAATTGCAGAGATTTTCTCCTAGCACTATTCATTTAGTATGAGGAGGAGGCCTAATGGATTTTGTATAGTATTTTATATGGCTGATATTTACTGTACAGCTTTGTACAGTAGATCTTCTGCTGCTGATCAAAATGCAAAGAAGAGGCTTGGGAATCTGCCAGCAATCTTCCGACACAGACTAAAACCATTCTTTTCAATCATGACCCAGGCCAGATGTGCCACAGGTGCCGGCAACAGGAAGGCTAATGAAATACAACGCTGTGTGTGTGACAATAATATGTAGTGGAAAGACTTTCAGTAATGCACTTAATCACACTGCTAAATGGGACATTGAATACAGGTGCTGAATACGGATGCTTACTCATGGGCTGCAAATTCTGTGCCCTGTGTGCGTATGAAGAAAGGAAATCTCACGCTGAGAGCTTAGACTCCATGGTATTGTCCAAGGAAAACTAATTAGCTGATGCATTCCATTCCATCAGGGTCTGGGGAACCATCCATCACATTCAGGGGGACAAACAAAATACAGTACTCATGTAAATTAAAGTCCTGGAGTGCCTCTGGCTCAGGATAGATCATTTTCATTCACTTATTAATTTATTTCTTCACAACTCTTTATCGCTGAGCCCTGTTTGTCCGACAGATCAGCCACAATGAGCTGGAGGGGAAATGCTGAGACAATGTCTCTGACTGAAAAAGCAGCGTGTGAGACTTCTCTTTACATTGCCCCCGAAAACAAGAAAGTGACACAAATTGCGTGGTATATGGCTCTCTGGAGATGGTTATTTATGGACGGTCATTATCATTAATTAGCCTTTTGAAGGACATTTTGAACATTGTGCTGAAAATTAATCTGCTACAGAGGGACAATTACATGCACATATTTTCCTCATCTACTTTATAGTTAATCAGTGGAACAACACAACACAGCAAAGTCTGTATTCTTGCTGGAAATACTAGCCAGTGGTAGTCACTTCATCCTGTACCCTTTAGAAATCAGAAATTTAATCCATCCATGTTTACAAGATCCACACTTCACCCTGGTTGTTTCTTCAAACAGTCAAAAACAGGATTTGCATGTTTTAGGGAGCAGAGAGGAAAATCTGGATTAAATCGAGTTAAGCTCATTAATGTTCGAAGCTATAGATTTGTAATAAGATTGATGGGCTAAGCCTTAGCTTCAGCCTGTTTCTGTATGGGCTTCAACCCACAGATTTGAAAGGTAATCTAAACAAGATACCTCAGGTGATTAGTTGCATAATATGTGTATCTATTCACACAAAACACCTTGAAAACATATAAAATCCTACAGTACCTCCCCCTAGTCAAATTAAAATATGATCCCAATTGCTGTGAAGTCTGAAGTGGCTCCTTGTTTTTTGCAGTGGTTTTAGATATTTGCATTTTGTTAGTTCTACTACCATATTTGAAGTAACTGCATTTGGGAAAAAAATAAATATTTGTGCATAGTTAAAGTCAAATTGTGGAATTAGACTGTTACCTTACTTTGTCCAGACTACTTTGATTTTATCTGAATTTAAGACATTTTTCACTGTCAAATTAAATGACATGCCTCTTGATAGTGATTGTTAAATGTATTTTAAAATGATAATCCACAAGACTCTTGTTTTTATCTTGATTTTGGCAACACATTTGGTGATAAGCGGTCATTGCTTTGGTGTTTTACACTGCATTTCCCAGCAATCACTTTGCAACAGTGTCGCCATCATTTGACATCACTGGTCAGACAGCAGCTTCCACACCCCCAAAATAAACAAGTATGTGCTGTGTTACTGAGACTAGTGAAGCGACTGTAAATAACGGAGCAATAGAATTTCAGCCGGTGCCTAAGAGCAACCATGTCCTCGACAGTAATTATTACACTATATAAATATATCAGACATGCTTTCTAAAAAGATGTGATAACTGTTTGGTTACATGATAGCCGCAAGCAAATACTCAACCAATACTAACGTTGTATCATTAAAAAAAGACAGCAACTGCTTACAGTAACATTAGCAACAGCGTTACATTAGTATTTTTAACCTGCTAACCAAGCTATCACTAAACTTATGAACCAAGCTAAACCAAGCACCTGTACTCAGGTGATGTCAATGTTCACTGTAGTTTTGGCTCAGAGGCGGTAGTTTTTTTTTAGCGTGCTTGCCTTCCTCTGAATGATTAATCCGTTTCTTTTTCCTTGGATGTTCTATTGGTGAAGTTTGAGTTTCTGTCGGCGGGGCTCTTTTCTCTGTCTGTTCAGCCATGGTGGCTATCGCTGCTCATGCTAACTAGCTAGTTCTTATTCACACAAACTGTTGTTGCTACTTACGTAAACGTAAAATGCATTAGGCTACTCTTCGGCAGAGGATTTTTTCGATAAAGGTACCGGTACCGGATGTTTAGAACAGCAAATGTAAAAGCTTTCATGAACCAGGACTAATCACTATTGTATGGTATAAATCGGTGATAGAGAGCAGTAAAACTGACATTTATTTATATGAAAAAGATGTGGATTATTACTTTAAATCTGTTCACTACTTGCTTACAGCTACAGGGTCTTTCGGTCTTAAATCACTGACTCCCTTGCAGAATGGACTCAACATAATACCACTGCTAAGTTCCACACAGGTTTGTTGTTGTTTTTATATCCGATAAAGTATATCCAGATCGACAGCTGTGCAGGCATCAGTAATTTGCTTCTGCAGATGGTGCTGGACTTGAATTTTAACAGAATAAACTTGTGTGGCCTGCCTATTGTCAGTCAGGACACCATAATAGTTTTTTTCTTAGCTGTTAAACTGCAAATCAGTATGTCATATTTAATTATATTAGTATAATACATTTTCATAACTTAATTAAAATTAAGTGTTATGCTATTATACTTTCCAGTGCTGCCCAAAATTACACCAAACAACATACTGTGTATTTAAAATAGTTTTAACCTTAATTTTCACTCACCTAAAGTTTTGGAAGGTACAAATGCACCACAGACAACGATTTTGATTTCAATTCATTGTCTTTGTTAAAGGAAGCACAGTGTTTGTCTGCTTTGATCAAGTCCCATGGTGCCTTTTATGTACTTTGCGTACTCTTCTCTTTCAAAGCACTAGTGTGGTCCACAGAGAGATAGAGAAAGAAAGAGAGTGGGAGAGAGAGTAATACCCTCCTCTTATTCCCTAGGAGGACAAAAGTAAACAACATACACTTGAGATTTATTTTAATTAATGAGGTGTACTTGTAAACAACCCTTAGCACTTTGAGGAAAAACTAAAATGTTGGTGAGGTTGCACCTCATAAAATAACAATATTGCTCTTTTTTAGGGTATGCATACATGTATGGTTTTTTTCTATGCATGTAAGATTTGTTTTTCTCTCTCACATAAATGGGGAGAATAGTTGCCAGGACAGAATTGTGCACTATCACTTTCAATCAGGCAAACTCAGAAATCACAAGTACAATCACTAGTACAATGTATAACTGCATTGTGGCTAAATATAACTTTTATTTAGCTAAATAGGGTATTTTTTGTGTGAATTTTAAGATTTTGAAACCTAAAGCCCTGTCCGGATGGCTCTAGTGTTACTATAGAATGTCTGGTAATGTAGATTTTATTGGAGTGATTTCAATCCGTGCAGATCACCATTATTGGTAATTATTGCAGTCTCTGCGGGAATAATAGTTACTAGGCAAATAACCTACTGTGAGCAAACTCACAAAACTCTGTCAATTCTAGTACCATCTGCATTGATGGTATGTGGTTGGTGATTCATAAATTACAAATACTTCTCGCGGTAAATCACATATTCTGGAATCTGACGAGAATGATATTCCTCCACAGCAATTCATAGGAGTAATAAAAGTAATACATATATGTCGTCCAGATCGTTCATTAAAATCACTGACGTGCAATGTTGTTCTGCAACGCTAATCTTGTCTAAACAGGGCTTATGGTTTTACCAGTTAAGCTCTTCTATTTCAAATGTTGCAAACCTGCAAAGTGGAGACATTCTAGAGGGTGTGTCAATTCAAATGCTGCAAACCTGCCTGAGTGGAAGGATTTAAAGACCACAAGAAATCAAAAATGACTTATTTTATCTGTTAAGCCAGGTACCTAAACAGATGACACATCCCAAAAAAAATGCATATAAGGAATTTGAGATGCATTTACACTCAAAACAGCCTGAAATCGTCTTTCTCCAATTTTCCTGTAAACATTCTGTGAAGGGCAGCTTACTGAAGCTAACGTTTTGATTGACATCCCTTAGCAAGCTCAAGGTGTTACACTGGAGCCTTGTTTCAAAGGTAATGTTCATACTAATTTCAAAAGAGACGCAGTGATCCCAGTAAGTTACAGCAAGTACTGTGTTAAGAACGGTTGCCACCATTCAGCTTTTGGCTAGTATTCACCAACGCAATGCAGCCTCCCGCAGTTCAACTTGCATAACTCATGTCCATATTTGCTTTTCTCCAAAGCTGCATGACATGAGCTGAGGGCTGATTTCCATTTCCTGGGGTCTTTAAGCAGTTTTTTGAAGCTACAATATGCAACTTTTGACCTTGAGGCGAAAAGTTTTGCTAGTCCTGTGCTCTTTCTCCTCAGTTGGCCAAGTTCACACCCCAACACTTGTCATTCATGTTGATGAACTGTCTAGTTTTACAGCATCTAGCCTGTGGCTGAGGTCTTCACCGAATATGCTTAATTTCATACTTACAGAAATAAAGGTAAATTTGAGTTTGATAAAGTTCCCTTTAAACGTGCATTAATTGCTAATCTGAAGTCACAGCAGTAAATTTTGTTTCTCTTACCTATTCCTTATCATGTTACATTATTCTCCAAGACCTACATGCTCTCTATGTGCTCTTTAAATTCTACCATTCTTGCTCCATGGCCCCTGCATTATTTAGTTGATATAAATAATAAATGCGTAGAGTAGACAGACCCTTGAAGCAAAGTGACCTGTAGAAGAGATGATAGGGTGTAGCACACGTGTGGCATTAGCAAACAAATTATTTCATTATTAAGATAAGCAATGATTCATATCTTCCATTTGAAGTCAGTCCAATATGCACAAGTCTTATTCAATTATTTACAACATGTATGTGCAGAAAGCCTTACACAGCGAAGCTAAAGAAAGGACAATACCCATAGGAGGTGTTTTTACTTTACATATCCATCCAAACAGTGAATATTCTAGTGTTGCTGTTACCATCTGACTGGCCCAATAGGCATCTGGAGATTTTTTATGTATAATGCTAAAGGCTTTCATAGTACATGCATTCATGTAAAACACTATTTTTATTACATTTTCTGAAGAAAATATGTGTGCTTGCTATAGGTAGTATGAAATTGTTTGTAATGTAGTTTTCTCAAGTTGAAGTAGTCTTTTAAACAGTTGAAGTACTAATAGTAGTTGAAGTAATTGATTGAAGTAGTATGAGAAGTAGTAGTAACAGCACTAGTAGTAGTTGGTGTTACTAGGTGGTCAGTAGGGTGTTACCAGGTGGTCGCTAGGTGATTACTGTTGGTTGCAAGGGTGCCATCAAAGTCCCTTTAAGAGAAGTCGGTACTCTGGCACCATCTTCATAACGCCCCCTG
The DNA here is from genome assembly GCF_048128805.1 of Centroberyx gerrardi. Taxonomy (NCBI): domain Eukaryota; kingdom Metazoa; phylum Chordata; class Actinopteri; order Beryciformes; family Berycidae; genus Centroberyx; species Centroberyx gerrardi. The sequence goes on from NC_136000.1 coordinate 20,005,386, forward strand.
TGCAGTAAGTCTGTGACTAACAAGACAAGACTCCTATCTCATTGAATGGGATGTCTTCTATATCTAAAGTTCTGACGTTTCATTTAGCAACACTGACGAAGTGTATACAACATGGAGTGTTAGAATTTGTTCCAAAGGACACTGTTGTCACAGAAAAACATATGTTGTGAGTGTTGAATATCATGTTATTAAAATGTTATTTCAAATTATTGTAAGTTGCACAGGCTCTGTTGCCCCCCACTTGCATCAGTTGTCGTAAATAACCTAGTTCTGCATCTGAATCTGAAAGTATGATTGACAGATTTTCTTTATGATGCAAACAAAGGTGCATCGATTGGCCAGTTTTGCTGATGACATGTCTTATGCCTGGCATATATTAGAAGACATTTAGTCTGACACACTTTCACATTTAACAACAATTTGTCTCAAGACATGAGTTTCTAGTCCTAGCGGTGCTCACATTTTAAGATTCTGTTAAGACTGAGAATCATGCAGCATCACATATTAAAAGATTCCAGCAGGAGTTTTCAGAGATTTTTCAGTGCAGAGGTTTTCAGTGCATGTGAACAATTATACAGGCTCAAGACATTGATAATGGACTGTGATGTTTGAGTGTGAATGAAGCTACAACATCCCCCTCCTCCACCATCTACACACACACAACAATCCACACATTGCCATGTCTACTACTCTGTCTGTCTGTAGAGCCTTGTCACCTGTCACTACAAGTGCTGATGTCAGCCAAAGACAGAACACCTATTGGTTGTTAACAGTGTAACATTATAAATCACATCGTTGACCATCACACACCTTTTGAGCCAAGACTAAAGACTTAAGATAATATTAAACACGCATGTTTGATTTTGTCGTAACGGTCAAGATGAGAAAAAGACTGCATTAAGACAGCTCTGCCTGAGTTTTTCACCTAACAACAGTGGTGACGGGAGTGTGCAGCAACTGCCATGATTTTATTCCGACTTTATTCCGACTCCGAAATTTGTCTAAAACTGTGAAATCGCTTCAAATATCATCTAGTGTAAGGTCAGCATTACGCTGACGATGCCGGCATCTTTAGCGTTATATAATACTGCCTGTGGTGCCATCAGGTGGTTGCTAAGTGATTACTAGTGAAAGCTAGGTAGATGCAGGTGAAGCATAACGTGTGTCTCGTTACAGTATCAAAATGAAGCACTAAGAATTCTGTATTTGTTAACTAAGCTTTTTTGCTTTTTTTTGCTCTTCTTTCTTTTTGTCTACAACAGACTGTAACAATGTGAGTATATGCCCCAAATTTACAACACAGTTGAGTCTACAAATCCCTGACTCATTTTAGACAGATGTCACTACTGTGACAGGGACACTGGACACTTATTTTTCTCTCTCTGTTCTTCCCTGAATTTCAGTCTGTCTCTACTCAACTTGACAAATTAATACCATAGAATTCTGCACTGTAATTACATTTAGGAATAACGTTTGTTTAATCTAAAGTTAGCTAACATCTTACTTTTCAGTGTGCGCCTGTGACACGTGTCTGTTATAATTTGAAGTCGTTCCAAGTCGTTCTGAGATTTTTCTGTGGCAGATTTTACAGCGGGCTGAAGCCTTTGATGATTCAGCTTTCCACAAATCCACAAATCCAAATTTTACGACCCGTAAAGTTTGTAAACTTTACAAATGAATAGCACAATACATAAAAAAGATGGGTTGTTTGGACATGTATACACTCAAGCTTGTCCATCTGAGTTTTCATGATTGTGGTAGTGTACTTGCTTGTGAGTTTCAGCACTTGAATACTTGGGGGAAAGTTGCATGGGGGCAACATGAAATACATTAGTTTGTGACAGGATGGAAACGACTGAGTTGTAACCTGGGGGAGGGGGCTATTGCATTCAATTAGTCAGAGTATGCAAGAAGAGCTTGCATAAAAATGAAAATATTAATTGAAAAAAAACAAATGTGCATATGTAAACATCTTAATTGAATTATTTTCATAATCAGAGTGAGGAAATAAGATGATTGTGAGTGTGTAAACACTGATGAATTTGTCTTCAAAGATATTTGTAAGCCTTGTTTCACATCTGTGATGGCAGTTTGTTGCTGGTGAAAAACGATGAATGCAACAATGAAGGAATGTTTCCACGACTGAGAACATGTTCTATTAGAAATACAGTGTAATAAGTTCCTAATCTGTTTCTGTTTTTATTTTTCTTCAACTGTAACCAGCAGTAACATGGAAAAAAAACTAAAACCAGAGGGAAATTTGTGGTACTGGTAAGTCTGTCCATTCGTCTGTCTTCCATTAATGACACCTGATGAGGGGTTGTCACTTACCTGCTTTGCCAACATACAGGCTTGGTGCTGCCAGCTCTTGCATTGATTGTGTGTTTGCGGTAATTGTCAGTGCTTTTAAAAAATGAGCCAGCTCAATGCGCTTTACTTGGAAATTGCCGATAACCAGTGCAAACAGTACAGGATTGATTCGTAATTTTCAACTCTGGAAACTTGCTGCCACAACAAAACACAACAAAGCAGACTTTTTCTTCTTGCCTCATAATTTGAAGTACTCTTCACCTTGTCTGCTCCACACAACTCTTTTTTCAGGCACTGACCCAATTGACCAATTCAAATTCAAATAGTTTCATTTTTGCCTACAGACAGAAGGCAAGCAGAAGCTGCCAGTGGATAGAAATGTTGGGTCTCTGGTTCATGAAGCATCCAGAACATTCCCTCCAAGTTGCTCTTCAGTGTGTGTGACAGAGCATTAGCCTCCCTACCTACCTGTTGGCACGGTAAATCTTTTGTCAAAGACTTGTATCGTATCATCAAAGGTCCTTGAGGGAAGCCTGCGATCATGTTCGCTATGGTGCACAGCTTTTTCGAACACAGCTCCTTTGATTCGTGTTTGTATTTATTTACAGTTGAGAAGGATTCCAGTGAAGTTGTTTGTTTTGTTCTATCTTCTTCAGAACAGGGTTTTACTGATGAGGGGATCTTAAGCGGAAAACAAACATCATGAGTATGTTGGCCACGAGACGTGACCACCATCACCCTGACCACAGCTGTATGAGAACAACTGAACAGTTTCATTCCAGAATTATATATCCACCATCACCAACAATTTGACACTTTCTCTGACAAAATGATTGCCCACATAAAAGTCACACTCACTATGGAATATTATTGAAGGTATTGGCTATTTCGAGACTTTTACTCGCAAAATAATATACTAAAAAAAAAATATATATATATATACTTTGCAAGGGTGTAATCAACTGTATTTTCCCAATATTAAGAAGTGAATATTTTGGTAGCAGTGTGGCCTTTTTGGAAGAAACCCTTCATATTTTGAGAGTTTTAAGTCATGATTTCAACATACTATGTATTGTACTGTCATTGTTACTAGTTACAAAAGTTCTTGTTAACACTGAAATCAACTTGTATCAACTTGAATAAGGACATGACTATATAGTAACACTACAAAACAAAACAAGTTCACTAGCACTCTTTCTCTCTTCCTCTCTCCCTCCCTCCTCTCTTTTGCCCTCTCTCTCTTCTTCTAATAATCTTGTCATGCATACCTGTGCACATACAACTCAAGGGAACTTGAAGCGGATGTTCAATTTGGGAGAATAATTATATACAGAGATGTATCCAGGCATGCCAAAATGCATTGTTGGTGTTAAAATTATCCTCTTCTATTCCAGCTATCAACTAGAATAAAGATAATTTGTAAGAAAAACGTACTTACTATAGTGAAAAACAAATCTGTCTAAAACTACTACCTAGAGAGTTGCAGTGGATGTATTGTTGACCAAACTAGAGTAGAATAGAATAATTAGCTATTTTATAGATTTACTGACAGGCACACATAAATCTAGTTATTTATATATAGATTGAATAGTGCTCAATTATAGCCATGCACTGAGTAATGCATCAATTGATTGATGTGCATTTAAAAATATTCTCTCTATTTTGTATTTCTTCATCCAGCTGGTCACACTAGTTCCAGATACACAGCAGAAGCGATCGTAGACCTTGCATTTCACGCGACTTGGGTTGTGGATCAGGATTAACCCTAACCCCCATGCTTTCCCTTGCAATATGCAAATTCGTCTTTCTGAATGTAGGCCTAGTTTTTAACTGTAATGTTTTGGGAGAAGTATGGAGATTACGTATGTAGAGAAACATTTCCATTTACACTTGTGTCCCCAGGGCTTCTTGAGTGCATTTACACCTGGACGTTTATGTGGATAAGTGCGATCAGATTGCTAACCAATCACTCAAGACACATTTTATGCCAGGTGTAAATGGGATAGAATAGAGTGGACAGCAGCAACAACAGAGCATTAATAAAGAGGAACTCAAGGCTTCTTTTGGTTTGACACTCCTTGCTGGTGGTGAAAAGTTTAGATGAGTTGAGATGTGTCTATGTGGAAGATGTTTATAGATCCACTGCAAAATCCAATGTACAAGGCCACTATGGGGCTCCAGATATGAGGACATCTGCTGCCTTTTTACAATGAAATATTATGACAATGATTTAATCGGCATGAAATGTGATGAAGTCAGAACATTCTCGTGTGATCCAAATCACACCCACTGAAATAATTATTTCTAACAAAAGAATAATATAGTATGCCTTTATTAGAAAGAATCACACTTTTGTGAATATCCCACATAATCATAAATAGTATCTCCCATTTTATCTAACTTCCTCTGAACTGTTGCTTTAATCCTACCAAGCACTCTTATTACGTCTGTTAACAGCTTCCCATTCACTCCTCCCAGCAGCCCTCGGCTATATCACTCTAGGTTTTTACCCACTGTTCTTTTCTTTTCTTGGCTACCTGACCTCCGAACCCTCCCAGCCCTGCTCTTTTGACTTGACTGACTTATTGGGAATTACAGGTCAATGCGGGGAAAACCCTGGAAACCCTCTCTCAATCAACTCTTCTTCCCTTGATTCTGCGGCCATTAACAATTCCTATCTCTTCCCAGCCATAATAGTAACCTTGAAGCTTCTTTCCCCTCTTTACCAGATAGGCTTCCACTGAAGTGCCCTCCCTACTCATAGTCAAGTCCAAAGTCTAGACGTGCTGCTTGTGATTCTCCTTCCCTGCTCCCACAGACCATCAGGATATTTTTTTCTTTTACACCTGTTCAAATGGCCAAACCAGCCCTGAACACTGCTGCCATGGGTTAAAACACCATGCCGGCCCTGTTGGGGTCTATGAAAAATATCTCTTGCATAAATTAAACATTAACAATCACTTAGTTGGATGACTTTGGAGCCTGAGGTGATGCTGTATTCCAATTTTGGATCAACACTGTAAACCCAAAAGCTGACTCACTTTTATTGAAATTACTTTATTGAATGTATACTCACTTTATTGAAATGTTTAATTTCATTAAAATCCATTGCACTGTATTATACATAATGCAATTAAGAATTAATTTATCAATAGATGTGTTGGTTATACTTAAAATAGTGTTCAAGGAATCAATCAAGGAAGACTGTGGGAAATATGACTTTTCATGCATTTTATATTTATTTCTGCAATCTTTAAGCCTGTCAGAGTCATGTGGCTGACTCAAGGTTGATTACTGTGTTTTTATCCAAAGGCTTAAGACACAATCACACAGTATTCTTCTGTAATCAAAAGTGGAGAGACTCATCTGTTCCTGTTCTACTATGACAGGAGCCTTGTGGAAGAACAATATCTATTTAATTATACATGTAGATCAGAACCACAGTACAGCAGTGTGTCTCACTGCTTGTTCAATGAAAACCTCGGGTCATGTTGGACAAACATGTTGCAAAAAATGTGTCATTGAAGACACAATCTTTAAAGCCAAATACTGTTGTATTCTATCTGTAATGGTACACAGAAAAGAGGAATACAGCATCAACAATGCATTCATTTTGTTGCAGCCCTCCTGTCATTAGGGGGAAAATTAGGCTTTCCATGTGTCGCATCCATGAGTTTCACTTGTGTTTCTCTTGGATGTGTGGAGTCTCCTTTGCACTCTACTGCGGTCCAGATGTGTTACTACTGTTGAACAAACAGAGGACCTTAGTGGTTCACAGGAAGAGATCGGACGCAGCCTTATCTGTCTTGGGCCAGGTGGCAGGAAACCACAGGAAGACAGATGCTGGTGAAGGGAAGGGAGGCAGAGGGGAGTGAGAAAGAGGGAGAAAAATAGAGAGAAAGAGAGAAAGACAAACAGACAATCTAGAAACCCAAGGGCGTCATTTCATTTTAGAAGTGGTAGGGACATTGAAGGTGGGGGGTGTGGGCGTCCTCCCCTGGATTTTTTTTTTCCTCACTACATGCAATTTTGTACATTTTTACATTATTTGGCATGACTTGTGGCACCTCTACCATTGAAGATCTTTTTTGGGATCCAAGTAATTTTACTGCCGGAACCCAACTTCATCTGGAACATATTTTTCTTGCATTCATAAGTTACGTGATTTTTAAATGACAATAAACTCGATAAACTCAAAGATAATATATGATCCACCACTGAAACATATTTAGCTAATGTTACAGTCAATCAAACAACAACATATTCCTTCACTCTCCTTGCCATGCTAGCTAGCAAGCGAACAGACTGCCAGTCATTTCATTACAAAGATGGATAATGTGTTATCTAGCCAGTTCAAAAAATTGCCAAGGAAAATGACAATGACACATCTGTCTGTTTACAAGTTAAATTCACTTGAACACATCGTTTCATCACTCACTTTGAGTTGAAAATACGTCCAAATGTCTGGCAGCTCGGCGGCTCAGTTGAACTATCTGCACCTGTCATTTGATTGTGCATTTGTTAAATGTGTCCCGGCATCCCGGCTGGGTGGAGTTTTCTGTTTTTAAGCACTGTGATTGGCCCGAAGGTTGAAACACCACCCAGTGGGCAAACTTTGCTGTGAAAAATGAAGCGAAAAGTGGTAGGGACAAAATCACGTTTTCAAAAAAGTGATAGGGATATGTCCAGATCAGTTGTACAGAAATCGATGCACATATAGACATCAGTCAATTCAATTCAAGGTGCTTTATTGGCATGACAGTTTACAAACAAAGAATATTGCCAAAGCATGTAACAAGAAATTAATCATCAATTAACCAACATTTCAGAAAATTAATCCCATCCCCTCCCATGTATCATTGTGTGTGCGCGCGTGTGTGTGTGTGTGTGTGTGTGTGTGTGTGTGTGTTGCTGTGCCTCCACTGTCCACTGTCCTTCAGTCTACAAACTCCATTTCACTCATGAAATCATGAAAGATATACATGTGTACACACAAGAATGCACACACACACATACAAACTGATGGTAAGTAAATCCCAACAATCTCACAATTTTAATTTTTTAAGCCAACTACAGAATCAATATTTGCATGTTTGTCTACAAAACTTTTTTTTCTCTCCTGGAAAACACCTAAACATCTGTAGCGTTTCAGGACAGCTGTTCTGCGTTCATAAAAGCACAGAGTGTATATCATTATGTTCATTATATTTAAGTTATGACAGAAATTTGTGATGAAAAAAGAGATTTCATTATTTTTTTTTTATCACTGTTATAAATGGACTAAAATGGATCATTGCAGTAAATGTAAGTTTTGCAGTGATTGGCAGATTATATAGTAAAAGTCAGTAAGGATGTTTAGTTTTTTACTCTTCGGTTAGCTAAATACAGTCTAGATCAGTACCAATGCCAGCAAGCTGTTTCTTGAGAGTTTAAACCCTTCCCACTGTGTGCCTGAAATAAAATAGCCCAAAATTTAAAATGTCAAAGTATCCCTTCAGTTTACAGCAGATATGTTTAATGCGCAGGTGTTTAATATACAGGAAGCTGTAAGAAAAAGAATTGCTGTGTTGTCATAGTTACTGAAAATGACATAATTTCACTACACATTACTATTGACAATGACAGGATAAATTGTACACAAGTGAAAATACAGAACCAAAATACCAGGGATAAAGGCTATAAGGCTGTAACTTTGAAAAGAATCAAAAAGAAAATGAAAAACATTTCAGACACAGATGCACAATCATGCTCCGTGTAATTCATTGCTATTTATTACATGTACTGTGTTCTGCGCTGATGGAATGAGTTGCCGTCTTACTCCAGCAAATGAACAGCAGAGCCAGCAATCACAGTGGTGCTGTGGGCTGAGAGATACATGCAAGTCGGAGTATTAATCTAGCAGCAGGTTTCTACAGCAGCCTGCCTGTCTGAGATGACTAAATGTCCCTGTATCTCTCCCTGTGGGGTGAGCACGCATGCAAAAACACAAACGCATGCACACGCAGAAACTCATAAGCATGCACACACAGAGAGAGACACAAACGTTGAAAGGCTGTCACACATTCACACCACATGCATACACACACATACACACACACACACACACACACACTCAATGGAAGGTGGCACTGCTGGGTCACGATGACCTTGAGTAAAGACAAAAGGAAAGGTGTTATAAAGTCATCTACTGAGAGGCAATCCACCCACATACACCCGTACCTGCCGATTTGTTATTTCTGATCCCTTCACATTTTCTACATACATATGTACACAAACGCCATAGCTATGAAAGACTGTCCTCTATCAAAAAACGACCCCATAGGTCGTTTGTTCCTACCCTCTAATACGACCCACAGGAGCGTTTCCTAAATTCCCCTACCGGTGGCAGGAGATGGCTACGTTGATCTGTGTCCACGTCACGTGACTGTCAAGTTTCTCTCTGGGGCAGAAAAAAAAATGGCTGACATTCCTTTTATTCTCAGTGGAAAATGCAATATTTTAAGATAGTTTCGGCATTAAAATGCATTTTGATAACATTTCTAGCGAGAAATGTGCATTTTATTTTCATAATCTTGGTTCAGTGAATGTATATGATGTTTAGTTTGTTAGTTATTACGAAGATTCATTCAGGCTTTCTATCGTTGCTATGGTGGTTGCTATGCACGCTGCTATGGACGCGTTCGACTCCTGTTTTGGGTTGTCTGCCATCAGTGGGCTTCATTCCATTTCCATTTCCGCAACCCGAATCCAAATGCCACTATCTCTGTTAAGAAAAGGCGTTTTATAGCCTGTGATTGTAAAATGTGAAGTTGCTCATTTAATTTTATTTCCAAGAATATGTGGCTGAGGATATTTAATATGAAATCATCTTTCTTAAAACATAGAGTCTTCCTCAATTAATATTGAGCCACGTCATCCAATAAAGCACTCCAACGTTGTGTGTGTGTGTGTACCATGGCCATATAAACAGAATGAAGACGGGGTTATCAAACTGGACTTTACATTTCACATCCCTCATTTAATCCCTGCACTTTCATATATTTCATCAAACTGGACTTTAGATTGTGCATTGCATTCAACCTCCACTGTTACATAATTTAATTATTTATGCACGTCACATTTAATTTTTGCTCTTGTCACCTTCATATATTTCATACACTTCATTTCTTTGTCCATAGCACAGTCCATTTCCTTTGTACAGTCAATATTTCATTTCAAGTTTTATATCCCATTTCAAAACTATTACTATTCCATTCTGTAAATAGATTTTAAAATTTCAATTTAATTTTAATATTACTTTGTTTATTTCATTATTATTATTATTACTTTAATTTTGTCTATTTTTATTCTTCTGTGTTTCGTTTTTTGGGAGCAAACGCCAAGACACATTCTTTGTATGCTTGCATTGGCTAATAAGACAGATTCTGATTGAATGGGCTATGTCATGCTGACATAAAGTCCCAAAACCAAGAATCATAAAGATACAAAAAATCTCCAGGGTTGTGTAAATAGTAGCCTATGGTCTTTTCAGCCCTAACCCTAACCCTAACCCAAGCACTTCAGGCCTTCCTCCAAGCCTGTAGTAATGCCCTAGATTGTCAGCAGTATTGTAATCTCTGAAGGTGACTCATTTTGGTCACTATTTCCCCTAAAAAAGAAACAAACAAACAAACAAAAAGCTTCATTTTATATATTGGGCCTTCAAAGTGCTCTCTGAAACTAGGCCTGGGATGGCTTGTGTCCCTGAAATGAGAAAATTAAAACTTTGTTGTAGAGCTAAACCAAATACATCGTTGGAAAGGTCTCGACCTGGAGAGTAACATATGTCAGTATGAAGATTCTACATGGCTCCTGCTTTGAAATACTGACCTTTGAACCTTGACCTCGGTGAATGTTTGAAGGCTTATAATTCAGCAGCAAAATGAGTTACAGACATGGGACCAACTGTTATAGAGAGCTCTTGACCTCAGCTATCATGTGAGTATAGTCAACAACTGGGGGCGCTGTCAAATATGGGTAAAATATGGTTAAAATTAATTTTCACCCATTTAACAATTAGATATTTAAAATCTGATTACATAAATGTATTTACCATCCCCTTAAACTCCTCAGTGTACTCTCAATTCAGTATTTACAACTTCCAATTCTAGGAAAAACACTAATATTTTTTAAAAACTAGAATTCCCTAGAGCTGCGCCATGCAGCTTGATACAAATCGGCACCACAGTTGTAGTTCTTCTGGTTTGCAAAGTAGGGTTGTAAGTAGGGTCGTAAAAAGATATATCTACTGAATATATCAAATATCTAGTATAGCCAAACTAGTAATTACACTGCATCTAGATGATCTATGTTAAGAAAAAGTAAAGATGTTGGTTTATTTCAGATATTTTAGCCAAAACAGGAGTCCACACACACACACACACACACACATGCACACACGTTGGATGACGTGGCGCACGGAAGGGCATTGCGGGCAGACTTGGCGCGTTCGACTCCTGTTTTGGCTAAAATATCGGAAATAAACCAACATCTTTACTTTTTCTTAACATAGATCACCTAGATGCAGTGTAATTACTAGTTCGGCTGTACTAGATATTTGATATATTCAGTAGATATATCTTTTTACGACCACTTTGCAAACCAGAAGAACTACAACTGTGGTTTCAGCGATAGCAGCGTGCATAACAACCACCATAGCAACAATAGAAAGCCTGAATGAATCTTCGTAATATCTAACAAACTAAACATCATATGCATTCACTGAACGAAGATTATGAAAATAAAATGCACATTTCTCGCTAGAAATGTTATCAAAACGCATTTTAATGCCGAAACTATCTTAAAATATTGCATTTTTCGCCATGTCAGCCATTTTTTTTTTCGCCACAGAGAGAAACTTGACAGTCACGTGACGTGGACACAGACCAACGTAGCCATCTCCTGCCGCCGGTAGGGGCGCTAATTTAGGAAACGCTCCTGTGGGTCGTATTAGAGGGTATGAACAAACAACCTATGTGGTCGTATGGGTTGGAGGACTTGTTGCTATGAAAATATGTGGTGTGGAAAAATTTAAATTTTAAACATTCATTAAAAATTTATACATTCACAGAAGATTGTAGACTACACTTAAGAGTGAAATTCAAAGATTTGAGCTGGTTTCAAATTTCTAAATGTTGCATGAAAGGATTAAAGCCAGTGTTCAGCAGCAGTGTTCAAGTCATTGCCCAGCAAAACAAAAAGTCTGCAAACAAAAATTGTCCTCAGTGTGAAACTGCTTTACTTGCTACATTTTGCAACACACACACACACACACACACACACACACAGAGAGAGAGTCCAGCTATCTGTGTCATCAACCCGGGTGCTAGTTTCATTTCATACAAACTTTGTATAGATGACTGTGCTCAAAATGCATATGTGTGACATGTACAATTAATTAAAACAGCCATTACAAACAGTAACATTCACAATACATAAAACATTTCAGGTTCATAACTAAATCTGGATTTGGAATCATTTCATTTGGACTGCTGATCATTGTTGTAATCTCACAGTGGGTTCCCTAAGTTGTTCTGCTTGTTATGATCACAAACTTGAGTTGTGTTTGCAAGTTGTCCTTTTACAAGTAAACTTTCTGCAGCATAAGCGGCAGCCGGCAGGTGTTCTTTATGGCAGTTGATGCAGCCAAAGCCAGTGATGGATGTCGTGTCGCTCGGCGATGACGTCAGACGAACTGAAGAAGCAGTTTTGTGATTGGTTATGGGATAAACCAATCCCCGATGACACAGTGCTTGGCATCGCATTCGACAACGCCCCTCTTTTAAATCAGATGAACTTGGAGCATTTTCAGACTTAATAATGAAGTTGAAAACGAAATGGCCATTCAGTCTAATGTGTTTCCTCCCTTGAAAGTCAAAACAAAAAACATTGTTTCAGATGTGCGTCATTTATAATGCAGCATTTGGTTGTTCTTTTCTTATGTTGTTGATAGCTTTCATCATTATTTAACCTCATCTGATTGTGGACAGTTTTTGATGGTTATGTTAATTGTTTAGGAGATGCATTTGCTATCATACCATGTTCTGTTTCTATGATTTCTACATGCAAATGTAAGCTTTCAAATTCCATCCACAGTGAGGAATATGGTGGGCTTGGACATAAGTCTAGCTTTTACAGGAATGCTGCAAAATTAGTTTTGCAGGCATCCTGGACATGGTGCTTGACTCCAACACCAGTAGCCTTTATCTCTACACTTTTCACAGATCTATGCATTTAAAAGGATTTTGTCTAGGGCAATTATTACTGGTAGAAGCAAATGCTCGAAAGGGAGATGAAGTGGAACGGAAACTTGAGACAACATGGCCCAGAAGCAGTAAGCTGGAGGGAGAGATTTGGCTGCAGAGAAAGACAGAGCGAGAGAAAAGAGAGCGAGAGAGAGAGATAAGTGTTTTTTAACCACTTTATCAGCAATGCAAAGGACATGCAACATGCACAAGCAGCAAAGAACAGAGTTGATGTCACTGAATTGGGTTACAATAGTCATCATTTAATAATAAATATAGTTTTACTCTATTGTTTTCCTAGCTGCATCTCTTCATAGTAAATCAGTCGATGTAATTTTGTGGTAAAAGCAAGGCAACTGCAGTGGAATTAAATTATATGAACTAATGCATTCCTGTTCTAGTGTTGCAACTAGGCCTACCTGCGGGTGCACTACAAACATGATTAAGCATTATTACAAATTATGAAATATGACGTTTGTGTCTACTGAGTTGCAGAATGACCTTCACCCTACAAACATGTTTCTCAGGAATCTGTCTGTACCTGATCTTTTTGTAACATTAGTGTTTATGTGATTTGGCGTAAAGTGTAGTTTTCTTTTTTAGCTACAAACCTGTCATGACTTTTTTTTTAATGTAATATACATGGTGCATTGATTACCATTATTTTGCATGATGCAATTTTGACAGGATAGCGTACACAACTTTGCCACTGGGTTAAATCATTGGAGGAGACGTGGAGGCCAGATGTGATTCTGATGAGAGTCCCAAGCTGTGTTTGAGCTCCAGTCACACTGAGAACTAATTGGTCTGAATAGACTGTGTTTGTGTTTTTTTCCCCTCGTGTTGAATTTTCAAACAATCCGTCACGAATGTTCCAGATGTGCTGCGCCATGGTATGGATGGTTTACAAGATAAGCTTTATACAGACATTAGCTAGCTTGATAAGTGTCACTGTGATGAGCTACTTACCCACTTAAAATAAAATGAATGACTTTTAATCTCATGAACTATCTTCTCCTTTATTAACTTCTCTTTCTTCTCTTGTAAGCCAAGGACATTGCCACGGTCCATGTCAGAGGTGTTTTGGAGTCAGCCTCCTCTCCACCCTTCACTCCTGTTAAATGAGTGTGCGGCTTTCATCTTTTCATCTACAAGATTTCTTTGCCAAAGAGACGGTGTGCCTTTGCTGTCCTCCTTAATGCTCATTACATGACATTAATAAAAGAAAAAAGTTGAATAAGTTCGGCAAGTTTTGGGGTTAAACGGTAGAGAGAGAGAGAGAGAGAGAGAGAGAGAGGGAGAGGGAGCCTGATTTAGGGAGATATAATCCATTGTCATTGATTACCTGATTGATTAATTATTAAATATAAATGACACAGAGGATTTATGTGCACACTGAAGGACAAAGGGTATCGATTCTGTGATGTAATTGTAATACAAATCAGCGCCTTGTGTGACACAGCATCTAAACCGATGAGTGACAGAGATTCATGGTGAAAGGTTGTCTTATCCCTTCTGATGAGCAATCTTGCCTGGGAGCTGACTGAGACACTTTCAGTATTTTCAGTGTGTGAAATGCTTCCATGCAGAGGATGATTCATATATATATTAGCCAGTGATGTGAGAAGAGAGGAAATAATCACCTAAGTTGAGCACGGCTAGACTTTTTTTTCAGTTAATGTCTAACTAAAATATTATACACACAAGAAGAACATGAGCATGCCAAACAATGCGCTGGCATTACGCACCCGTTAATTTACCCCAGGAGCAGAATAAAGGAGAAAATGAGGAGTTTAATGGTGCATTAGTGAGAAGCCAGTGGAACGGGCCCTGGGGTGTGTGTTTTGAATAGGCATCTATTATGAAAAACAACCTGTCACACACTTTACCTTGAAAGAGAAGACCAGTTGGCATCATACATTGTAAAGCAATGCTCCCTCAAGAAATAGTCTGTGTGCTTGGGCTTGTTTATCAGCCGGTGACAGAGTTGTGTAACAGGGGTGAATTAATTGTAATTAGCTATTGGCTGCTCAAAAAGTCACTACAAGTCACCAGATGACATCATACACTGATTTGAATATCAATATTGTTACACTGAACACACACACACACACACACACACACACACACACACACACACACACACACATACATGCACATGCACATGCTACATATTAACCACCTTGTGTGAAGTGTGTTGGCACCTCCTAAGGTCTGATATGAGCTGTTGTAGGCCAAGGGGAGAAGAGGGAGCATCCCAGGCAATGAGAAAATCAATGGCTTCTGGAAAGAGCCATGAAGCTCACTGCAGTAAAATGATGGTAGATGGCTGACAATATGGATGATGCTGAATAAAGCCTCCTACATGTATTTAGCTATTGAAAGTCTTTTATAATACGAGCACAAAGGGGCCTGACTGCTGATTGATATGTGTTTTGTTGCATACAACGCACTGGCCATCACATTTTGTGAAAAAGATACATTTCTATTTTGTTCTTACCACTTTCCTTAATTTTGAATTAAGGAAAGTGGAAAGAAACTGACAGGAGGATTTTTGTTTTTGTTGAATTCTATTTGTGCATGCAGTAACATGTAAAGCATGCTACCTTTCTTCTTGCAAGCTACTTGGTTACCTTTCAGATTGCCTTTTAGATAACAGGCTCTTTTGTTTGCTTATGTTGCAAATAATAACTGATCCTGTAATATGTGCAAGCTAAACCAAACAATTTCATCTATTCAACATAAATGTAGGTAGAGTTTCAGTTTTCATTTGATGGTGACCTCAACCATATCCCTTACTTATAAAAGGCAGTCATTAGAAGCTTTATAGAGTTTAACAGATTTTCATAAATATTACATACAAAAAATGACACTTTTACAACAAACTGGTGGGTTTTATGAATCTGTGCCTTAATAAAAGTCCAAATTAGGCATTTGCACAACGTAAAAAAGTTCCTTTGTTGAGGAAATGTCATGTGTTTGATGTACCAATTACTGTGCATAATCAGTGCTTTTGCCTGAAAGTGCTAACTAATTTAAAATGTATACAGTGCTGTGTATGCTTAATCCACGCACAATGCCAAAAGCTGAATTGCAAGTAGATGTGCTAAGCACTCTTAATACTGTTGCCCCTATTACGCCTACTGTCACCTCATCTAGCTAATCAGGCCATTTTTTATACGAGGACAGGATTTATTGAAAACCAGAAATATGGTCACCGGTTCATTTTAGACAGTGTAGAGCAGTTCTCATTATCAGAGACACATTTTTTTTAGTAGTCTTAATTATTTTCACTATTATGGTAGAAAAATACATTTGCTGGTGTTCAAAAAACCATAACTAGGTACAGGTATTCTAGCATGTATCTCTCAGTAATGAACATGTCCCATTAATTCCTGTTGATCTTCCAATCACATCATGTTTTTGGAATGTCTTAACATAAAAAGACTGTTCTTTAATGTTTGTTAATGCTTTGTGAAATGACTTGACCACATGATGATCACAATCGCAGTACTTGGCTAAGTACTAAGTGGAACGATGGGTCATGAATGGTGATGATGGAGAAATATAACAGTAGAAATACTTTAGTCACCTTGTTTATCTTGTAATGAAATCTGGTCAGACCAACATCACAATGGCATGACATTTTACTGATACAGTATTACAAGCAGTCCTTCAGCTAACAGAATAGGATGACTGGATGTGCGTGGATAATGAGCATGACACAGAACTGTGCAAAAATGTTGAAATGAATTATAGATATGTAATGATAGTATCATTATGTATCTATGTTATGCCTGATTGATTGCTATAGTATACATTATTGCACATTATATGTTTTTTATGGTTGTTTCAAAGTGTAAACTGAAAAGGGCTTCAATCCAGTTTGTGCATTTCAAACACTAAGATATAAAAACTGCTGGGTGTAGCTAAGAAAGAGCAAGATCCATAGACTGGCTTCTGAATGCTGTTTTCAAAACCTGAGAAAAATGGCTTAGGTAGCTACCAAGCTATCAGCACAATGTGCTGTGTGGACACTCCTCGCAGGTTCAAACAGTAACATTTGCTTGTTGAAGCTTACAGCTTTTTCACAGGGAGTTTGCTGTTTAAATCTTTATCTCTAGCCATAAGCAAAAAAATTTAAGGGAAATGCATGATGTAAACAAACAAATGAGTTGTGTGTCACAGAAAACAAAACCATTGGGTTTTCTAATTTCACTATTTTCTATTTCATGAATAAATAGCCAATAATAATATTAAACCATTTTCAAGTCTTAATAGTTAGAATACTTTATGGAGAGTTAGAAACTCACAAGCTTACGAGGCATTATATCAAGACTCAGCATATTACTAAGTACTTTCACTATCACTTGTAATGTCAATAAGGCAGCTCGAGCACTGTGTATTTGTAAGTATAGATACTGTAAATGTAATAGGAACTACAGTGTGTGTACCTGAAGTCATATAAGTTCATTTTTAACTTATTACATTGCACAAACTTAACACATAAATATTGTGAAATTTAAAAAAGCTGTAGGCGGTAGAGGTCAGGCAATTTTCTCAGTCCTTCTGATGTTGTTTAATTATCTTTTTAAGTGGTGTTAATAATAATTTATATTGTGTTTTCTGTATTACACAACTCAGTTCATGTTTTCATCACACTCAGATTAATTATGTTGTGGTAAACAGTTTATATGCCTGCTGTGTACTTACCATAGAATCACTTTTTCTGTTAATTTGTAACATACTGGAATATGGTACAAGTGAAACAGGGGGAAAATAAAATAACATTTTAACATCATAACATACTGTACTGATTTTGCCTCTTACTGTATATCATCTTACCGTATATCCAACTTTCCAACAGCTCCCAATGTTGTACCACTATATTTCTATCAATCCCCTTGAGTTACTGGATGGAAATAAGAATCAGACAATACAGAAAAACAACAATAGTTTATTTTAACCATATTTTGTGTATGAACTACAAACTCTGGTTTCTATAATCGATCTTCATATCTTTTAAAGGTCATGAAAGAATGCTTACATGAAAATCAATTTCTTATTCTTTTACAACATGTTTCTCTTTTTCACTTTTAGAACAGATTGTTGGCACATGTAAAATCAAAATTTAAAAAGTTTTTGTTTTTGTTTTGTTTTATTCTCAAAATGTATTTTATATAAATCTACCACTAGAACAGCATTCCCTCTCAGAGAAAAAAAGAAAATAATGTGAAAAAAGAATATTTTGACCAAAAATATTTAGATATCTTACATACATGAGACAGCTTGACTAAAATGCAACAAATTTAACATTAAAATTTTCCAATGATTTACCTCCAACTAAAGGCAAAAGGGGAAGATGGTCACACTCTCTTACTTAAACTGAGTAGAACTCCACATCCCACCACTAGAAACTCAAACACAGACTAAATGACACACACCCAGGTCGTTCTATGGTTTACAAATGTGCCAAACTCCACAGAAGTGCAATTATGGGATGAGTAGTGTCCAGAGGGTACAAGAGTCAAGATCCAATGGGGTAATCAATTGTCTCTCTTAGAGCATTAGCCTGGTTGTTGTATTTCATTCTCCTTTTATACTCTAGTCATCAGATATTGAGACAAACAGCTATCTCTATTTTTTTTCACTACTTGAAAACTGTTAAAGCATTAAGCTATGGGGAAGTGTCTGCCTTTTAGGTCAAGGTCAACGGTATCCATAGTGACATATTAAGTATTTGACACCATATCTTTTTTGTGAAGAGCTAATTTCTTATTGTATGCATACAAGATATTTTCTCTGTGTAATAAAGGCAAAACTGAATTAAGCAGGGGTGTCATGAGTCTTTTTTGTATATTTGACTATATGAGGGGAGTAGAGGGAAAGAGCAATAACTGCACTTAATCTCTAAAGAAACACCTGGAGTATCTCTCTAAGCCTTGGATCTGACGAACACTTGCCTAACCTCTGGATTTGCGGTGCCATTTTTCACTGTGGGGACTTTGAAATGGTTTCCAGGGTATGGGTGCCTGCAAAGCTGTGTCCATCCAAAGCCCATGGGCACATCAATTAAAATGGAAATTGTGTTGTGGCTGAGGGAGAGGAGGGAGATGCAGGTGCAACCTCAACATCTGGTTGATGCCCAGTCCCACACGTTCACTCCTATAAAGCCTCTCCCAGCATAAGCCCCGGCACTCTCTCCTCTGGGCCAAGTCCTGTGGTTGGCAGGGGCATGGTGTGAATCTGGGGCTGCCATGCACTGCCCATGTGTGAATGTGGCACACAGAAGACAGGCAATGTGCTCAGACAGCTGTATAAAGGGTTTACGCTCTTTCTTCAGCTCATCAGTCTGCTTCTGACTGCGTCCAGTGTTGCAGTACTATATATGAGGTAAGGGGTCACAGCATGAAAAAAGGTAGCTTCATAGCAATCATCTTCATATGCAACAGTACAAAGCACCCTTTAAAGGTACAGGTAAGGCCATGATACATGGAACACATTTTGAGGCAATGGAGATGGGTAATTTTGCCACAAGTTAAGAACATCTAAAGTTTTTCAGAAGACTTTTGTTCCTTATAGCCCATTTATCCACATTATGCCCCCCCCCCACCCATTTTCAAATTGCAGTCCCTGTTGATTCTAATGTAGCCATCAACATTGCTCCTGTATCATGTCCTTCAAAGATCAGGACGTGCATTTATGCTAGTAAATGACATCTTTTATATAATAATCTCAAGTCATCGCTACGAAGCTGAAAACATGAATCAAAGGAAGAGATTAGGGATAAAATGATATGATGGATGTGGAAAAGAAACACAAAAACGGATGATATTTTCTTTCATAAATACTCAATAGAACTTAAATTAACTGATATGTAGTTCTAATAGTTGGCCTCATTTTTACAGTAGTAGAACTTAGGTCATATTCCCCTCATTTAAGATCCTTGGTCTATTGATGGCAGAGCCGAGAGAGCATCTGTGTTTAATGTGTGTGTGTGTGTGTGTGACAGGTTTAATAAAATATTGAATTATTATCAAATTTCATCACTGAGAGTTCTGTTGCTCACTCTCAGGGTTAATGAACAAGCTTTTAATTCATCTCAATTACAGAAGGTCACAAACAAATTCATCAGTTAATTCATGGCTAGAGAAAGTCACTAATGTGCTCTAAATTTCTTTGATACACGGGGAAAACAAGGTTACTATCTCATAGCAGCCGGAATCTGCTGTATACCATAAACATAATTTACTTCAGGAGTTTTTCTTTGACAGATGTGTTCACACAGAGTTTGAAAGCATATTAGTAAACCAATTCTGTCAAATGAAAGGAATAAAAAAAAAAACATTAATGAATTAAGTGCTGAAAAAATAATTGCAGAATACAGTTTTTTCTTGATTTAACCACAATAGTTTTTTTTTCTTAAATAAATAACTTCTGTTTTGTAAAGACACTTTTTGAAACAGTAGACATACCCTAGTTCCCAAAGTCATTGAAGAAACATCACCGACCATTGATTACCCAAACACACGTCAGTCTGTGCCACCTTGTCTCAGCCGCTGTCCTCACAACCAAATGTCAATAATGTCCTTAGGTAATTTCTTCAGCTTTATAATGTCTCATTATGAAAAAAGTATTAGATCTGGGTCTCTTGTACATTGTCTTTTGAGCTGGCCCGGATTAACAAAGGTTCGTGCGCTGAGCTGTGTATGGAGTTGATAGTGGCGTGGTTGTATGCAGTCTTATAGGTATTATAGTGGTTGAGGTGCTCATGGTCCAGCGGGGGCAGAGTCAGGTGGCCCTCCATGCCTGGCCCTCCCGTTACACAATCCTCATCCACATTGATGATCTCGATGGTGCGCGTGGGTGCGTGGTGGTTCTGCTGGTGGTGTTGTTTGCGCATCTTGTAGAAGATGATCAGCATGACAGCTGCCATGAGGGTGATTGCCACAAAGCAGCCGATAATGATCTTGGTTGTCTTCATTACCTCGTCCAATCCGTTAAGGGAGCCCTCTCCACCCAGCTCTGTGACGGGGATGGTGTAAGTCTTCTCTGTGGCGCGGGTGGAGAGCGGGGTCCGGACTGTGGTGGTAGTCGTCGAGGTGGATGAAACAGACTCCCATGAACCAGAGGGGGTGGGGCCCACCTTCTGCTGCACAGTGGTGAAGCCCTCATTATGCGGTGTTTCTATGGTCTCCACTGTCACTGTGGTAAAGTAGCTGAAACTGCTGTTCTCTGTAGAGGACACATTGAGCGTGGCAGATGCTGTGGTGTTGCCTGCAGAATTACTCACCATGCAGGTATAAGTGCCTGTGTCCTGCATGGTAACATTGGTGAAATTCAGCGTGCCGTCATTCAGCACAGAGATTCTGACCTTGTACGCACCATGTGTCATGATGGAACCATTAGGTGTAATCCAGCTCACCGAGGTCAGGGAGCTGGCTCTGCATTTCAACTCCGCAGCACTCCCCTCGGTCACATTTAGGTCTGCCGGAGGCTCCACAATAACAGGAGCATAACAGTGAAAGTAGTTCTGGTCCAGCTCGCCAATGTAGCGCCCCTTGTGGCTGGTGGGTGAGCTGCAGCGGGCGCAGCAGCTGGTGTTGGCTGGAACCATCTCCTTGAGCCACCAGCTTAGCCAGAGGATGTCACAGTTACAATTCCATGGGTTGTGGTGTAAGTGCACCCTCTCCAGGTGATGTAAGGGAGTGAAGAGATCATGGGGCAATAGGGTGAGGTTGTTGTGGGCCAGATTGAGCTCCACTAGCGACTGCAGGTCATCAAAGGAGTTCCTCTCTATGGTCTGGATCTGGGCATGCATCATCCATAACTTCTGCAAGTGGATGAGCCCTTTGAAGGAGCCAGGCCGGATGACAGATAGCTGGTTCCCCGACATCTCCAGTTCGTCCAACTTCACTAGGGGGATAAGGTTGGGAATTTCCTTCAGATTGCACATGCCGAGATTTAGGTAGCGCAGATTGCTCAGCCCTTCAAAGGCCCCCTCAGATATGTAGGAAAGGCGTTTGAGCTCCCCAAGGTCCAACCTCCGTAATGAGGGCACTCTGTTGAAAGCATAGGAAGGGATGCTCTCTATGGGGTTATTCCTCAGCCAAAGCTCCTTCAGTTTAGAGAGGTACTCAAATGCCCCGTTAGGGATGGTGGTGAGGCGGTTATCAAAGAGCTCCAAGGTATTGAGGCTGGCCAGTCCATTGAAGGCCCCCAGCTCAATGTTGCGGATGTGGTTTTTACTCAGCTGCAGGATCTCCAGATGTCTCAGGTGCTTGAAGCTGTCCACCTTAATGACCTGAATGAGATTTTCTTGCAGATTCAGGTAGCGTGTGTTGGTGGAGATGCCATCAGGGACATCCCGCAGGCCCCGGCGTGTGCAAATGACCTTACTGAACTGGTTACTACAGGAGCAGACAGAGGGGCACGTCTGAGCACGTACCAGCCCTGCCACCACCAGCAGCTGGAGGGCCAGGAGCAGCACAAACAAAGGGTCGGACAAGGCCCGGTTCAACCTAGGACCTCTCATCGTCTGCTGCTGCCGAGAGGAGGTCATCTTGTTTAACATTCATAATTCATTGACTGGTCTTCCACTCTTTGGAAAGAGGATTTGGGCACACTGGAATGAGAAGAGAAAAAAGAAAGGAGAGATATGTTAGAGATTGGATCTAAAGGTGTAATGAATATAATCTACGGTACTTTGAGATCCACACATTTCACTTAAAATTATTATCATTAAAATGCTCTGAAAAACAAACAATATTTAGTCGATATTTATAGCATTTGATGTTCCTCAATATGTTCAGGTCAGTAATGAGTGCTTGAATTCTTTGCTTGGCCAGAGTGTGTAATTTGAATGTTTTCACTTAAACATCTGCTTGAGCTTTCTTTCTCTGTTGTGACCAGAAAAAATCAATAAAGGATAGATGCATAATTTAACAACAAGGCCACTAAATTCAATACATCAGCACATGCACGCACACAAGCACACACACACACACACACACAAACCGATTACAGCCTTGGTGGTGTGTCTTATATCCATTTCTGTTTCTCGGTACTGCTTGCACTCTCAATCTCACTCACATAAAACAAAATCACAATGTAGCCGCCAACTTCTGTGCTGTATCTCTGCAGCAGGAAGGATAGAAGAAAGAAAAGCAGCTATGACTGCTGTGTTGTGTGATTTATATTTGAGACTGGGGGGACATAAATAATAGGGAAGCTTACCACCGACCAGTCCTTCAATCGAGTCAAGATCTCTAGAAACTTCTGATTACAACTCACAGTTGCTCAAAGGCAAGTATGTGAGGAGAATGTGAAGCAAGAGAGCTCAAAATGAAAAACAACTGAAATTTTGAAATTCAAGAATGACAAGTAAAGGAAATAAAACAAATTAAAATAGCCCTGATGCAAAAAATGAATTCATAAAGGCATCAGCAAATCAGATTTGAACAACCAAGATAAAAAAAAAAGCAAAAAGGTTGTTGAAAATAAAGCAGAATCATTTCATTGTCATGGTTATGTATTACCTGTTATGTTTTCGGTGCCGTTTGTTTGTTTGTTTGTCTGTTTGTTTGTCTGTTAGCAGGATTACGGAAAAACTACTGACCCGATTTTCATGACAGTTCGTGGAAGGGTGTAGCATGGGCCAAGGAAGAACCCATTACATTTTGGAGCGGATCCGGATCCGACTCACGAACAAGCAATAATAGCACGAACCTTGGCGGAGGTCTGCGCTCTCCGAGGGCCCTTCTAGTTTATTTCAGTTTTGCTATGATGTGATGGTAGTGGCAAATATTGGGCAAAGAACAGAATCTTGCAAATACTGAAGACATGCATGAATATCAGACAATCCAAATTGTATCCAAAATTGATAGACATACTTAAGAAATAACTATGTGCTGAAATATAATATGATTTCCCCAATTTTGCAACCTCCTCCTTCAGTAGAATAGAAACAACACTGAGAATAAGTACGCTCCAGGACTGAATGCTGTTGTGGGATTACAGTGTTTTCTGGTTCTACACGTTCAACATAGCCTATTCTGCAACAAAAATCCTGCCCTCCTCACTTATGAATACACAGGCTATTACAGTAACTACTGATTAATTGCTTGATTACTGACGCCATTAATTCTTCAATTACAAAATTCAAATTCCAAGCACCCAAAACCTGAGGGTGGAAAAAGTGTGTTTTCATGCGGGGGACCAGGCAAATGTGACAGGGATCACACACCATAGGCTTAAAATCACATTCTATTATGGCTGTTTTAATTTGTTAGGAATTAAGACCCTGCGCCAAACAATTGACCATGGTAACAATTTAGGGTACCGTGTGACTTTTCTAGAATTGAGTTTTCAAACTGAAACTGAAATTGTCTAAAAGTATTCACGGTACGTATTTATTTTCAGATTAATACAATGCATTTTCGAGGTGAGTTTCCATGAATAATGTGACTAAATAGAAAATCGACTGAATAATCCTATGGTTTGATTTGTGAATAACTATCCCACAGATTAGGAATCTATCTTCTTCCACTATTTACTCATCCTCCTTTTCAACAGATCAAACCATGAAAAAGAGATAAACAATGAATCAGCAGTACAGCATCCAAATCATGACAGCAGAAAAGATGAAGTTGATCTACAAAGCAAAACAATACATCCTCTACTGACAATGAAAGCAGCAAAATTGGATTTAATGCAGCGAGGGAATTAGATGAAAAAAGATAAAGAAAATGAGATTAAGAAATGAATACGTTTTTTTAACTTTTGTCCTCCTAACAGATTATGAACTGCCAGCTGGCTCTTTGGCTGGCTGAGAGTATTAAAGTATGACCCAGATTAGCAGGACTGCAGACAATTGAAGAGCAAGATCTGCAACATTTGTGAATTAATTTCTGGTGTACAAATGGAAGCATTTCACATTGAAGCCAACAATAGGGAGAAAATCCATACTTGCCCACATCTATGGCTGTTTAAAAGTATGCCATCTTGGACATGCCATGTCATAAAATGCCACAATGTCAATGTCTATAATCAGTGCACTCTTGTAATTAGTTAGGTATCAAATATGGATGCCAGATATCATCAGAGTCTGCCACTGCTTAATGTAGAGTAGTCAAAATCCATGAGAAACCTTTGCACATGAAGCTGAACGTGTGGTGATGACCCTGCGCATCACACATTAGAAAGAATATATTGTTTGAATATTTTCATATACAAGACAAGGTCTATTCTATTCTATCCTATTCTATTCTATTCTATTCCAATGCATGTAGATACAGTGTACTAGATGACTTATTTTGTAATGCCTATTGATTTGTTTTTCAAACCTCTTTGGTATTTCAAACCACATTGGTCTTGCAATGTCTTTGTTGTTTTTCTGTTATTATGAAGGTTCTAATTATGTATTTAATCAAAGCAGTTGTACAAAGCAAACTATTTTTTACATCTGAAAAATAGACCTTGCCCTCCATGTGTTGGCCCTTTAAATAAAGGGGATTAATACAGTAATTACTGTGTACACTTATGGCAGTCATACAATTTTGGCAATCTTTGCAACAACTTCACTAGACTAGTTTCTCAGCTGTTATCATACAGTTTGAGTGCACGTAAAGTCAGGGATGAAACCATTATGTTAAGCTTTCTTTGAGAATACATGGGTGGAAAGTTTAGCTTACCCCTCCAACTTAACATAAAACATAATGCAGTGTGAGGTCCATTAGAAAACATGTATGATTGATTAGCCCAAAGCCAAAAGCAAGCAAATCTCTTTTGGGAAATTATATAATAGTATACAAGGCGTTCTTCAGCAGTGGATTTAAGTGAGACCAGTGAGGGGAGTCTGGGCAACCGTTTGATCTATTTTAAGGCTAACGAACAGTTACCATACAAGCTGATAACGCATAATCACAAATCTCCAACTCCGTAGACAGCACAGTTCAGTTCAGTGTTGAATATTTTATCTACTGCATAGGCCTGGTATGAGTCAAGTAAATAAATATATATACAGTATATGTGCCTGTAAACAATCACGTGTGCCAGAGTCTTCTCCACATCAGAGTGTTCTGCATCAACCAGCCTCTCACCCTTTCCAGCTTTTCACTCTCTTCCCCTCCAACCCTCCCTGGGGTATTTTATTTAGGAAGCAAACACTGGAGCTGCCATCAGACCACCTGAAGGTAACCAATGGGAATAAACTTTGGCAGCCATAGAAACAAGAGACTCATCTTTTTGCATGACACAACAAATCAATATCCTCCCAGCAGAGACACTCATACTGCGCAAATACAAAAGCTGCCTTGCTGACATAGCTCAGCTCTCCTTGTCATCCAGAGTACCTACTCATGCGTACACACGCACACACACACTCACACACACACAGTACAGTGACCATGCTCGCAATCCTCACAACAGTTTAGTCCAAATACATAAAACAGACAAGAGTGTCTGATTCTACCACGGGCAAAAAGCATTAAGCGTATCCCTTTCCCCTCTCTCTCCATGGCCAACAAACATTCTGCTGTCTCCCTTCATCACAGACACATTCATGGCTGCATTTGAAAAGCGAGTAAAGTGAGACGGAACTGGCTGAGGCTTTCTTCACACAGTTAATGCTTGAGTGCCCAGTCATTATGAGCTTTTTTGTGAAGACTGACTGGCAGAAGCCCGGGCTTTGACACCGCTTGGCATGTGATGCGAATAGCATGGAAGGGGAAGGATGTCGGGAGACTGCAGGGGGAGGGAAGTGTCGTGCGAGAGGAGGAAGGTTGGTGAGACTAACATAATGAAACTGTATGTGTGTATGTCGCTGTATTTTAGAGAGAGGGAGAGAGGGAGAGGGAGAGAGAGACAGAGAGAGAGATTAATGAGATACAAATCAAATCAGGTCAGTTCTTGATAATGGCTTGCCAGCAGTTTTGCAACAGCTCCCGATATGAGCCGGAATCCAACGTGGGAGGGATACCCACCGCGAGCCTTTTCCTCTTGCTCTGCTCCCTCTCTCCATCCTCCACACAGACATGTGCCGAACAAACCATGACCGACTCAATGAATAGATTGGATTAATACACTGTAGATGTTATCACTGGTGTGGTGGTATTTTACATGCAGGTGGTTTGACACTGTTAATCTTAAAATGAGTATTAGATGCATCTCACTGGTGGAAAGCATTCTCCCCTTGAGCCAGTGTCTAGAGATTAGGCCACTGCTGAGTAAACCGATGCATACCATATCAACAAGCCACAGTGATGCATTTTCACTAAGCATATTGAAACGCCTCAAAGGTGGCACTGCATTCCCAAAAGGAATTCAATCCTTTTAATATCCAAATGTCAAAAAATCTCTTCTGGGCCTGCAGTGGATGTCCTGACACAGTTGTGTTAACATGTTGAAGCTGAGCACAGCGTGTCACTCAATATAACTCAACATGCTGCTGTATTTCAAATTAAATCGTTTTTCTACAGATTAAGAAGAGGTAAATAATCCGTCAATAATAATTTATCTAGATTATGCATTTATTTCACCCTCCAATTCACCAATAAATGAAAACATGATATATGATTATGATTACGCATTAGTCATGTTGACTTGATATTTATAAACAGAGACTTTGCTTGAGAGTTGAGCTGCATGCAATATGTACCTAGATGGATGTTGCTCTATGGTTGTTATCTTCTTTATTATCTATCTTTTTATTTATTTGTCTCTACTTTATTTATAAAACTCCATAATAAATTAATTTAAAGCCTGCAACATGCAATTTTGTGAAAATTACCTTCCCCTGCACAGCCTCAGAAGCGTATTGTTATTTCTTTGGGTGGATTTCGACCTCATTAATCGGTATATAGTGGAGAGCAACAGGAAAGATTGGAGAGAGAGGGGGCATGGCATTGGACATGAGCTACAAAAAATTACATGGTAAACTCCACAGAACACACCAGACGTTAATAATTAAGCTGCATCTGCAGATGATCTCTTGCTCTGTCACATCCCCCAACCACCCACACACAAAAACACTCAGTGTCCTCAGTATCAATTCTTAATTGCTAAACATATTTCTTCTGTCCTCGGCTGTCATGCCAACACTGGCAAAGGAAATCCAACTCTTGCTGACATTCACAAATATATATATATATATATATATATATATATATATATATATATATATATATATATATATATATATATATATATGTGTATATGTGTTGCTATGCTGACGATATGCAACTTTATATATCCATAAATCCATGTAACCCGACCCAAGTAGCCTAAACAGCTGTACGGATTGCCAGATATTATGTCAGATATTACTGTAAGATATAAGATGAACAATGAAGTTTTCGGCCACTAGTAGTGCTATTGAGCAAAGTGGGCCCCCTACAACAACAAAAACACTTAGCATGTGGTTTTCAAGCATGCGCACGACGTACGAGCATGCCATGTGCACCGAGGTGACGTAGCACACAATATTGTGTGGAGAGGGAAGACTTTAGGGCTCGCGCACCGTTCCATTTCCTCTCTGCTCACTCAGTAACCATGTAGGCAGAAGAAAGATACGCAACTGAGTTTGGGAGAAAAAACTTGTAAACATTAAAACTTAAGATTCTCTGAACATCTTTGAAGTTAATACATTTATTCAACATCGTCATTGGGGTCTAACAACATACTATGAGGGAAATAATAAATTGTTGTTCCTCTTGTTGTTGTTCATCTTTATGCCCACACCTAGAAACAAGTACAGTATTTGAGAGCTTAGTTTTGACTCTCAGGTAAAGAGGGTTGCTCAGTCATGTTTCCTACAGCTAAAAAATATTTCCAAAATAAGACCTTGCCTCTCCTCAACTGATCTCTGAAAGTAATAATCCGTGCCTCTGTTTCATCATGTCTAGACCACTGCAACTCCCTCTACTCCTGTCTAAACAAGATCGCCCTCAGCTGTCTGTAAATGGTGCAAAACGCTGCAGCCAGACTTTTAACCAAGACTAGGAGACGGGACCATATCACCCCCATTCTAGCTTCCCTGCACAGCGTCCTGTTCATTTAAGATGTTACTGTTAGTTTTAAAGGCTCAATGTGGTCTACCCCAAGTTACATCTCGGACCTTATGACCCTATATGAGCCTGAAGTTAGCCTGAGAACCTCTAGCTGTCCCTAGATCCAGGCTGAACACTAAAGGTGATTGGACTTTTTCCGTCAGAGGTCCTATACTGAGTCTGTCATCTCTTAAATCCCTACTAGAAACCTTATTTCACAACAAAGCCTTTTTTATAATTGTTTTATTTCACTCACCTTTTGTGTTTTTTATTGCTCTTATTTCTTTTATGTTGTTTTAGGTTCTACTTTTATTCAGTGTTGATTTAATAGGCTTTTATCTTTATGTTGTTATCTTGCGCTTTAATCTGATTTTATTACTGGTGTTTTAGTTCCTTGTCTCTGTAAAGCACTTAGTAACTTTGTTTTGAAAAGTGCTATATAAATTAAGTGTTGTATTTATTATTTATGGATAAATAAATACTACTACTATTACCACTTCTACCACTACTACTAATAATTATTATTATTACAGTGATGAGGCATGCTTTAATGAAAACTGCACACTCATCAGTGTTCTTCCTCCCACTGTCGTGAAAACAAAGATATAATGTTAGACATTATCACATTGTGATTATTCCTCATGGAGTAGTGTCAGAAACAAATGTTGATAGACCAATGCGCTATTGGGGATTTTGAAAATTATTTTCATATAAATAAAATAAATACATTTTATATTATTTATTCCCCATAAATGTAACAGAGGGCAAAGCACTTTGAAATTATAATTGTCCCTTTTTTCTATGTTTGTGATTGCTTTTAATAATGTAGGCTATGTCCCTGAATGCTGTTGAATGTTTGACTGCTGGAATGTGTGACTGAACTGTGACTGAACTCTCTTTGTCAACTTTATTAATGCTTTCTTTTTTGTCATTGTTGTTCTCAGGTTTCTCTCTTGAAAAATAAATCTTGATCTCAATGAGACTACCTGATTAAATAAAGGATAAATGAAAAGAAGTGATGAGATACAGCAAGAAATAATAAGTAAACAGAAGGAAATGTTGTTACCATCCCTATTCAAGGTGACTTTCTTATGTGATGCACTTTATATTGCATCACATTTGTAAACTTTGTACTTTTGTACATTCAGTTACACAACATGCATTATACAATACTGTATGCATAGGGGCATTTTCAAAAAGCGCAATATCATTGTGCTTTGAGTACTTTTCCTAAGCTTGAGGTACAGGTTAATACATTGGTGCAAGGCCACTGCAAAATAAAGTGTTAAGGAATGTTGAAAGAAAAAAATAAGGATGGCCGTAGCTCTTTTCCAATGTCTTTTGTTTTAACCAGCCAAGTGAGGCAGACAAGCCAAGTACTTTGGGTTGGTGCTAACCAGCCAAGTGAGACAGAGTGGCAGCTGCTCCCCTGCCCACACCCTGACATCCTTCCACTCACAGCTTGTCTGTCTCATCCATAACAAGATGGTGAAATAAATTCAGTTCATCTAACAAAACACTGAATTAGCCAGCAAACTAATGAAAAATTATTAGCAAGTTACATATCTAGTAGGCTATAGTTCACACACAAAAAATGAAGCAGCTCTCATTCCTGCAGCCGGTTTGGGAAAAAAAAAAAAAAAAACCAGAACATTATTGTATGAAAGCTTGTCATAATAAAGTAAAAGTATTCCATCATAAGATGTTGAACTTGAAGATAACTGGAATTATTCTGAGTTGTCTTTATATACATGAAATATATAATTTTGCCTATTTCCTTCTGACATCTCATTGATGACATTGACTGTGATATCTCAGTTGATCTCAGTTGATATCAGTTACAGAATGGAAGTAAAATTAAATACTCTTAATTATAGATATTAATCCCATCTATATTTTATAGATACTGGAAACAGAAAGGGCAAGTGAATAGTAAATTTCAGTCTGGGAGAAAAGGGCAGAGTTAAACTCTTGCCATTTTGAATTGTATTCAATTCTATAAACCGGTGAATCCGTTTGTCAATTATTCTCTGCATATGGTTTATTAATAGTCACTATTAGAGTGTATTATAATTAGATGAGGCTCTCTTTTTTAACCTGGATCACAATGCATTTTATGGCTTCATATAATGTGAATATTCTGCTAATCTCTCAAGAGCTGCAATTCAAGATTCTCTTCTTAACTCACTGCTTAAGTGACTTTTACACTCACCGCCCACCTCCTTATACTCTAAGTACAAGTAATGCTGATAGGCCTTTGTAGAGTGTAAGAATCAGAGTACAGGAGTCTGATGTTTGAACTTCTCAGTTATTTTGTATACAAAAACTAATATATTTCACAGTGTAATTTTGAAAATGTCAGAGCACAGTGGTGAGATGCATCAGTTTTGTTTAAATCTAGGTAGCTATGATATGGAATTAGTGCAAAGCTAGCTGGCAAAGTTGCTTGCTAATGCAGATGTTACACATTTTCAAATTTACAAGAAATGTGATTGGGAGCTTGATCTATAATTGGCCTGTAATCACTGCATAATAGTACATCAGTATGTATAAAAGTGCAATAATTAGCAATATAATGTAATAGTGAAGGGAATAATTCTACATCTGCATTACAGCGTGTTTATATATAGTAGCCTAGAGTCAGTTAAACCCCAGTGGGCGTATTCAAGCTAATATTACATGTTGGAAAAAAAGCAGAATGAAATGCTGATCAGTTATGATTTCATCATGTACACAGAATGCATATTGTGTGTGAGGGGGTAAATGATTCTCAGTGAAAACAAAATAACCTTTGTAAATCACCAAATTGTGCTAATTATTAATTCAAGTTGTAATGATTGTGAATGTAATTGATGTCACACGCCTTGTCTTTTTATGTTCCCATAGCAACGCACAGCTGCTAGCGCACAGACTATGGTGACAATGCATTTGTGATATCGCTTCCTGAAATCTCCTGTATCCCTTCTAGCCACCAGCTTGAAGTTACCATGTCGGGTACACTCATTCTGCAGGTCCACTGGCATTAATCAAAGGCAACCCCTACTGAACAAAAACGCATTGAATATCGTAGAGAATCTTTTCATCCCAAATGTTTTAACTGGGATGGCATGTTTGTGAATCTATAGGATAGCTTCAAGAGCTACTAGACCACAAGACATAAAAAAGATCACACAAAGTTCATTCTTTCCTTTTGCTTTCAGAAATACTCAATAGACTTCACTTCTACTGAAACGACCCTTGATTGAAACAAAGATCAATTAATATTGCCTGTCATTTGTTTTATTTGTTTCCATTGTAAAGTAGATATAGTTTACATAAATGAACAATAGATCCATATACCACTTGTTTGCAATTCTGTGTATTTTGTTTAACCGTGGCAAAGGGATGGCTGCTTGTGCCGGCTTTGGTGATGGAGGCAGAGGAGCTACAGATGAATGCAGTCGACTGCAAGCTGCCTAGGCAGCATCACCTCTTTCACCTCTTTGCTGTGATTGATCGGCTCACAAAAATGTGGTCCATGATGACGTGAAAAGTTGAAAGCAACTTTGGAGAGCGCTACACTTTCCCCTAAAAAGAAGCCAGTCACAATGTTTTTTCCGAAGTTCCATCCACCATGTGGTCATTCTGCATTACTATTAATCTTAAAATGGTATTGGCAGTTTGAAAAAAAGCACATGAGTGTGAACACGCCCTTACATGGATGAACAGAGCATCGGACATAGTTACAAAATACAAAACTGAAATGACCTATAATGATATTTTCATTATTTCATTCTCTGTTTTAACTTGATTTTATATATATGCGGGAGATAATAACATGACAGAATGGCATCAATCTATCTCCACACTCCTCCCTTTCTTTGCGCACTGCAATGCTTTGTCACACAAACATTGTATCTCTCTGGTTTTATTGAGGCATCTTTCTTTATTTTTGAAGGAGGCTGTTGGTGGATGCCTTGCTTGTGAGTCAACGTTCCAGTATCCGCTAGAGACAGCGGTGTGGTCACCAGAGCATGATAAGGACGGTGTATCATGACTGCAGGCATCACACTCACTATTCAAGTGCAGGCCGCTTCTACGCCGAGACAGAGCAATTGGCCCACCCCTCAGTCAGAGAACGACCCCGGAGCGACACATTCTCCTGATAAATGAGGCGCAGTAATTCCAATTGGCCTCTTTGGACAGGAGTGCCTGACCAAAAGCTCATTTAGGACTGCTGGCCTTGAAACACATGCAGGGATACACACACACATGTGCATGTACACACACATACACACAAACACACACGCACGCACACACACACACACACACACACACACACACACACACACACACACACACGTGCACATGCATGCAGAGGCAATTCAAAGCACTGTATGCACACTTTCTCACACACACACACACACACACACACACATAGAAGTATACATATAGTATACATATACAAGCCATGTGTCCCTATGGAGTCATATTTTCTCAATTTTATATGAACATTTACAGAGATCATTAAAAACACCCAGAGTGATAACTATGATTTCTGATCATTTTGAAAAGCTCTGTCCCTGGGAAAAAAATGTATAGCAATTACGTCATTTCAGTGAAAGGAATGTGTGTGTGTGTGTGTGTGTGTGTGTGTGTGTGTGCATGTGTGTGTGGTGTGTGTTTTGTGCAAATGTTTGTAAGCTGAGTGCATGAGTGCCTTCTTGCTTGATAGCGGGCAGGGTGATGGCGGCGGTGGTTTGTGGGTGACGAGAGGTATTGATAAAGTGATCCTTCACCCTGTGAGCGTTTCTGAGAGGCTGTGGGCAGAAAATAGCTGTTAACCACTCGAGTTCACGGATGTATGAAGCACTTGCTCTGTTCTTATTACTCCTGTCACCTCAATGTCTGGTTGAGGTCAGGGTTGCTATGCATGGCTTCGACTCTGACCTAGCCATGCACGGGCCATTCTGAGGCAGTGAACCCGGGCATTCAGGCACCACGGTTTCCCTGTGATGGAGTTTGGGCCTGAGAGAACACGTGCTAACTGACAGTGACGCAGTACACAGATGACATCTGCCCACCAAAGGCAACACAACACAGGTGCCAGGAAACACATTACAAGTAAAATACGATTTTATTAAAAAAAGATGGAATGTGATAAATCATTCGTTCCAAGGGCTTCATGTTTTATTATTATTAAAATCCCCTTGGTTCAACACGATACAGCATGAGCTGACTCATGAACAAAATCAATAACTTGTTGTTTTATGGTACGAAGTTTGAGAGCCGTTCTGCATCCTTGGGATGAGCCACTGAGTTAAACTAGCAGAATTGGATGTGAAGAGAAATAGGAATAGAAGGAGGGAAGCATAAGTGCCTTTAGTCAACTGGGCCTTCACCACACAAACCGTGCACAACATTATGACAAAAGAGGAGTGAATTTACAACGTTAAGAAGAGTGTACTGAGTTCCAGGTGTTCTCCTATGCCCCTTTTCTCTTTCTCTGAATCTATGGTGTGAATTTCAGATCTGTTCATGCTTGACATGTTCAAGGACACATTTCTGCGGTGTCTCCTTGATTGATGGTTCGGTACAGCGGTGTAACAGATGTTGGATTGAAAGTCGGCGCTGTGGAGGAACTGCTAAAAAAAGCTGATCCACTGACAGGAAGAAAGGAAACAGAGCCAAATGTCAATTAAAAGATGCCGGATGTATCTTACAATGGCAACAATGAGAGTGGGGGGACCTCTGGTGGTTTGGAAACACCACATTGTAATGTATTCACCACAACCAAAGGAGGTGGGCCCACCAACAACTTTGCAACAACTTTCACAATCTTGATAGTCCTGAATATAAAGGTATTCTTGAGGAAAAAATAACAATATAAATAATGATTATAATGAAGATTAGTTCAAGTGGGTAGTATTCCTTCCTGAAATGACGTAATTGCTAAACATTTTTTCTCAGAGACTGAACTTTTCAAAATAATCAGAAATCATAGTTATCACCCTGGGTGTTTTTAATGATCGCTGTAAATGTTGAGAAAATATGACTCCATAGGGACACATTACATGTAGATTATATATATATATATATATATATATATATATATATATATATATATATATATATATATGTGTGTGTGTGTGTGTGTGTGCGAAAGTGTCCGAACAGTGCTTTGAAATGTATGTGCATGCATGTGCACATGTGTGTGTGTGTGTGTGTGTGTGTGTGAGTGTGTGTGTGTCTCTAAAAATGATAACTAACAAGTACAGATTGTGTATAGTCCTGCAGCACTTGTGGTGCTAACATATAGAACCAATTATTTAGCAGTTTACTTGAATGTGAACTCGGCTCTCAGCTGATCAGCTGACGTTTATTACATGCATGAAAAGAAACCCTGCTGATTCAACAATTATAAAATATAAGTGTTCCAAAAAAATGTGAGAGAAGGTGTTCTATTACAATCATAAGAAGATAAATATATACACATGGCCATACATTGCTGTATAGCAGCAGTTTGTGCAAACTAATTGATGAGGAAACCCAGAAGTACATTCTCTCATTGTGTCATCAACATTCATTTGCATCCCAGAAGAGAATTAGAATTAGATTTGTGTGAAAAATTGCATTTAAGATTGGAAGATTTCTAGTATAGATATAGTTTTTAAGTAAGAGTTTCACATAATAATATAACACTTCTATAAATTTGTTAGCGCTGTAGGCAAACAGGAGTGAAGTGTCTCAGCCCTGAATGCTGAATCTGACTTCCAGACCACGGTGCAGTTAAAAATGTTTATAGCCACAATTTAAGACCAGAAAAAACACATTGATGTCCAGCAGGCAACTGGGCAACGTCAGCAGTGTCTAAATTGATAATGACTGGTCACTATATCACTGACATGCACCATGTTGACAAATAGTGAGGATATATATCAGACTGTACAGTTGATAAATGACGTTGGTTCGAATGATGAGCAATAGCAATGTCAGTGACCATGTTAAATGGAGAGTAAATACAATTTTGCCGGATTTCGCATCCACAGCTGCTTCCTATCAACGGTAGCAGACAATCAGCTAGATTTCACATGAAAAGTATCCAAATGAGCGGCTACACTGACACAAGAAGCCTACAAGCACAAAAACAGACAGTAAAATCAGCCTCATATAAGCTATAAACCACAGCAAGTGCAACATTTTATGAATAGGCCACAAAACAGTTCAGAAAAACTCCCCTCACTCTTGTGCTTGATTCTGCAGCAGGATAAGCAGCCTTTTTCATTGACTATGCACAGAATGATCTTAATTCATCGAGGTTATTCTTGAAGCATATTCTCGGTACTTGAACCTGATATTAGCGCTCAATGTCTGAATCTTGAGCTAAATTGAAATAGGAAAAATCCTTTGTTTGCTTTGGGACTGACTGATCTTTGATCGGTCAGAAGCTTTGTCAGTCAAACCATAGTTTTTTATGATCCCTTTTTGTTTATCACCAATTCACTTTCATTTAAATAAGCACTTTTTTTTTTTTTACATTTTCACAAATTCTACTGAAACAAATTCAACTGAGATACTTTGGAGTATAAAATTGAACAGATTTCCCAATGAGATGGCCAAGAGTCGCAGACTGTTTTCCCATCAAACACTTGCTGTCCTATTTCTTTTTTTTATCTTCATTTATCCAGGAAAAGTCGACTGAACATGCATTCTCCTTTTCAGCAAAGCCATGCTTCACATTTATACCCATACACACATCGTCATCTGAGAGCTGCCCAGTACAACCACAGATGCCTACTGCTGGCCACTGATCAGCTCCACTGGAGCAGTTGAGGGTTAAGTGCCTTGCTCAATGGCACCTCAATAGTACTTGTGGAGGAAAGGAAGAGTGCTACTGACTCATTTTACACACCCATATTGTTACTGCCTGCAGCTATGGAAATAAGCATGGGATATAAAATTAATAAACTATCAGACCGTAATTACTTGTTATTTTGTATTAATCCATCAGATTCTTCTGTAATTAAATGATGCCAAGACTAATGCCAAGAACAGTGAAGCCGAGATTCAGAAAACACAGAGGGCCTCTGAGAGGAAGCATAGAGTGCTATTTGTCTTGTCTTGTTGATAAAGTGAGTCTAATAATCATGGTCTTTCATTCAACAACACATCACAGCACATCAAAAAAATTATTGGGAACATTTATGTCACCATCTGTTTTTTTGTAAAATTCATGGCGAGAGCAAAAGGCCATATCTTGCAGACAAAAAAAATAAATAACTCCATCGCACAAACTCATTACCATTCTCATCAGGAAACCCAAGCTCCAGCCCTATCGGGATGGAGGGCTGCGGTGAGCAAGGGACAAATATAACGAGGGTGGATAAAATAATGGAAACGCCACATGAAAAGGAACTTTAAAGTAACTGAATCGCTATTACGAAGGCAGCAACACAGGCGAGTCACATTAAACTAATTTGAATGCCAATTAGCAGTATGCGTCAGCTTTTAAAGAGAATCACCACTTTTATATATGAGTTTTCAAAGCAGCTAACAGAGTTCCACAGAGGCCCAGTAGTCAGCACCCAAAGTGCAGGTGCATCAGCCATAAAAACTGCAAAATTATTCAATGTGGCAGGGGTAGCAGTCTCAAAAATCCAGACAACATATGCCAAACACAAATACACAGCATCAGCATAGAGGAACAATGGTTGCAAGTCGAAGCCCCCTGACACCGGGACGCTTGGGGTTTAATTCACACCAGAAGCAGAAAGGACGTGTAGTGGAAGTTGAGTGTGCAGTCGAGCTGCAGCTGAGCTGTTTACACCAGAAGTGTATTTCTAAGCGCGGTCCGGCAGCCTCCCTGAGTAAAAAATGCACGAGGTGAAAACAGGCTGTGGTTGCATTGTGCTCCAACAGCCGAGGCAACAGCATCCCAAGCCTTATCTTCTTTACTGTTGTCTTTTTTACTGTTGTCTGTGTAGGGTTAGGCTCTCTCTCTCTCTCTCTCTCTCTCTATACATATATATATATATATATATATGTTAGGGGTGTCACGATTCTCCAAATCCACGATTCGATTTGACTTTCGATTTTAAGGTCACGATTCGATTCGATTTTCGATTTAAATTTTTTTTTTTTCAGCACTGAGGCTATGCCATTGTTAGACTATCGAGTCTTGATTTGTAAAGATCAACAGATCATTGGTTTTATGCCCTGACAACTGTCATTTACATTTTCAAATTCTTCTTTAAAAAGATGGTATCAAGTGTGATATAACTGCCATATTTTTTTTTTGGAATGTACCACACTAAGGCCATATGGTCAAATTTTTTCAAAGTTTTTCCATTTAAAAAAACACAACTTTCCCTTTAATTTGGTACCAAATACATGGCAAGGCGATTCAGGGCGTCTCCTTACTGAAGTGTCAACATTCACAGTATGACAACAAAACAGATCCTTCCTATCTTGGCTAACGATAAGCTTTCAAAATACATACAAAACCTCCAGCGCTTCAGCCCACACAGTAATAAGATCAGACAATAATAGTCGCCAAACAAGTATGGAAAAAGTCGCCAAACTTATATGGATAAAAGTCGCTGCAACCCGGCCAGTCCTCCTACCGACTCTTCGGCACACTGCCTCCCGGAAAGCAGCGTCCGTCTCCGGCGGTGAGAGCAGGTACGTCCCGCTGTTTAGTGAAGGTGATCTTGTGTCTTGTTTTATCGAGCAAGAACAAGCGATTTCGATCAACAGACTTCAACTCACAATGTCTTCGTAACTTTCCACTACATACGGCGGGTCAGGTTCTGTCTCACAGCACAATCTGACAGCTTCCAGAAGGTTTTAAAAGTGTAACGCTTAGCCGGCGAAGCCATTTTTACCGGTGGAGGACGACTAAACCCGGGGAAAAGCAAACGTCTCAGTGTCACCAGATATACAGTATTTTCCGGTTCCAGTTCATCGATGACAACTTGAAGTATATATGAAACAAAGCTGATAACTTGATTTTCAGTTTTGGTACATTTTAAACGATTTAAAAATGACGGGCGCTCTTGGGCTCTGTGTGTAACAGTACACGACCCACTTTCCCGCTGTGTAAATATTGGTAGGCTTCGGTACTTTTATCTCATAGCCGCGCCATCAACTCCTTGAGACAGGACGAAATAATTGAATATGTCGCCGTAAGTTACCTCTGGCCACTTCTTCATATCGTCTACCCACGTTATGACTGACGACGGATGTTACAATATAAGACCATCTGACCTTCTTATGTTGTTTTCTGTGTGCTCCCATTTTGAAACATTTGATGTGTTTGTCATTTTAGATTCTAGCTACCTAACGATATATAAATCTTCTGACTAGCTAGCTACCGAAAGTTGACCGGATGTTGACAGTGACAGTTTAGCGGACGTGGGATGACAAAATGCGGAAGAGGCGAACTATTAAAAGTGGGCGGGGCGGAATCATGGGCGGAATAAGGTGAATAGTGAAATATAGAACGGGCGCTCTCTAGCAGCTACGCTGTGTCATCATTGAAATGTTGTTTTTTTTTCTTCAGACACAAGTAGAGAGAAAAAAAAATACTGGGAGAATCGCGAACCTGCTTGTGATTTCGAAGGTCGAAATCGAACGCTCATTTCGATCGATTTTCGATTTAGAATCGAAATCGTGACACCCCTAATATATATATATATATATATATATATATATATATATATATATCCCAATTATTTACTAAACATCTAGTATATTTATTGTTGTGATAATCCAACAGCGGACCCAATGTTCAATTAGAATGTGATATTTCAAAAGCAGATCTGATGTTCAACATCCCACTGTGACTCTCTTATAATTAAAACCTGCATCACTTTTAAAACCTACATCAGTGCATTTAATCAGTGTTTTAATCAACAACAATAAATACATTGGTAGGTTCATCAAATATATACAGTATATACTGTATATATGTTTCAGTGGTGATGTGATGCAAATATGACAATCTACAGTGTTTCCACAGTGTATTTGTGTTACACCCGTGCATCGTATAGGGAGAAAATTGACTCGGTGCCAAAACAATCACTGCAGGTCACTCCTGTCCATTAACATGGGAGCTGAAAGGAAGCGGGCTACACTATGTGTCTGGAATGAACCAGAACTTACCAAGATAGTTGCTCAACACTGCAAAACTACAGCCTCAACAATTAGTCAGCACCTCTGTGACACAGTCTCAACAAAAACTGCATGTTGTGAGCTTCACAAAGCTGGGAAACAGTATATACTGTATACTGTATATGGCCATTCAGAAACCACAAGGCCAGTGCACAAAGACATAACCTGGTGTAAGAAGCAATGGAATAAGTAAAGGTCTGATGAGTCATCTTTCATCCTTTTTCCTTCATCATCTGGGGAAAGCCAATGGATGTCTTCAACCCACAATGTCTGTTGCCAACTGTTAATCATGATGGTGGATCTGTAATGGTTTGGGCAGCCATCTTGTGGGAGTCGTTATATCCGATGATTGCTCTGCATGATCGTAAAACGGCCAAGGAATATGAGGATATTTTAAAGGACCAGGTGCACCGTATGGTGCAAACACTGTTCCTTCATAACGTTCCCATTTTCTAAAGGGATAATGCCCATACAAACTGCTAAACAAATTCAAGAGTGGTCTCACAAACAGCAGGATGAAGTCAAATGACCCCATGGCCTCCCCAGTCACCAGAACTAAAATTCATTGAATCATTATGGGAAGTTTGAGAGTGCAGATTGCAAGGTAGATTTCTGTCTCCTTCATCCCTCAAAAACTGGAGGCTTTCCTTCTTGAGGAATGGTCCAATATCCCATGACACACTGTTCAGGACTTGTATGACAGCATTTCAAGGAGAATTGAAGTTTTTCTGAAGGCAAAGACAGGCCTATCTCCTTAACTTGGTATTTAATATTCATGTATTGTTAGATGTTTCTATTATTTTGTCCACCTATTAATATTATTTAGCCAGTTTGATCACTAAATGTGATAGTTTGTGAAGTGACATAATGTAACTTGTTAAGTATTCAACAGCTCAATCATGTATAAAAAGCCACATTTAACTGTAAAGTAAACAGTAAGTAACAGTAATAGTACATAGTCCATTCATTCATTCATTTTCTCAAATCTACCAATCCTTTTCATGGTCACAGTGGGACTGGAGCCTATCCCAGCATGCATTTAGGCAGAAGGCAGGGAAACACCCTGGACAGGTCGCCTGTCCATCACAGAGCTAACACAGACAGACAGACACTCTCATTCACACTCATGGGCAATTTAGAGTCTTCAATCCACCTGACTTGCATGTCTTTGGACAAACTCCATACACAGTCCAATTTTTTTGTCTTATATGAACAAACACCATCAAAAACTGCCAAACATTTGAAATATTATTTGACATTTTGCTGTCATCCCACACTTGTATCAGCAATAGTTTTCTAAGATGATAAGAATGATATAAGTTGGTAGAAAGAAAAAGCCTAGAGTATTCCCACTGAAAAAGTTACTTTCTTGCTCTGCTGCTTTTAAAAAGTTGCTCTAAAATGGCTGCTTATCATTTGGTTAGAGGCATGAATGAAATTCTGATATTTTCACCTCATGTCATATGGCTTAGGTGCGGACTGATCACATAAATTGCTACCATGACTAACAAGTGTGAGAAGATTCTGCCTTTTTTTTCAGCCCAACCCTGCACTCCTCTCCTCTCTACCAGGGAGGGAGGAGTCCACCCAGAGCAGCAGGATGATCCTGGATCACAGTTTAGCTCCCGGTTCCTTATTCAGTTCTTACCTGCCAACTCATTCACAGTTCCCAGGGGTTCTGGTCATCCTCATGTTCACTTGCTTTCAGCTAAAGGCTTTCCCTGAAAATACAAAAGGTAAAATTACACTGTATGAATACTTAAAAATAGAGAATAACAGTATTTATAGTGATATGTGGCATGAGTGCCACTCCATTTCACGGGCTCCATGGACTACTGGCTATGGATTTTGTGTGAAGCATAGCTGGTGAAGCTTTTGGATCACAAACCTGTGTTGTTTTAGAAAGATTATGGTGTCTCTACCCACATTACAAAAATCCTCATTTTTATACCCCCTGGATAGAATACCTCTAATTCTAAATTCTCTATGAACTATGTTTCTAAATAATCATTGAGTCATCTTCTTAGCTTTCCCTGCGACCACTTCCTCAGCCCTTGTTCTCTGCTGACACTGATATTTTTGTGCCTTTGAGGAACCTTTATCTAACAAGAGGAGCTTCAAGTTAAGTCAGAGGAGTTCATTCTCCTGGGACAACAAGGAGACAGTCACTGCCATAAAGCCTCGCAAACACACACATGTGCATGGCTGCGCACACAGAGACACACACACACACACAAAACAGAGGATGGGCCCTGCTGAATAATTAATGGGGGATGAACGCACACAGAGATAACGCTCTCCATCTCCCCATCCATTAGCACAGTGCAGGAACTGTGAGTGCAAATAAGTGGGTGTTTGATCCATTGGAACATTATGGTGCGGGCCTATCCTGACCCTGTCCTTTGTTTTAAGACAGGGGTTTTACCGCCTCTGTCTCATTTATGCCGCATGGCCCAGTGAGTACTCTTTCCACATTGCAGTTGTATTATATCCAGGCGGCCGCCAGCTAATGGCTGTGTTGAACTGAAGACAGCATATAATAGAATAGAATACAATAGAATAGTACAGAATATCCTTCATTACCACTTAACCAGGGCCAGTTGCTTTGGCGTCATGGAATGGAATGGAATAGTTCTGCTGCTCTATACAGGGACACATAATGATAAGGACATACCAAACAGCACATATGGTTACAACGCTGCAACAGGCAACACATTGTTGTGCAAAACAGCAAACGTTGCAAGATGAGCGGGTAATATAAACAGTATTACAGACATTGAAAATGGAACACATACAGTATGTATGTGTGATAAGTTGAGGTAGTACAACAATGCTCCAGGGCTGAAACTCAGCTGAGAGTGACAAATTATGCCCCCAAAGTAGATGACGGCCATGATGGATATGGGCCACTGTAATCATTATCATTGTTGTCATTATCAACAACATCAATATCATTGTTGCACCCCACCTCCATGCACACATGCACGCACACACACACACACACACACACACACACACACACCATCTTCTCCCCAAGCTCTCCCCCTGCTCTGACAAAACACTGTTATCATCGCATTTTTAAAAGCATATCCGGAGTCAGTGTCTCAAAACATGTTCTCAAAGATATATATGTTCCTTCTAATTAGGACAGGGAGAGCCATATTCAAACATACATACAGAGACAGAGACTGCTGCTGCCTCATTGGTGGTTGGGCCCTTCTATGGTGTGATGAGAGAAAAGAGATGAAAGGAAGTGTGATGCCCTTCTTTACAGCGTATCAGTATGTATATATGCAGCTCTCTGTTACTTAGGGTGAGAGAACACTACCCCACTGTAAATGCACTGATCAAGTACTATGTGGTAATCATGAGCACAGTGCAAAATTCAAGGTTGTTCCAGGTGAATCTCACACACCTTGCTGACAATTTGCTCAATATTATTCATCCAAGTTAACTGTTGCTCTGATTTAAAGCTCAGTGTGTCTGTTGTTCAGTTTTCAAAGTTTTCAAAAGCATTCATATATT
Organism: Centroberyx gerrardi; assembly: GCF_048128805.1. Classification (NCBI taxonomy): domain Eukaryota; kingdom Metazoa; phylum Chordata; class Actinopteri; order Beryciformes; family Berycidae; genus Centroberyx; species Centroberyx gerrardi. Next base: position 20,048,701 of record NC_136000.1, read on the forward strand.
GACTCAGAATAAGATGTGCTGTGCAATTTTTGTCACATAACCAAATATAGAGAAGAGGAGATTTTGCTCTCTTTCAACACTACAGTTTACCCAAGGATAAAAACACCTATGGAATGCTATTGACACTGCAAATAGCATCAATGGTACCAACAGGCTTGCACAAGCATGTCACGAACTCAGGGTTTGTGGAAGATTTTGCAAACTTATCACTGGAAAGACTATGAATACCAACCTAGAGTTATCTCCCAACTTTTCCAGAGAGCGAGTGAGGATATTTTGCTATATAGCTAGTAGAGCCTGTCCTCACTTGTGTTTGGAGACTTAAATGGACCCCTTTTTGGACACATCTGACCCCATAGCGAGCATCCCGTGGTGTAAGTGTCCCTCTATTTCTGTCGGTGTGTGCGAGACCATGGATTAAAACAGGGCAGTGTGTCAGAGTAGCTTTTTTTGGTCTATCTTACTGTGACAGCCGTGAGATCGACCGCTCACAATATATCAGACACATTCCCGTGAATAAGGTGTTATGTATGTTTATATATGCGTGTGTATGTGTGATTCAGAGACAGAAACAGAAAGGGCTGTAATGAATCTATATATTTCAACAGTACAACAGAGGACGGTACAATGTGGTGTTATGTGTCTGTAATGGCAAGGGTAGTGTGACTTATGGAACGAATTGCTGTAAAATGGCTGCCATTACGTTGATGATATAGTCCCTATTGTGTGTTGTGTTTGTGTGTATATCTGAGGTGATCGCTGTGCATTCAAACATGTTTAAAATTTTGTGTAGACTGTACAAGGATTAAGCACTACAGATTTTGTCAGATTTTAATGCGGGAAGCAGGTGGGTTTGGTGCAAGCAGGGGGACCCTTCGATTGTCACCATATATCACCATGGAAACGTACAAGTAAGAGTACATCACCAGATGAAGTTACAATGAAAACAACTGTATGGTATCAGAGATCATAGTGAGTTTATGTACAACCTCACAGTTGCTTTTTCATCATTTCATTATGCATTGATTATATGCAAATATGTGTGTCATACTCATATGTGGACAATGTAAAACAACATGTGGCTGGGTCATTGATATTAAAGTTATACTGAATTGTTTAGCTCATTCTATCTATCATACCATACACCTATTTCACAATTTAAAGTTAAAATATATGGTCTGGTATTTTTATATCAAAATCTCATTACTTTTACTTCCTGGAAAACATAAAGTCTTTAGTGGTGAATTCCAACCAAGAAAACCACAAACCCACCCGCATCAAATAAAACTGATTCTCTCCCTAACTGATATCAAATTGGTTTACACTTCTGACTGATCCCTCTCCGCGTTGTCTCTCCGTCCCACCCCAATATCCTGTTTCAACAGGAAATACATCACATTAAGGAAGCAAGATGCTCTCAAAATGCGGTTTCATTGTGACTTTAAATGAAAGGCCCGGTGTTTGTTTTGGGTCATTTCCTAGTTGTGTTTGGTCAAATGATAATCTTTCCACTTGCTAACCTTTAAATCAATTTCCTTTCACACCATCTTCAGCATCAAATTCAATCCAATAAACTTCCTCCAGTGCCTCTCTTTGGTCTCTGGGGACTCCTGCTCATTATATACTTTCCAGTCTCCACGGTAGGGGTGAGTCTGCAGGATACCAAAGATCTACTCAGCCATTTTTTTCTCTCTTTATCTCCGCTGAACTCACAGAGACAAGGTGCCTCTCTCCAAGAGTAGTAGTCCAACAAATCAAGTCTCATGTCAGTGCCTTCTTCAGCCCCTCCGCTGCAGCTCCCTAGCATATTCTGACCCGCAGGTCACACTACATCACCCACTGGAAATGACCAGAAACGCATGTCAGGCTGAATCAATTGGTTGCACAGCCACTCGTTCAATTAAGATCTTGGGTGGGGGCTGGTCAGCGTGGTTTGCAGTGTGGTGAGTATGGTCAGAAGTGCGGTCCCAAAGGAGCAGTAAGTGCTGAAATCAGCTCGGCTGCGCCTGCCATTTGTCATTATCTAATGGTAAATCCATCTGTGTCTGCTATAAGGCTCTTGCCAGGCCAAATCACTGACCGATAGGCAGTAGCAAGGAAGGGAAGGAAAAACAGAGATGGATGGAGGAACCGATGGATGGGCAGACAAACAAATAGAAACCCCAATGCAGATTCAAATGTTACCATACAGTGTCAGAGAGTTGCAATTTATCTGTGGGCCAAGGGCCTCATGATTTAAAACTAATCAATTAAGAACAATCTTATACTACAATGACAAAGGCATTGGCTCTGTTCCATCTGCTTTTGTCGGTAATGACAGAGAGATCATATCAAGAACTTTAAAAAAAAATCCATGAAATCTCTAAGGTCTGCACTGACATGATGCAAACGCACAGAGGAATTCAAAGCCATTTATTTTCCATTAAACAAGTCTGGGAAGCTGATGGTGACAAGATAAAATAAATTAACGGACTTTAAAGTAGGCATTAAAATGGAATACAATTATCTGGAACAAAGAATGCAATTTTGTAATTCTCTCAATTACATGATCTGTGACTTAATTAAATTAAAATGCTAAATCTGTACTTCAAAATGATTTTAATTAATACACGTCTTAGCTACGTACATCATTTGTAAGAAGACAATATGAGAGCTTACAGGCTTTTCTGGCATTTTCTGTGTGTTTATCTCTTTGTGTGTGTGTGTGTGCGTGTGTCTGGTTATGTGCATGCAGGCATACATGTGTCTGTATAATGAATTTACCATCAAAGTATAATCGCTGCCACCAACAAACAGACATCCTTGTAATACTGACAAATATGCCACCATAATGTTTCACATAGCCAAAGTGATTCAGAAGCAGTGGACATTGTTGCCAGATATTCTTTTTAGTAATTGGCAAAGTGGTGCAAGAGGAAGTCTGTTTATTCTAATAGGATGCCTGCATGTAGTTCTTTTCAAAATGACACAAAACATTGCCGTCTACAAGTCCAACGGAATTGGAATGACTGTAGGGCTGAAGGATAACAGCAGAATATGACACAATACAGACTGCAGCATGTACCGTACCGCTGTACCAAACATTATCCTTGCTACACAATTGTTGTCTACACATGCCAGTGTTTTTCTACAAAGAACTGCTTTTACAGTCTGTGGTTAGGACCACAATTTAAAGCTCTGCTGCACCAAAGGGATATCACAGAGAACCTCTTTGCAGAGTGGAATTAGTGCAATCAGGGGAGATATGGAATTAATATGTCTGATTAAGTGCCTGACTGAATTAGCATTTGGAGTCCAGAGAGATTTCAAGCAGGAGGGAGGGAGCAAGAGATATGTAGAGAGAAAGAAAGGCTGACAGAGTGGGATATGGAGAGAAGATACAGATATATATATATATATATATATATATATATGTGTGTATATATATATATATATACATGGGGGAGAGAGAGAGAGAGAGAGAGAGAGAGAGAGAGAGAGAGAGAGAGAGAGAGAGAGAGAAATGAGAGGAAAGTGAGCAGAAAAAGGTAGAATGTTGGTAGTAAAGCATTTCACTGTGAATAGAACATTTCCTTTGCTCGTGGTTTCACTCAGGCCAGTCTTGTCTCTTTGATTAATTATTTTTGACAAGGGAATGTTCCTTCAACTCATCTGACTGTGAATGGATTCCTATTCACCCTTCTGTCTTAAGTTTCCACTAGTATACACAGCAGCTGTCAATTTTTCATGATGGGAGAGGTAATTGGTTTGGCCCCTTCAAAATGATTCGTAGAAGACATTATGATCTGTTTTCATGACGACCCTGTCATTAAAGATGAGAGAACCACATGAAGGTGCTTAGCCAGGGAAGAAGACATGAAGGGTGACATAGAGAGAGAGAGAGAGAGAGAGAGAGAGAGAGAGAGAGAGAGAGATATTCAGAGGGAGGCAAAAAGGGACACAATACCAAAACTCAAAAGGCAGGAGGAAAAGTCAGGCAAAAAGTAGTTTGAGGAGAAGCAGAGAAGATGAAAGCCATAGGCTGTGTGGTTGGCCCCAGAGAGAGAGGAGTAAATTACCAATATGAAATCTCTCCCTCAAAATGTCTGAGTCTTATATGAAAGCCTGGCAAAAGCCTCAGAAGAGAACTCCAACAGAACGGATGGCATGCTGCTGCGGGAGGCATATCTGAACACACACTAAGCCCATAACCATATGGAATAAGTAATGCAAATCAATAACGCAGGCGCTCCGCACTATCTGAAGCTAATTGCGTGTGTTGTTTGTGACTAAAATTGACTCCGCTTCCAATTATTGCCCTTGGCGATATGAAATGTTTGCAGCTCGAGACAAGAGAGAGCAAAAGGAGAGATGGTCACTCTTAAAACACTGAAAGAGAGGAACTGGAGCGCGGTAAGAGGCAAGGGGAAAAGACTAAAATGTAATTGGAAAGGAGTGAGGGAGGTTGAGAAATGGAAACAGTAGAGTGGAGGGGAAAGGAGAGAATACGAATGAAGTAGAAAAGGAAAAACGTGAGGATGAGGAAAAAAGCAAAAATGGTCGAGAAATCTGGGAGGGTGAGTGGGGGGAGTGAGCAGAGCAGATGAGGGGCATGTGGAGGGGGAAAGGAGAGCGAGGAGGGGACGGGAGTTATCGGTTGTTAGTCATTTGGTTTGTCCCTTGTCAGGGACGTCACGGTGAGTCATCGGGCGTGTCTGTCTCTGGGACTCTAGGAAGTGATCGCAGCAGTAGCTGAAGTGGCTAGTAGGGTGCGATGACTCAGTCTAGACAACTGCCATCAAAGAAGCACGGCAAACAAACAAACAAATTAGAGAGACATTCTCTAATTTTACCGCTTCTCTTCTATCCGCAGATATTCTTTTGGATGTTCCTCTGGAGATTAAATTGGTGCTCCAGTGTTTGTTTCATTTGATACAGGGGTTGACTGCTTGGTAGAGTCACATTAAGCTATTTTATGATGAAATGGCTTTATCTAACTATGCTATAAAACCAACATTGAAAATCTGGATCATTAAGTGTTTCGGCAGTAATACTGTGCAGACTAAACTGCATAAAATATTTAATAGTTTGTTGTGTCAGCACAAACATTCTGTCACTTCAGTTTGAGGTTTTATATGTTGTGTGTGCGTGCGTTCGCGTGTGTACACGTGTGTGCCCATTTTTACATGTGTGCACGTTTGAGTGTGTGTGCATACATTTAAGGTAGTGTGCATAACTGCCATAAAGGCAGCAAAGGCAGTAAAGGCCATATCTTTCTTTCGGCAAAAATAAGCTTTTACTCTTGTCTCAGCCTCAAGTGGGAGACGCCAATATGTGAGACAGTATCTCGACTGGAGTGACACCTCTTAATGCACATATGTCTGTTTCCACATACTGAGAAAATTCCTCCCTAGCCCCCCTGAAAATCCATGTGCAAAATCACACAAAAGACTTGTCATCAGGCTGCAGCCACAGAACACGAGAAGGAGCATGCAGAAGTACAGCCGTTCCCTGTTGGGCTCCATGCTAGGGATCTTAAGCGGATTTATGATATCAGCACTAAGCAGAGTGTTCATTACAGGTATCAAGGAGTTGTAGTTGATGGTAGAGTTAAAAAGGAAATGCTGACATGGTACGAGAGGAAAGGAGTAACATAAAATATGAAGGCCAGATTATAATGCTGAACATTATAATGCTAAACACAGATAATGCAAGATAAGAGAGAGAGAGAGAGAGAGAGAGAGAGAGAGAGAGAGAGAGAGAGAGAGAGCGAGTGATGATCTGTACATATGTGTATGTGTGCATGCATAAGTGTATGCACACATACACATGTGCATGCATATCATCCCAGAGATAAGAGATAAAATTTACAACTGTCATAACTGAGCAAGGCATGAAGGTAAGGAATTATCAGAAAAAAGTGTCACAGAAAAATGTCAGAATTTTGACATGTGGATGATGATAACATTGTAACGTTTTGTACCAGCAACCATAGCAAAATGTGACATGAGCATGTTGTAATCAAAAATTGATAATGCTGAATGATCTATTTTTAGCTATATGACTTGGATAGAAGGTGGGAGAGACAGACACAGACAGAGACATGACAGACTTCTTCCCTCTGCTCAGCTTTTGCATGAAAGACCGGGGAGAAGCATCAGATAGCGGGAAGTACACGTCATGCACCATCGGCCATGAGTCGCTCTCCTGAGTAGGCCATCAGCCTTCCAGTGCTTTCCAGAACAATCTTGCGCCAGACTAGCCTTTAGCTCCGGTGCCTGGCAGCACCAGCTGCTATGCTCTGCCAGTCGAGCCTGCACAGGGAGCGAAGGCTCCGTGGCAAAAGAGATAAGTAAATGTTACTTACGCCACATACAAAAGCACCATTCTGCTGTTGTACCTTCACACAGGCTGATAACACAAGGACGACAGCTGAGGCAGAAAAATGCGTCTAATACTTGAGTGTGTGAGTCCTTTAGAAGCTGAATGTGCTTAAGTCTGGAGGGATAAAGAGAAGCTGGACAGAAAGGGTGACGGAGAATAAGTATTATATGTTCCTGAATCTTGGTCACTCTAATTGGTGTCAAAAATGTCAGCAACACAGTGTTAGTGCTGGGTTAATTTGCAGAAATACATGAATGCATGTGAGAATATTTGAAACGATAAATAATGCACATTTTTTTTTACCAGAATACATTTTTCCAAGATGCAATAGCAGGATGACAGGTGTAGCAAAGGGGCAAATTAACAATGTCAGAATATTGTAGCAGCAATATAGAAATTAATATCCGGGCCGTGCTCGTTACACTGTAAGTATTCATACTGTGTTCTCTTGTGGATTTTTGTGTCTGTGTGAGAGAGCAAGAGATATAAATGGAGAGCAAAAATGTGTGTGTGTGTGTGTGTGTGGTTGAGTATGCACGTGCATGTATGTCTGTGTTTACAGTATGGGTGTAATACATCCTCATATTTCCATATGGTACATGTTTAACAAAGCATGTATCAAAAGCAAAAGCATCTGTTAGTAAAACTACATATGGACTGAGGGTACATGCGAGAGTGTGTGCGAAAAGATTGAGTTAAAGAGGGAAGACAGAGAGATAACTATGTGGAAAGTGAACACTGCTCCTGGGAAAGCTCTCTATCTCTCTCAGTGGAGAGGGAGGCCGTCTGAAGAGGTTATTTATTTTTCATCTGGAGATGGAAACTGAAGAGCAGTGGGGAGAGCCCCAGTGGAATTACTGACTGGAGATGTACCCTCCTGGGGCCACTGTCTCTCTCTCTTCTCCCTCTTTCTCCCACTCCCGCTCACTTTCCATCTCCCACCTTTCTGATCTTCACCAGAGAGCTGACACTGCCTCTCCGGGAGAAGGGGAGCAGAGGAGAAGAAAAAGAAGAGCTGCTCATTCTCGATGCCATCTTCGCCTGCCTCGCAGTCAGACTCTATTCATCCCACACCGCTGTGGTCTGCGGAGCTCTGCACGCCGCTGCTCAGCTGCAACTGCTGGGCTGAGTTGTTCTTCAGGCTCCTCCCAGGCTTGCCTGTCTCTACGTGGGAAGCATAGCCTCTTATCCCAGCCCTCCTCATTAACAGCATTCCCATCACACTCCAGAGTCATTAAAAGAGCCACTTGTCCTCCCCCCATCCCCTCTGGTGTTTTCCTTTCATCATTTCATTCCTCTGTTCGGATGAGCCGGCGGTGTGGATGGCTGGGCTGACACCTTTACTCCACCAGGACCAAAGTGAATTATTGGGAGGCAGAGAAGTGAGGCTACATAAGCTTAGTAAAGCTGTGTCTCTGTGGCCTGTTCCGGGCGTTCTCGCGTCGTCGCGGGAGCCCATGAAAGCCTGCCTTCCTGCTCCCTATTTCTCTTAATGAACAAAGGTGTCAAATGCATCCTTACATTCAGGTCAGCTGGGAGGTTCCCCGCAGCCGCAAAAAAGTCAAGATACTAAAAATAAGAGTGCCACAGAAAGCATGCGAGAGAGCTCGCGCTTCCAAAGCGATGCGAGGCTATCCCTTTCCCCTCTTTGCTTCGTCCCATCTAGGGAAGGATCCAGGCCTCGTGTCAGCAGAGTTTTTTCAGCAGGCACATAATTAAGATGACATTGTTGCTACAGTAAAGTGCTCCTCAGCAGCAAAGCACCTCTGTAAGAATCCTCACCTGGCGAGAGCGCGCTACCCCAGGAGTTTACTCTACCGTTTCCACATCGCTTTCTTCCATGTTGTGACTACCAGTGCCACAACACAACCCGTCTTTGCTGTCCTATTTTGCAAGCTGAATAAAAACAGGGTGAGGAATGATGAACCATCACATGCTTTCACATTTCTATGTAGAGAGGGAAAGAGAGAGAAAGTGTGTGTGTGTGTGAGAGAGAAAGACTAATAGAGGACTTGCTGCAAGAGTAGAGTAGGGTTTGTATAGAGACACACTCTTCATTATTCCTCAAATAGAAACAAGCCCAGCCTCTGCTAATCTCCCTCACAACAGTAACTAGAAAATGGGCTCCGCTTTCGCTGCCTCTCAAAGCCATGGGCTAACAATGGATGTAGAAGAAATCAAATCTGCGCCCCCCGCACAATAACCTCCTTATTTTCTTTTTCTTTTTCTTCCCTTGCCTGTCCCCTCCCTTCGCCTTTCTCCCTCCCCTCTATCTTTCTCCGCACTCCATCCCCCATCTAGTTAACTTCATTGGTTGGAGGGGAAGAATGCTGAGGATGCAGGACTCGGGAGAAACCGGCATCAATTAGACTCTAAAGTGCACTTTATTTTTTGTCCCTCCCATGCCAAATTAAATTACACTATAAATAAAAAAGTGCAATGGAAAAGCAATGAACTTTAATTATCAAAGCAGAGCCCCAACACGGGTCGCTGCCCACCACACTCCAGTTCGCTGTGCGCTCTCCCACTGCACGTGTGCGGGGCCGCCGTTTTCATCTAGAGGGCCACACACGCTCAAAGGCGCCACTTCAAAATCCAGTCTGTTTATATTCACTCTTACCTGTTCAGATATCACACTTTCCTACATCCCCCGCTCCCCTTCACAATGTACAACAAATCCCCCCCTCCCCCATACACATGAACAGTCAGAGAAGACTTAATGCATTTGTAACACTCCACATCCCCGGAAAAAGCCTCTAATTATTCACATCATGAAAAGGGTGTATGAGAGAGGTTACACCATTAACAGAGTGATATTCTAATGCGTTTGAAGGAAATTGAATAATATAAGAATGGATGAGGAAATAAATAGCTGGTCACAGTTGTTAGAAATCCTTTTATTGTTGCTTTTCCCTTTCTCTTCTTATGTTTTTTTTTTTTTTGTTGTTTTTTGTGTGACTTGGTTAGCATACGTATTCTATGTAACAGAGCGGATCAAACCGCTTTGATAATTCAGCTGAGAACACTAGAGACACAGTGGGAAACAAATTAAACATGATAACTAAGACTGTGCTTCTCCCCATGTGGATAGATGGGGTAGCGTGTGTGTGTGTGTGTGTGTGTGTGTGTGTGTGTGTGTTTGAGCGAGACAGAGAGAGAGAGAGAGAGAGAGAGAGAGAGAGAGAGAGAGAGAGAGAGAGAGAGAGAGAAGGGGGGGATGTTTTATTTTCCCATTTTAAGTGTACAATGTCAATTTTAACCTGTACTGAAAAAAATGTGGAGGGCCTGGATGGAATGCCAATAGCAAGCTTTCTTTTAAATCCACTCATCTTTCAGTCTGCAGTAAATTGTCAGTAGAGTACTGAACAAACCGCAAGAAAAAAAAGGCCGAGGGCATCCAATGACTGACAAGGGCGTCCTGAGAAGAATTCACAATATTAAAAAAAAAAAACTAAGGTTAATTTTACTCTTCCTTCCACAGAATATATTTTTCTAATCTGCCCAATTCTCCTGAAATGTAAGAAATGTACAGGTCTTTAAGAATTATCATGTAAATCTAGTATTTCCTTGCATTTTTATTTTGTTGTGCAATACTATACAGCTAATCTGATATCACAAGATGAAACATACATTAACATGATACAGGCAAGGATGAAGGATTCTTGGATTGAACCCTATGATGAATGTCATTTGGCAAAGCTATTTTACCTGGCCACTTCATATACTACTACTACCTGAAGTAAGACACCGGAGCACGCGTCCGCAAGTCTGCAATGTCATTAATCTTATTATGGAGTGCTTCAGAATGTCAAGGATATCATGCAAAATAAGAGAGTGAAAGAATTAAGGGAGTGAATTAAGGGAGTGAAATGAGAGGCTAAAACAGTCTATCAGTCTAATGTTTTGGGATTTAGCATTATATATGTTGTGGGCCAACAGATAACAGATAAGCTGGATAAAATACCCTTGTTTACATCCTGCTTCCACATGGGGATATTGAGGAGTTTCATTGTCTAATTAAGATTATACAGCAAACTTCGGTTATGAATTGTCTTTATCTTGTTTTACAAAGCCGGAGCTTGTAGTGAGGGTCTTCAAGCCAGGCAGGCTTCCACACAGACTCCTGCAGCCTGTTGCACCTGTTGCTTTCAATTGTAAGTTAAAGGTGTAAAGTCTTCACTAACCGCTGAAACTGTAGTTTGACTCACTGTGTCTTTGTTTAGTTGCACCATAGAGACTTACTGTAAGGTATATCTTACCTAGTAGAGCGTAAAAGCATCACTAACCAAAACATTTCCACAGACAGTGACGTTTTCACCTTCTGTGACCAATAACATGCAAGCTAAAAATCTGTTTGCCCCAGTCAACAGTTTGCTAAGTTACAGCAATATTAGTGAACTTAACCGATAGCGAGACAAAAGAGGATAAACTTAGCAAATAGGTAACATCAACAAATAGGTATGTTGTATAGTACAAAGTATATTTGTCTCCCATACCCATACCTGTCAACCTAACAGTAATGAAACAGGGAGATGGGTGATGTGTAATCACACAGGTAATCACACTTGGTATGAAATTTAGTTGGGTTTTTTATTGATAGTGTGGCAAACCCTGAGATTTTCATTTCATGGGCGTGAGACGGCAGCAAAGGCAAAACAAACAAAAAACAAAAAAACATGAGTCTCATGGGTAAAACGTGAGAATCGACAGGTAGCATACTCACTACAACCACAGACACAAATCAATGCTTACAACTCACAAATCCACTCAAGAGCACAACTTTGACAGCTCTTCCCCACCAGCTGAGGTAGTCAGCACATGGCAAAGCAGCCAATCAGGGTGAGAGACAACAGACAGGCAGACAAACAGAGATAAACACTAATTGGAGTTGGAGTTGGAGTTAGCTACTACAAGAGAGCCTACACACCTTGCAAATGTGTCAAATTGTGGACAATTTCATCACAAAACAGAACACTTATTCAAAAACATATTTTCTGTATTTCTAAAAAATAAATAGTACATTTGTTTTCAAAAAATATATTAAATATTATATTTTTTGTGGGTGGGGCAGCAACCCTCTGTAGGCTTGTTTTACAGAGTTGTCATTGAATATGTGTGTGTGTGTGTGTGTGTGTGTGTGTGTGTGTGCATGCGCAGGTGTATTTAAAAGCCAAACTCTCCACTGCCAGAACACATAGAATCAGTGACTCTACTATGCACAAACTTATATATCTCATGACTTTGCATACAACTGTTATTGGTTTCTTTATGTACTTATAATACAGTTGTATTTGCTCGGGATGGTGAAGGGTTTGGTATTGAATCGCAATTATCTTTGATTTAATTGTTATTGTCAAGATTTTACATGCCAATGAAAAAATGGATAATTCATTCTCACCTGTCATAGTTGTATCATGCCCTAAAAAGGGGAAACTCACTGAGAAAAACCCCGCTAGGCTGAATACCAGATGCTTCACAACACCAGTGTAACAGCTGTCTGCTTCATCTCTGCATTGCTTTGTGTCCTAAAGAATTCAAATCCCACTTGATTCTACCTTAGAGTAGTTTATTCATTCCTGCTACATGTACAAAGACACAGAAATGGACAATTAGCCAGTTATATGCTAAATGAAACCAACGGTAAGACTACATCAAAATGTACCAAACTGTACACTCTAAAATCTCCAGCAAAGCCTGCAGTCTCGTCTGGACTGTGTGCACACACCAACACACCATAATTCATGAGCTTGGAATTACAAGGTTCTATCTGGGTAGAGTGCATTTCTGAGATATTGAGCATCAAAGACATCCCAGCTGGCAAAACTGTTATGCAGTGAATTCTGTTTTTATAGCTTAACAAGGCCTGCAGCCCCATGGCACTTTGAATGCAAAATATCAAAATCCTAGGACAATTAGAAATTGTATTTTTAAGAGGGCCCAAACAGAGCTGGAACCTTCAAATTTTGTAAAGTCAGTCTGGGTTTGGTTCTATAAGGTTCTATCTGACTGTTTACAATTGGAAACTGGATGAATATGATTTAATGGCAAAATGTATTTATCAAGTCTGTTTGAAGCACATTAAAACTAGGTTGCATGAAATGAAATCAATTTTGGTAAAGTATATTAGATTTGGATTATATTTACACCCTTAATCACAATGATGTCAGTTTTCAAACAAGATTTCACTTCATGAATGGATTTCACTTTAAAAACGGAATTTCATCATAACACAATTTACAACATCTTTATCAGTTCAGTGATATACTGAAAAGCATGTCATTGTATGTTACTAATAAAATAATCCAATTTTATGCACATAGTTTTGTAATACTCCAACCCACTGTTGTTTGTATCTTCCACAATTCCATGAAGATCGATTGGACACCCTCTTCCAATATTAACGTTCTGATGCAACTTTGCAAAACACGATTGTTGGCTTCTCATTCACAGTGATGGATTACCTTTACCGACTGAATTAGAAGTCTCTGGAGTTGTTCTCCATGCCGTTTGGAATTGACTGGGAGTGAATGAGCGAATGAGAGGTATGGCAAAACTGATTTTAAAATATCTTTAATTGTGGCACATGCATGTAAAAACAGTCCCTATTAACATTTATAGATTCAATTATTCTTAAAGCCTAATCATTATTATCATGAAAAAGTGATTGTCAATAACTTTTAAAATGTTCCTGATTTCTGGCTTGTACTTTTATTCCAACACTTTCAGGCTTGATTGGTCTTTACTGAGACACTGACGATTATGATTGGATGGGAAATAGAACCTTATAGTACCAAGCTGAAAAGCAATTTCTGAGATAGAACTTTCTGTTTTTAAATATTTAACCTAAAAATGCTCTTTTTTGAATAAATAACACCACTCAAGCATAAAGTAGCAACAAATTAATTCAAAGATTAATAGATGTGGAAAACTCATGAAAACTAAAAAACGAAATAATTCCAAACTCACAAATTGTAAAATGCACTTACATTCAATTATAAAACGTGTTGCAAGCAAACTTCACATTCACTAAACAAATGTTTCACATGAGCAGGAAATGAATCAACCACACACCCCCGAACCTCCTTTACACACACACACACACACACACACACACACACACACACTCACACTCACACAAACCCCACCTCTGATTTCCTTGTCGAAATAGACCTGTTATACAATTGAAATATAGTGAATCATTATTCATCAGTGTCGTCACTTGGTGGTTTACATAAGCAGGATTTAATAATAGAGCAAGAGCGCTAACACTTTCCCACAGTACTACTGGTGCTCCTGACTAAGAAATGGAAACAAAAATACTCAGGTTTGTAACTATTTTGAGAATGAGTAAGGAAGAGAGCCATAGAGAGACAGGCAGACAGAGAGAGAGAGAGAGAGAGAGAGAGAGGGAGAGGGAGAGGGAGAGGGATAGAGAGACAGGAGAGATCAAATGAACCGAGGAAGTACATTTCCCTTGCCACATGCCTGCCGTTCACCCTGTAGAGTCAATGGTGTCTTGGCCTCTGCGGTTTTACTGATGCAGTGCCGTCTCGAGGGCTTGTGCATTTCATTTGGCATCAAAAGCACAGATCAAAACAAACGAGTACGCAGCTTTGTTTCAGATTTGCTCATGAAAAAGAGGTTGTTTCAGTTCGAACTCGTGGTTCGAACACATATCTCATTACAGATGATGCCGGTACACAGCAGTCACTTCATAACTAAAATCTGTATTCATGCATTGTCAGAAAGAGGTATTTGACTTTAACACGAATTCTTTGCACATACTGCATGCGTGTGTAAAGGCCTGAAAGACAGACATATGCACACACAAACACACACACACACACACACACACGCACACACGCACACACACACACACACACACACACACACACACACACACACACACACACAGAAAAGCATGACAGGAGTCAGTCTGCCTTTAGATCCATGGGCAGATGGGACTAGCTTCTGTGTTAAAAAAAGAGAGAATTATTTCCTTTTTTACTCTCTTGGCTTTAGCAGTGAGAAAATTGGGGATGGTTGAAACCTCAAAGTATGTGTTTTTATACATAACTACTGAGCATTTTGTGATTTTCAACCCTTTCTTATCTCAGTAAAATGGTGGACAAATTATAGAGCTTCAGCTGTAGATGAACAAAAGCTTGACTGAGGGACATGCTCAGCTGGCACACATTTGACTTCAGCTGGAGACCCCGGGAATATTTGTGTGTGTGTGTGTGTGTGTGTGTGTGTGTGAGAGAGAGAGAGAGAGAGAGAGAGAGAGAGAGAGAGAGAGAGAGAGAGAGAGAGTCAGACTTCATGTCTCCATGTTAGCAGTCACATCACATCACAGCTTGCAACCACATTGATTAAGCGAGTCACCACACAGACTAATTTGAACAGGGAGCAGACCAGGCTATTATTGGCTACCACTAATTTCAAGTCATATGAGGAGATTAAAAGACGTTAATGGTTATTGCAGTGTACACCGCTACTCTAAAGGGTTCTTTTTTGGAGAAAAGGCAGCCTTTTAATTTTGTGTTTTTTGGGGTGTGTAGGCATGTGTCAGTGGCGCGTGTGTGCATGTGTGATTATGCGTGTGCATTTGTGTGTAGGCATGTGTCTGCAATTCCTTTATGTGTGTGTGTGTGTGTGTGTGTCTGTGTGTGGTGGTAGGGGAGTTGTGTGTGTGTGTGTGTGTGTGTGTGTGTGTGTGTGTGTGTGTGTAGGGGGGGTTGTTTTATTTATCTCTCTCTATTTGAGGATACGATCCTCTGAGAGACCCAAAGCAAATTCTATTGTAAACCTGAAGCAACTGAGGGGTTGCGAGAGCCAAAGCCATCCATCAGTGCTGGACATATCCCCCATATGCAAACAAATGAATTACAGCACTCGCCTCCCACCGGGCCCCCAACACAGCAGAGCAAAATAGGGTGCGGGGATGTAAAGAGAGGTGAAGGAATGCCGTATAATAAGATCAAGATTATGAAACCCTCTTGTGGCCCAACAATGAAAGGACAGGCAAATAGAACGATAAATGAAGAATAAGGTCAAGTGGAAAGGGACCTATGAAAATGAGAGAGAGGCCGAGATACACTGTTAGAACTCTTCACCTCTTTGAAGTGTAATGGTAGTGAAGACAGTGTGGCGGTGGGATCTGTGGTTATCCTTTAAAGGGTCTGTAATCACTGAAAGTGGCTGTGCGGAAAAACCGACTGCACACAGCTGTGTGTCACTTTTGCAGCACTGTGGTGCTGTCGTCCTCTAGGAATGATTAACCCAGAAGAGCTTAATATAGAAAAAGAGAAAGAAATAGATGGAGAAAGAGGATGAGTGAGAGAGAGAGAGAGAGAGAGAGAGAGAGAGAGAGGGCATAGAGGACATTATCGTATTCCATAGAGACTCTACTCTTTACCTCTACACATCAAACCGTGTTCACCACCGTTTAGCAATCTGTCTGCTAATTAATCATGCGCTCTAATCAGTCAGAGACACTGAAAATCTGTCTGAGTATGTATGTGTGTGTGTGTTTGTGTGTGCATGTGTGTACAGTATGTGTGTTGTAAAACAGGTATACACTGAGAAAGAAAGAGGCAGAATGCACCTCATTTACTGTTGCATTTTGCATATATATGGGCATGCTATTCATACAATCAGACTTTGACTTTTAGGGAAAGCAGCTGGTTGTGGCTTTTCAGCATCTTTTGTCAGGTTTTTACACAAGTTTCTGTATTGTTGCTTCCTCATGCTTGGGAAATACATTACAGAGCTCAGTTCATGCTCTATTATGCTGTTCCTATTTCAAGACCTCTGACCTGATTTGGTACTGCCCTGATGATTGAGTCCAAGGTAATTGTGTCTGTTGTGAGCTTGTTAGCCTCAGAAATCAGAGCAGTGAACAATGGATAGTACATTTCCCGAATCCAGCAAGGTGTGCAATCTACTAGGTGAAAAGGGGTGCAGTATTCATCACACTGATAATGATCCCCAGACTAGTGATATCAGGGTGAACAGAGATGGATTGACTGCATTGCCACTAGGGCGTGCAATCATGTCTGCAGCTATTCTGGCTAATTGTGACATGGTGGCGGTGGCAGCAGGGGTGGGCCGGGTTAGCATCCGACACAGAACACCAGCCAAGCCTGCTAGCTCGCATACAGCCATCACCGCTAATCTCCCGCTATGTGCTAACAATAGCGCTGATGTGCTTGCTTTCCGGAGGAGCTTTTCTCCCCCAAGCCTGCCTTGTTTGTGCGATGGCCCAGCAGCCAGCCGTCTTTAGCTTTCCCATTACCTGGGGGACAGTAGAGCTGAAATCAGCCGAGGTATTGTTGCTCCCCTGGAATGGCTGTGTGATTGAAGGCATACAGGTTAGCGGATTCAGTGTCACATGAGCTGGGAGATGTGGGGGTTGTGGATAAACAGTTCTCTAAACCAATTACTTAGCATAGAGCTCATTGAGATTAGTGAATGAGAAAAAATATGAAGCAGGAGAGGGATTGCAGAGGAAGAGACTTAGGGCCCTCTTTTGGTAAATCAAGACGCAGACGCAGGCAGCGGCGCAAGTTCACTTGGGCATTTTTGGTAATTTCGTGACCAGAGGCGCTGGTGCACGAGTGGCGCAGTTGTTAAAGGGATTGGACTGGGAGGAATAAATGATTAGTAGGTGTGGTAGGGGCTGGCGTCAATCATGGCCAATCAAATCAGCTCCTCTCATTCCCTTTAAAAGCAGTGCGCTCCCCATCATGGTGCACTGACTGTTTTGTAATGGGTGAGGAGAGTCCAGACCAGCTTCTCCTAAGAGGAAACTGATGTCCTGGTTCTGGAGGTGCAGAGTCGCAAGGCGCGAATATACAGCACCCAAAATATGAATATACCGCACCTCGGATATGCCACCAAGGGTAGATGATGTCCCTTTTCATTTTAAATTCTCATTTCTGTAGATATTGAAATCCTTGTCACTGCTTGTCCATTATTTTGTCGGTTGCCAGTAATTTGTTTTACTTAAGTGATTAATAAGGTTGCACTCAGTTAGTCATTGGCCATGTAAACATGTGCACAATAATGCCACTATTGCCAAGTTAGACAATAGTCTGATTACAGTAAGCTGTTAACATGATTGCATAAACTGACCATTTACATGAGAATTATGGAGTTTTTTCTTGCCAAAAAGATGAAGATCTTTCATTGAGCTGTGTGATCTACTCCACCAGTGCGTCCCCAGGATGTCACCATCCTGGTGCTGGTTGCACAAGATTTAATCAAGGTACCCACATGTTGGATGAGTGACTTTGAAAATGCGCACCACATCCCTCAAATTAGAGGCTTCAGATAGAACACACATACCTGTCCTGCTGCCTTCAGTTGGCTAAAGGGATTTCATCAACCTCATATATTCTACAAGCAATTATGAATGACAGATATTGGTAAGAACCCCTCAATCTAGCCCAGTATGGACTCTCCTTACTCACGTTTACATGCATTTTGATGTGCATGTAAACGTGTCTACTGGTTGAAGAATTTAGATCAAAGTGAAACAGACAAGCATAACATCAGGTCTATGTGCATGTGCCTTCGCCAACCGAAGACAAAAATAGCACAGAACGCCTGCATCTGCGATAAGAGGTGGTCTGAGTAGGTGGAGGCGCAAGTGTATTTTTGGATACCAGAACTGCACTGCACCACCCAATTTGCATTGACGATGACGAGCGTTGACGAGCGATGTCATGGCGAGCCAAGAAGTTACCGAACGGGCGCAGGTGGGAAAAAATCTGCTCATGCCCAAATTTCCACTTCGCTGGTGCAAAGGCACTGCGCTTGATCTGCACCGGCATGAAAATAGAGCCCTTTGGGTCTGTATTGAAGTTAGTAACTGAGCTGCTCTGTGAGTGTGTGTGTGTGTGTGTGTGTTTGTATGTGTTCATGTGTGGAAAAAGAGTGAGAGAGAAAAATGCACATAGTGACTGTGACACACTTGGAAACAAAAAGTGACGCCTTCATACAGTTCCACACATTCCCACCTGGGAGCTTCCCAGTACAACTGTTGTCTACTGTTGGCCACTGGAGCAGTTGGGGGTTCAGTGCCTTGCTAAGGACACAAGACTGATACTCATTCACTTTACCGTCCCACATTTTCCCATTCAGTCCTGTGATTCTATTCTTTAATGACCTTCTAGTCATAAGTCCACCTCTCTAACCTCTACAGTAGGTATCGCCGCTCCCAGAATATGTAGTGCAAACCGTTGCATTGGGCTATATACTTTATATTCCAAACACATATCTGCATATGTATTGTTAGACCTGTAAAGTCAGTCACTCACTCACTCACTCACTCACTCACTCTTAGCCTATCTGCCCCCTAGTGGCAGTTAGAAGGCATGGCGCTGTTTACACACAACACAGTGACCCAGGATCATTCACTCGCCTCTCTCACTGTGTAGGCTGTTACTCAAAAAAGTCATATATTATTCATTACCCGTTGCTCATTTCAAGTAATAATTTTGCTTCAGTTGTTACTCTATGGGAGAGAGAAATAATTTGTTCCACGACTTGTTATATTAGTTTTCCGTTACTCATCCTCTCTTACCTTCAAAAATTGGAATAACTCAGTTGATGCATTCATATCAGTATTACCTAATGCATATGCATATGTATTAATGCTACATGCGCATGCTATCCAGGATATGATCTCTTTCTCTCTTTCTCCTTTCTAAACAAAGCATAATATGTGATCTAGTACATTTCTTATGGTCTTTGAAGCCCATGACAGCCCCTGGGTATTCATCTTAAAACATGGCAAATTACATTGGACCTCAGCTGTACAAAAAAAGGTGAGGGCTCCCTCATGTTATGTCAAAATGTAAGCCTCAATTTTATCACATTCCCTCTAGCGTTCTCTATTTGTCTGTCTGTATTTCTCTCTACCTGCCCCTTGAGGTCATTGGAAGACTTCATCACTCAAATGGGGAATGTTTGAAATGTGCTGGCTTATGTACATTTCTACAAGGATTCTAGAAACAGCCGCTAACCGCTGTTATCCACCAGGCAAGTTACCGCAATGTCCAGACGCAGGAACATCATTAAGCCATAGACTTCCTTGATTAGGTAAAGAGAGAGAGCGGGTGGGAGAGGCTTCCCCATCTCGTAAAGCTGAATGACAGCCAAAGACAGAGTGAGAGAAAGTGGGACTGCAATGTCACACGTCAGCATGACTTAGTAGGCAGCCGGCAAGTGGACATTGACTTGCTGTCTGAGTTCACCAGTCAGTCTGAGGCTCCAGAAGCCACAGCCGATACACAGGGAAACTGGGAATGTGTAAAGTCCCGAGAGCACACGGCAGTCTATTTGGTCTGTTACTCCTTTTCAAGGTAAGTATTATTAAAAACTGTAATATATTTCAAGATTAAAATTCCCTGTTGAAAATAAAAAAAATGGAAATGATCTGCCTATAACAAGTTCTGCTTGTGTGTTTATGGGTGCCAAGTTATAGTAGGCGGACCCAGTTCCACAATGCATTAGGGTGCATTGCACCCTCAGATAAAATTAATGCACCCTCATTTTTAAATCCCTGTTTTTCCCCATCCCTGCTCATAATTGCTTGAGCGTGGTCCAAGTTGTTTGATTTCAACTTGTTTGATTAATTTCACAGTGCCTGGATTAGTATTTACCACTAAAGCAAGTCTATAGACTAATCTCCTTCAACGATCAATTTGGCTTGAATGACGTCATGCACAACCATTGGCTGCTTACAAGTAAGCCTGGAGCCAGTGTATAGTGTTGTATGCTTGAGCTATAAATAGTTTAATATTCACTGTTATTTTACTTGTGTATGAGTTATAGGCATTACAGCTATTTTACCAAACCAACTGTTCAAAGTGCAGATAACTGCAGACAAAATATAATACATTTTTGACTGTATTTTATCAAACACCTGTTATTTTTCTAATTAAATTGTTAATTGTTAAAAAAAATAATAATAAATGAATAAATAAATACTTGCCATGAGATAAAATGTTTTGTGCAGAGCAAGGTAGTTTGAAGGCCAGTTATGGTGCAGTTATGCCAAATTTAGATCCACCACTCCCTCAGGCTGGATTGGCAATAGCCACAACATAGATGATGCACATAGATGTGGACTACAGAGGCACGCCCGCATGTTTCTACTGATGGAAAAATGCATGCCTCCACTCTAATTTCAGATGCCACTGAGTGGTTTTGTTCTGCATGCGGGCCTGGCAGTGGGTGATATTTCATTCATATCTATTTGTGAAGGTGATGCTTTATGGATTTTATATTATGCAAATCATGGGGCAAAGGTTGCAAAAAATCCATTGCAAGGTTTTTTACTTCAAAACTCCTCCTCACATCCCCTATAGTGATATTTTATAATTCAAACAAATCTGCTAAAACATCTTAAGAAGATTTTTTGGATTGTTTTTCCAATTGCCTGACAGCTGAAAAATCAAAGGATAACATTGTTGTGTATGAAAAAAGATTCATTCCACTTCCAAAATTTAAGCTTAGCATTCTCATTGTAGCATGCAAAACAATACAGTTCTTGTTAGCATGTTCCAGCATTGCTCTATCAATTAATTTGGATAAAAGTCCCCTTCACAGAGGCTCTAATCGCAATGTGGCCAAGCCTTTGATGTTAAAACAAATGAGTACAAAAATGGCAGAACAGTGTTTTGAAGATTTGTTCTCCTATTTCACCACAGAGAACACTAGATCTCCCCGACGTCAGAGAATCTCTTTCCTCTCACAATGATGAAATCCTCCATTGTCACTTTAACTGAGAGGATGGGGGAACCTAGCTTTGGGGGAAAAAAAAAATCCCTCCTCTAAGCTTTCACCGTCCGCCCAGCCATCCATTGAAGTCTATTTGCATTTTTGACACTTATGGGTGTGCTTTCTACACTTCCAGTATAATTTATATGACTTATACAGCTCATTTACGGATTGATAGCTGCCATTCCTAACTGGCTATAATGAATGCCTCATCAATGCACACAACTTACTATGCTGGATCTGACGTTACGCAAAGACTCCACAGAGCCACTCTCATTCTTCATTAAAGCCTAATTTGTCTTTGGAAGGCAAAAGCCTGTGTAACAACCCCCCCCCCTTTTTTTTTTTGGATGCATCATTTCGCTCTGTACAAGGAAACAGAATTTGCCATTAAGGTTCATCTTTCATGGCTGAACGGTGAAATCAAACAGAAAAGGAAAATTCCGATTAGAAAGCAGAGAATAGGGTGCTGTAGGTTCGGGACTGAGAAGCTTACGGTTCATTGCACCTAATACACACGGTGATAATGCTGGAAACGAATCAACGGAAAGCGCAGTACAACTAGAATTTACGCGCCGGGCCTCTGACATCCAGGGTGTGACACTCCTTTGTCCTTGAAAAGATTTTCAGGGCCATCATTCAACAACGCCTGGCCGCTGTGATCCTGCTGGTACGGACCGCAGCAGGAGGAACTTGTGCTGGTTTCTGTGCTGCTGAGACTATAAAGCTTCCTTACTGAACTGGTTTAGCCTTCTTAGCCCTAAGGGACACGTCACATTCATATGACCTCTTTTGACTACAAAACTCCACATTCCAATTCAAGCGTCAGAAAAAAAGAAGTAGCAAAGCGGAATTGTGCCTCAGAGCGGGGAAGTGTGCGATACGATGGCCGGGACATGATAGGGCCTTTACAGAATAAAGGAACACCTACAGATGAAGCTAATGAATACAGAAAGAATCTGGCTCACTTTCATGCTGCGATTAGTGTTATGCAAATGCAGAGCAAACCGGTGGGGGGAGGAAGAGGAAGGATTGCACGCCAGTGACTGTGGGGGTCCCACCTGTTTCATCAGGCTCAGAAGACCCTTTTAACCTGTCCGCACCGCCCTGCAAACACACTTCTCCCGAAGGGTTTTGTCATCCCGCTCGATGCTGCCTAACAAAGCAGCTCATTTTGGTTTTCCTTTTGAAACGGATGGATTAACATGGACCACCTGGTCTCAAGTCTGTTTTTTTTTTTTCTCTTTTGCGTACCTTTTTCTCATATAATGTGACACCGAGAGGCATGATTGTGTACAACGCTTGCCTACTGAGATTTAAATCAACACGCACTTCTTTCATATCAATGAAATTGGAAAAAGGAGAAACAAGGCTGCTTTTCAGGAACACAAAAGGATCAATTTAAATATAGCTGTACATAGTAATCAACCATTATTCCCGACACCCACACACTCACATACACATGCACACGCACACACAAACTCTCTATCTCTCTCTCACACACATAAACCTCTGCACCAGGCAGTCCCAGAGAGCAATGGCAATCCTCAAACCTCATGAATATGACAATGAACTGCATCTGGGTCATTTATATGACATAGTCGTGACACAGGAGCCTAATTAGCAGTCAACATAGAGCCGGTGCTGTTCCCCTGTTACTATACATAATCACAATATCACAACAACAGGCTCCAGAGCAGGGAAGGATCAAACCATTCAGACACCTACAAGAAATATCAAGGACTCCTCTATAGATAGCTATTGACTAAATGAAGTTGCAACATTTACCAATACTGTGTGCCTAACTTGATTTTGATTTCACACGGTGTGTCTACGCTTTCATGAAAACACGTTTGTGATATATCTGTGAATGGTTAAATTATGTTAATGTATTCACTAAAAGGGAATGAATCGCGGCGAGGCCTTGTATGTTGTGTGACTATTTTCTCTCCTCAGTGACAGACGGGCCGCAGCCAAACGCTGAAGAGTCTGGCACAGGCTGCAGGAGGCTGGCCATTGGGCAGTATGCACACACAAAACACACACGCACACACACACACACACACACACACACACACACACACACACACACAGAGCAGTTGATTTCCATGCCATGGTGTCATTGGCTACCTCTCTACTGCCTCTCTTGACTAGTCATCAAGCTGATTTTGTTTTCATTCTCTGGCTCATAAGAAAAAAAATACCTGCTGACACACAGATTAGCACTTGTCATTGATTGGGAACACCCAACAGTGCTTGCTTATTGCTGCTGTTGGGTGAACTTCCCATAATTTGTGTTATTTCATTTTTATTGATTTGTAAGATTATGTAGGCTTATTATGAACCGAGGAAGTTTCAAGAACCTGTAGGGCCCATGACATGATTTGCAACACATTGATCTGAAAATAAGGTATTTTTTTCTTGATCCCTGACAAGCTGAAAACAGTATGAGGTTTTCATTACACGAGATGGCATCTGCTCAGGATTCATTCTTGCTGGGAACGAGGGAGATTACCCATTAAACAGGCAACACGTGAGCTCTCAAGTTTCATTCAAGCCTTCTCCAGCTAGCATTCCCCTCAAAGCCTTTCTTTTCTCTCCCACACGTGTAGCAGAGCAGAGGACTGACAGCCCCTGTCACAAGGCCTTGACCTGAGCAGGGAAACAGACTGGTACCTCAGCAGACTCCACAGAGACAACTTGGATTAAATCAAGTGTAAGTCTATCCTTGTCAGATCAAAACTATCATAGTAGGGCAGCTCTGCCTACATGCAGGTGCCAGGATGAGTGACACATTAAGGTCAGAGACTAAGAGGGTGAGTGGGTAGCGAGAGAAACACATGAACACACTGACACTCACACACGTCACACACACACACACGCACACACACCTACACACACACACAAACATGTACACATGCATGCACATGCACTCATGGATGAAAATAGAGGTACAGAATTGTAAGCACCAAGGACACAAAGAATATGGGTTATGCCCTATAATAGGTGTGTTTTTCTGTGTTTATGTGAATGTGCCTGTTTATGTATGAGTGTCTGTGGCCATAGACACATTCCCCTTTTTTCAAATAGTAAGAGTAGGTGCTTTTCTCTGGATTTTTTTTTTTTTACCATATCAGTGTGCCTGTTTATGTGTGAATATCTGTGGTCATGGAGTTCTTTTATTTATTTTTTTTCATAAATGGCCAAAGATGAAATGTCTGGAAGTCAACAGTCAGTGAATGTCTGCCTGCTAGCTGAGTGTGACCACGCTGTGCTTCATTGTGTGGCTTTGACTGCTGACCAGACTCCTCCTGTGAAGCTGAGCTGAGCTGCCATCTGATTGCCAGCCTGATTGGGTTTATGAGTTAAAAAGCAGATCTGGGAGACAGACGGCAAAGCTCGACCCAGATGTCCAGATCCCAGACGCTCATTCTGCACCCCTGGGTCTGCAGAAGGCACAGGTCTAGGAGGACACACACATGCGTCTGCACACACATACACGCGCGCACACACACACACACACATAGACAGACGGACGGATAGACAGTCAGACAGGCAGACAGACGGACGGACACACACACACACACACACACACACACACACAGGAAAATTCAGAATAACTAGAGGTCTCAGAGAAATCAACTTGCAGGATTGGTGTATAGGCAGAGGTTTACAGCATACCTTTTGCTATTACAAACCTTACTGATATGTTCCTGAATCCAGACAATATTGTACTCAAGAGCACATTACCGTCATACGCATACTGCAATGATCAAAATGGAATTCAAGCACATTATCCTAGTGATAAAACTTTACCATTTCCATTCTCATGTATGATTATAACATATTTTATGAGTGTAGCTGTACTCATTTTCCATAGGCTCTGCTGAATTATTGGATGATGGACATATTTGAGTCATCAAACAGTAAAGTAGCTTCTCTCTCTCTCTCGCTCTCTCTCATCAATTTTACTTTTTCATCAGCATGGACAGGATGCTAAAAGCAATGGAGATTGCCTATGATTGTGCCGTAGTTTCACACTGTAAAGCAGAGCTTATGGGTTAGAAAATCCAATGCTTTTTTCTGTTCATGACAAGGTCCAGGTGTCACAACATTTTGATTTTACACTAAAACCTTTAATGACACACATGGGCAAATAATGATTTTCTCTCTTTATAACACATGCAGGACTTGCACACTATTGGTATCTATCAAGTCTGAACAGCTGCTTGGTCAATAATGGTTCTATAAAACACAATACACATGCAGCACTATCACACTTGCTCCTATCACTCTGTACTAGTCTAAGTCTTGCAGCGGCATTTTAATAAAAATAAAATGCCACAGTAAAATGTTTAACAATAAACTCCAGCCCATATGGCACAACCTGATGAGACTGGAATAGCCTACTCTAACTCAGGGTCGAATCCTGGTGAAGGCTATTGAAATATGTTGGTTTTTAATGTTAAACCTTTGCCAAGTGTTCTCCAAGCAAACCTGAATTTTTCATTTCATTTTTTTTTCGTCCTTTAGATTCATGCACCTTGGAGGAGCTGCAAGGTTGCGAGATATTTTTTTGGCCTTCACTGCAGCCTACCTCCAGGTCTCCCAGTTGTGACTATGTATTTAGGAGATTACACCTGAGGAAATTTTAGTAGACTCTGGCAAAATGCTATTTCTGTTTTGTTGAAGTAGCTAAACAACCATTGCTATTTCCCCTGCAGATAAAGCTTGCTATAGGCCTATTTTGTACAAAAACCTGTAAAGAGTCGTTTCTGCACAGGGAGAAGCCCATCAGCTCCAACAGGTCATGCAGCCATTGCAGCTTCCAGGCACTTTCTTTTCATCTCAAACACACTAGTTGAAAGGTGAGTGGTACATCTCTATGCGTACATGTGCTTTGCTCCAGCATTCAATTACCCGTCTCTTACTGAGTTAGTGATTATTTTTGGTTGACAGGTTCTGTACAGGCTGCGTGAGGAAAATTAGCATTAATGAGCATAGATAAGAACCATCATTTCCAGCAGCCTCCCTTTTTTGGTGCTTTTACGATATTAAATGCAGATTTGTACTGGTTCTATCACTCAGGGCTTGTGTCCGTTGACAACCTCTATTTTAGCTAGCAGCACTCACAAGCTGCCTGGGGATGCGCTAGTCATGGCTCTGTTGCTATGCGACTACTAAAAACCTGTGTGAAGGGCATCTCTCCAGTTCAAATGTTTTTAACTTTCAGTGTTTACTGCACTGAGCGCTGGAATGATGCTCTGCTCACTCTGGATTCCACTGTCAACAACGAAAGAATGAGAAGCCAGCGCTTTAGTGGAGGGTCTCCTTTCCTCCCCAGGCTTCAATTTGCTTCCCCACTTTGACTTTTTTTTTTTTTTTTTTTTTTTTTCTGTCTCTGTTGCTTTTTTTAGAGGGGGGAACTACAGACTCTCACCTTCATTAGGCGCAAAGATGAAGGGAGAAAGCAAGAGACAGCACACCACCCTTTCCCAGCCCATTTAACCTTTTAATTTAGCAGCAGGAATTAATGTGGTTGCCTGGGCCAGTATCACTTTAAACAGATGCTGCCCAGGTGCCCCGGAGGCAGGAGGAATGACTCCTCTGTGGCGCATATGTATATGGTTGTGTGTGTGTGTGTGTGTGTGTGTGTGTGTGTGTGTGTGTGTGTGTGTGTGTGCATACGTGCGTGTGAGAGAGAGAGAGAGAGAGAGAGAGAGTGTGTTTTGGAGTGCCAGAGCATTTGCACTGTACACATGTGAGCTGTTATTAACCGGGCCGTCACATCAGTCGTAGCTCAGGTCCTGTCACTCTCATTTTAGCAGCATGTGGCATTCCAATGAGGTCAGGAAGAGAGAGACTGAGCAGCGGAGGGGAAGGTGGGGATTACTAAGTAGAAAAGACACCATCATCACGACTGGCAAGGTGGGTGATGTAAGGCAAGTGGTGAGTAATGATGCATCCTGAATTCAGGTCAGTGCTCTTAGCTGAATTTTAGGCAGGGAGCATAGGAAAGAAGGCGAGAGTGGTGGAGGGAGAGTTGGAAGAATTCCCTCATAGCCCTGAGTCATAGCAACAAAAATATTTCAACATACATTGTTTCAAAATAGCAAAAACACTAGCGAGCGCTGTGCGACGTTGCTGCACTGAACACACACACATATATACATCTATATTCCATTTCACCCACTCCTGTTCCCGCAATAAGAGTGGCAGTGGAGGGAGAGCCAGAAAAAAGGAGCAATGCTCCCTGGCCCCCAGAATGACAGAATGGCGCTTTTATGATATCTCCCAGATTATTCCCTGAGATGGATGGGCTGAGCTGGAACACCAATTGATTAATCCATCGACTCGCGGAATGTGCTACGGCCTTCCCCCTGCTCAGCTGTTCTTTCCCTGGACAGAACATTCAGACAGACGTGCTGGAGAGGATGACTAATGAGTGAGGCTTCTGCAGATGCTGTTCCTGTCTGTCTGTGTACGTGTGCGCCTGTCCAACATGCTTGCTTGTTTCTGTAGATACAGTAGATTATGTTGCAAGCATGTTGGTTTCCAGGCGTGTTGGTGCAGAATAGCATACTCCAAGTCTCAACTGATAAACAGCGGTCTAAATCGTCAATACAGCTGTAAATGGAGTAAAACCGAACAGTCGGGACACTTTGACAGAGGTGGAGATACTGTTCAAATGCCCTCATCTCTTCTTTCTAATGGAGGATCATACAGTGAAGTCTTTTTTTTACCACTCACAGGAATGCTCATAGTTAACCAAGTATTCACTCAGATTTATTAATTTTATTTAATATTTCATCAGGAATGTCAAAAAGAATAAAACATATTTTTCAAACTAAACAAAACCAAAGTAAATCATGAAAATATGGCTATAGACAGCAGCACATTGCTAGATCTAGCCTAATTATCCTCATTGTTTTGCACAGAGATCAAGATGCCTATGACACATATCAGATCTCGTTCCCTTTTCTTTCTAAAGACTGTAGATTGCTATGGGGATATTGTTCTGAAAATGAGCCTGGCGTAACAAAACAGTGATAAATTGCTAAATTTTTACAGGCAACAAACCCGAACAAACCACACTACATTCAAAGCATGAGTATATGTTTCATCCACCAGCATAGTATAAAAAAACGGAGGTGCGTTTAACCACATTCACCATGGCTGCCTATGCAGCACCATGCGAGTGGCCATCACTTTAGTGCTAACTTCTCGTAGGCTTATGAAAGCATCTTTCAAATGTCAATTGCTATAAGGTGACTCTCTCCTTTGCTTACCTCTGCAGCTAGGCATGATAAATCACCATGTGACCGACCTCATGTATAAAAGCAGCAATCAACAACGATGATGCATCTTGTAAGAGCTTATACTCATAGCACTGCTGGCTCTGCCCTGACCTGAAAACCCATGCGCCTTCTCTCTTTCTGTCTCCACAGAGAAAAGACGGGGTGGAGAACTGAGATGCAATGATTATGTCAATTGTCATGAATGAGTGTAATCAAGATAGAGAACACTAAGAAGATTATTTATGGTAATTCTTTATACCAATTCTATATCATTTTCATCAAGCTGCGTCAATTAAATAGACTTGATAGATCTGACACAGTGCTTCAACCTGATGTCGAAAATAGTCATCCATGAGGGAAGAAATATCCTAAAAATAGACGTTTATGTGTACACAAACCATCGCTAATTCCCAGTACACTTGTGCTATGCAGGCTATTGTTTGAAGTTAGACGCAATCCATTGAATCTTTCATCGTGGGTCAATGAGCGAGGTTACAGTAATTATCACAAACTGTGCCAACATATGATCAAAAACGCCTCATGAAATAAAAACAAGGCATGGCATTATTTCTACAATTTCAGTATCTATAACCTATGTTGCCGTCTACCTCATCTTCATAAAAAGGCTGTTTTCACCTCCAGCTTGAGGTCTACCAGCTCCAAACTGGTCCACCAACTTGAGACCCCCTGCATCGTACTGCTAGTTTCCAAAGCAAAAGGCAAGAGAGTAGATAACAGATCATTCTGACTGTTCCCTTTCACGCTGAACG
Source organism: Centroberyx gerrardi (assembly GCF_048128805.1). Lineage (NCBI taxonomy): Eukaryota > Metazoa > Chordata > Actinopteri > Beryciformes > Berycidae > Centroberyx > Centroberyx gerrardi. The sequence goes on from NC_136000.1 coordinate 20,077,922, forward strand.
AAATCCCCTGAGAGATTTTATACCCAGAGAAGATGAAAAATGGAGGGGTAGTTCCATTATTGATAGAAGTCCCAGGCAGTCATAGAAATGAATGCTAATGGTGTCCTAAGCCGGGCTTTACAGAGATTAATCCGATTTAAGAAATGAACATTTTATTATATGGCACAAAGTGCTGGCCCTGATCTGAACTGAGTCACAGCCTGAGAAAGACAAAATTACAAAGGAGTGTGGGAAGGGAACATGGGTATACAGTCTGTCACTTTGCAAGACCCTGGCACCTCATTGCAATGGTACCGTTTTCCAGCTGACAAGTTCATTAATTTCTGACAGGGTTGCTTGGAATGATTTTCAATAGATAAGCCAGACAACAACGGCTGGAAAAATTGGACATAAAACAGACGTCTGTGGTAGCAACATTATCAAATGAAGTCTGGCTTTGTGTGAGCAGCAGGAAGTCCCTGTTGGTCCCTCTGCTGCACCTGCTCTAAGGCTATTTCCCACTGTTGAGGAGGACTAACTGGGACACACTGGGGATACCACTGTTGTCACTCTGGCATAGTGAAATAAACAAGCACAGAGCACCAGACTTTCCCAGTAAATCAACCCTCTTTAAACTAATTTCCCCTCCACTTGATTGGATCATTGTACTGTCTATGACATCCCAAACATACAAAAGTTTGAGGAGTGCTAAATGGGGAGGAGGAATAGACTCTCTCCATATTGGCATTAATCACTCTGCACCAGTTGCCAACAAACAACTGTAATCTTCAGGATGCGTAGGGAGGATTTATCATGCTAAACCCTCTGACAGGGCAAAAACATAAAATGAGCAGTTTAATTTGTCTCCCCAAGGTGATGTCACTCCATCATGTGGATGGGCTTTCTTTCAAAGGGTGGAAAAATGTTCACCACGTTTCTCACTTTCACCAGTGAGACATACAATTAACAATATCGTATTCACACTTTTACCACCAACACTGGTTTATTGCTAACATGACAGACATCTGTTATCGAGTTCACAAGCTATCATGTTTAAAACGACTGACATGAAATTGCACACATATGTATTTGTACTAATCTTGTTCGGATGAATGCTTATCCAATATTAACATTTTAATCCTAGTGCTTTTGATTCTGATCCTGATAACTGAGAGAAGCAAGATGTCAGCAGATAATCAATGCATGATTAGCCTATGAAATCTGCACATGATGTAGAACAACAAATGCTGTTGTTTATTATGAAAGTTAAACTCTGTTGCTACCTCAACACATTGTAAGCCTGTGATTCTTATGATTTTAGATGACAGAATTCATGAGTACTGTAGCATGTCAATGTAGTATTTTTAAATGTGGCCACATGTATGCATGACTTCAGAAAATCGTTGTATTTTTAAAATGTATTTTATTTTTGCTTGTGAAATAATGGTCTGCAATGCAACTTACTAATGCAACCCACCTAATGCAAGCTCTTGTGAGTCATAAGAGTAGAGCACTTGCCCCTGTATGAAAGGTGTCAGTTGTTGCATTGTTGCATTATGAAAGGAGTATATCCAACAGACTAGTGGCTCAGATATTCACACTATGAACTACAACCTCCGTGTCTTCACCAGCCGAGTAGAGGGAGACTCAACAGTGGAGCGAAGACGACCGATTTTAATTTCAGCACCACCTATGAAGGACAGCTCCCTCCCGGCAAATTCAGTGAAGCTACAATGAAAAGGCAGTGAACAAGTGTCTTCTGTGTATAAACCATGGAAAGAAAATGCCTGGCTGTTTAGGAAAGAAGTCAGAGATGCAAATCTAAAAGGAAATCTCAAAGAAATGTTAGTATAATTTTTGATTATACTAACTAAACATACAGATAAACACTGTGGTAGGTTCTCTCACACACTGAATGAACTGAGCGTATGGATGTATGTAGGTAGGCCTATATAAATGTATAGATGTATGGAAGGATAGAAGATGGATGGATGGAAGATGGATGGATCAATGATGGATGGATGGATGGACAGCATGTGTTCAACATGTCTCGATGTGAATGGCCAAGCCACTCTACAAACTAAGCATTCACGATGCTTCCTTTTACAAATGCTTCTGTTTTTCTATTTTGAAGAATAGACAACTAACTGATTTTTTTCTAAGATGGGTGCTCGCGCACTCAACTCAAGGACGCGCACTGACACGCAGGCAGATCCACGCGGGCGCGCATATCGTTTCCTTATCTTCCAAATCAGCCCATGATTAGAGATCTTTTAGTTAGAGGCCACAATATCGGCGAGGGTGAAGTCTAGAAATTACTGTGTCCTGATTTAGTTTGTGTCATCAAAGGGGGGGTGGGGGTGGGGGGGGGAATCACATTTGAACATCAAACAGCAAGACAAGGCTGGAAGAGTAATAGTTATGTTATAGGGACAATGGTGGCAATTAGCCCAACATTTTTTTTTTTACACCACAAACACTCACTTACTTTTTCACGAAGAGGTTGAGGTCTGCAGGATATCTGGTTTAGACGGAGAATGATCCCTCTTCAGCTCCCTCCCCAAAAACTGCATCGAAAATACATCCGCAATTCTCAAGCGATTTTGCAGAATCCGTGGTGATACTTTCTTGACAAACACATTGTGCTCCCATTCTCAAAACGATGCGGTATGTAATCCATCCATCAGTCTGGATGATATGCTATTACTCTCACACTGGTGATATCAATGTATCCATTGTTTCCTATTTTTCAAGACGCAAATAATACGGAGGCACCCACAAGTGCCATTGTTGAAACTACTCTCCCGATGCAAAGCGATACCCACTGTGTTCTTAGCAAGGCATATTTCTATTGCTGGGTCCCCAATTCTCTTAGAATAATGAGTTAGGCGAATGCTGATTAACACAGTTTTTCTTAGATCTGAATGAAATGTTAAAAAATGAACATCTCCAGAACGTGCAGAGCAAGGAAAACCTCGTGTAGTCAATTTCCAGGTGGATAAATCCCGAAAAAGCCGTCATCAGATTGTATGGCAGAGCACCATCCATACATTGAGGGCAGAATAGGGTTATTTTAACGTCCCGCTCGCTCTCGTTTTCAAATGTAACTTTCTTCAAGTCCCTATTTCTTCATAGTCACCAACCCCGCTGAATCTGATTAGATTTCACCTCACAACCCAGTGCGGATTTCAAGATGCTTATTTCTCTTTTTCCTCCTGGTTATGTCGATGAATGAAGTCCCGCAGTTTAGCGAATGAATGAAATCTTCGGATGGTTATCCTATAGAATGGAGAATTGAAAAAGTTATCGGGATTAAACTATCTGTCGTCTCTCAGATTTCTCCGTCGATTTTTGAGAGGAAAAAATGTTTTAATGTGGGAGCGATGCAACACCGAAGAGGGAAAAATCCAGCAGGTATCCTCAAGAAACCTCTAAAAGCCCCATCAGAAATACAGACAGTGGCTTAAAGTGTGAGTAGCCTTCGCTGTAGACCAAAAGCCCGATTCTTACATTTTTTTTTTCGTGCCAAGGCTTGATCTCACCGTGTCTGGACGGGAGTTAGTTCACCAAAGGCAGTCATCACTTCTGCGCTCTCGCTCCATCTATGTATGCATATAGGCAATTCAAACCTCGACTATCCATTGATATGGCATAGGATAGGAGATTGCTTTAAGGGATATTATCCACAGCGAGCTGATCGTCCGAGCCCTTTCTTCTTTTCTTCTTCTCTTCTTCTCCCAGCCGCAATGTGTTTAAGATGGTTCAAAAGTGATCACAAATCACCCGGTTCCAGTAACGCACAGGCTACATCCATCGGTGCGCTTTACCTCAGTGCGCTCGGCATTTACGCACCCAAATAAAACGCACGGCGCAGCACGGACGGACACGGAATTGATAAGTGCATGAGGGAGCCATCATGTAGGTTACCTCCCACTGACAAGCTGTTCCCTCCAAATAAGACAGTTTGTAATCCGCCAGTCACTGCTGGTGGATCGGCGCTGCCATCAGCCGCAGGACTGTTGCAGTGGGGAGGAATTAAATATATATTTATATATTTTACCTCCCTTTCAGCCTTGATATCGCTGTGTTTTGACTTCTGGGGCTCCTAAAATTCTCGTTCCCCACTGCATTTCGACCATGCACCACGTCTCGGCTGAAAGAGTGACATTTATCTGATTCTTTACCATCGTCCTTATCATTCATTGGTCAGTGGCATTAACAGGGGGTAGCAAATGCAGAATATTGTTTGTGCGCGGGCATGTGCCCGTAGCGTGTGTGTGTGTGTGTGTGTGTGAGTGTGTGTGTGTGTGTGTGTGTGTGTGTGTGTGTGTGTGTGTGTGTGAGAAAGAGAGAGAGAGAGAGAGAAAGATTCCTCCCAAGTGTCTCTTGCAAATGGGACACGACTGCCACCTACCGACTTCCCTCGCCTGTGTGCTGTATAGTGTGATAGTGGCCTCGGGCTGACTGTCGCATAGGAGCGCTCTGTGCTCTCCTGTGACATAAAAAATACACCACGTTTTGGTTATATATATATTTTCATATTTCAATATGCTGTAGGCTACGATATAAACTGTCGACCTGCCTGTCTGCTTTACCTGTAACCACAGACAGCCACTAAATTGATTGAATGTATGGCTCATGGGGAAAACATAATATTGTGACAGTTTGACAGTTCAGAAAACAGTTGAATGTCTATTGATGAGTATAAAACCCTCTTTGATGCTGTCAGGCTTCAGTACTTTGGACTCCATTTATAAATGCTGGCTCTGTGTTATGAATTATAAAAAACACGGTGCAGAATTTTAGCATGGGAGGCTGACAGGGGAGACTTCAGGTCTCCAGAAAGATTAGTGCTTGTGAAGCATATATCTCAGGGAACTTGCTGTACCACACACATTATGCTAAACTCATTCATAATATACTAAAATGTACACGTATACTGGGACCGAAAAAAAAATCCAAAATAGAAGAAGATGAATCCAGATAGATTGAGGATTACATCTCCCATTTGGGGAGATTATGCATTCCTAAACCATGTGATAGTAGATGTGAGAAAACATTCGAATGCCAGACCAGGAATCTGTCCATCTAACTGTCAGCATCTGATCTCATTTCCCTCGGTGCTGAAGGCGTTGCATCATTCATCTGTCTTCATAACTGTCGACCTGCCTGTCTGTGTGTCTGGCATATGGCGGTACAGAGCACCGCCCTCTTGCTTTCCAGTCGAAGGAGACATCATTAAATGACTCCCTCTTGCACTCCATTCTTCTCACCTCCCGTTTTCTCAGCCTCTGACCACGCAAGCAAATTAAACCCATTAGTGTGCAAGCCCACTTTGCTCACCAAGACAGCAAAGGAACTTTTTAATATACCACCCTTTCCGATCGATGGTAAATCCATGCCGTCCACCTGTATTTCTGAGTTCATAGTTTGAGTGCTCTTCCATAATATGTGCCATGTTGGTGTATGACAGCCTTGCCTAATGGTTTGGATTTAAAGCTTTTCATTTTACCTCCAGCTGGGAATCTCTGGTGACCACTCCTTACTACTTAAGATCTTATTGGCTCTGTGGGAGCCATCACTGAAGGCCATACCCTTTATCTTGATTTATGTAGCTTTTGGGACCACAAAATCTTTGGTGATGGAAACACCTGCTACTTCAAAGTGAAGCTTCGGGATATTCATAGACTGCCGCCCTGGAATCCAGCACCGTGTTTGCTGTATAGACACGCTCGTTTGCCCATTGTGAAATGCACTATTGTGCATCTCCTCATGTGGTCGCATGGATACATAAAGGTCTTTGGGTTGTAAACAGGAGTCCTGCACACTATTGAAGCATGTTAGTAAAGATCATGCTGCCCTTGGAGAACGTTAAAGAGGTCTTGTGCTGCCACTGTAAACAATGTGACCTTGTCCTTTCAAAGGGCAAGACACATACTCATGGGGCCAGTTATTCCTGAAGTGGCATGGACAAAAAAAAACTTCAGTATAGATCAGTGGTTCTCAACGTGGGGTCCGGGGACCACCAGGGGTCCTTGACAGGGTTCCAGGGGGTCACCAGCAAATTGATCAATTGTTAAACTTCAGCATTATTTCATTTACCAGAAGTTAACTTTGTTTATTAGAGAATATAGAAGAATGACTATTAGGATCATAGTTTCACTGTTATCTCTCTACCTACAATACAGATAGTCATGGAATTCTGGATCTCAGATTTGGGTTCGAGAGACAAAATCTCATCAAATGGGTGTCCATGGCCCTAATGTGTACTGAATTAGGGGTCCTTGATATGAAAAAGGCTGAGAATCACTGGTATAGATTATTGGCTATGCTTCCAGCACCCTGCTCAAAAGAGGATTGCCTTGATATTGACAATGCGAATTACTGACACACAAGTGGATTAAGACTGATGGTGCAGGCTGGAAACGATCATTTTTCATCACACCATGCTCTTTATTATCCTGTTACAGAGACCACCCAGAAAAGATGGTGTTTTGACAGAAGAGAGGAAGAAGCAGCAAAGTGGCATTCAGAGACGGCTTAAGGCACATAGATCTCTTCCTTTCCCTGGGAGTATTATGTTGTCAGGGCCTGAATAATACATGTGTTGGGATGCAATTAGATAATGTAATAATCATGTTGGGTATGCCATGTAGGTCTCATCCAGTGATCAAAAGGAATACACCACACTCAAGACTAGGCTACTCAGCGTTGCTATTTGCTCTGCCAAGATCCACTTTTAGCTGAGAAAGAGAAAAATAAAACAGAAAAAAGAAGTTATTGAAACATCCTGAAGCATATGTGTTCACAAAGAGAAGGATTAAAGGAGATAAATGCAAAGCCCCTTGTAGTGCATGCGTCATTATAATGATGACAGCGATACCATGTTGCAGGGAACATACGGCTTTGCGTATCAGGTGTCACTGGTGATGATGTGATATGATCATTGTGGTTTGATCTTGAGAACGTTAGTTACTCTCTCTGATGGAAGGATTTCTGTCAAATTGTATTGCAATTCTTCTCAAGACTTTTGCATCTCAAAAGTTGGGTATTGGGTATTTTTAGAACTTGATCATTATTTGTATACAACACACACTCTCCCTGTCTTATGCTCTCCAGAAACACAGCTAAATTTACCTGCACAGAGATTGAATGTGAGCTACATCCAATAGAGGAGAGAAGGGAGTGATGTGACACGCTGTGCACAATTGCATCACCTACACTTGCCCCTTTTAAAAGGAGGCTCTGAATACATTAGTCATGCGCGTTGTTTATTTTTGAGATTTGACATTCATTATTGATGCTGTTGTTTCGAAGGGTATGGGACATCACTGCTGATATCCTGCGGGGCTCAGAAGCAATGCAATAATGTAGTCAGGTGTGCGAGAGGCAAGTCTGCCGGTGTGTGAATGTGTCACTCGTCTCTCCCCTCTATTCCGCTCTATCAGGCCTGGTGCCACCTGAGGTTGCACACTGTAGTACGCTTGTCTTTCTCTCTCTCTGATGTTTGATTCCCCCGTTTTCTTTTCCCCCCGTTTCCACTGTACTCTCAGTAATCACATAATTCAACCACGGAATTAGTTTGCAAGAAATAGCTTGCAGAGTCAATGAGAGAAATTCCACAAACACCTTCAGTAGCGACGTTTCTGAGATTCAAAGCAATTCATCAAATTTCACGGACTTGATAATTAGGTGCATCAATGTGTTTGCCATCCTATTTAATCTCCACTTTGATCCACACTAATCTCTAACTGTACTTGTTATCCAAGGCTTCCTTTGGCCCAAAGGACTTGTGATCGAAGAACAAATTCTTAGTTTCCATTCTAGGCCACTTTTGGCTTGATTTCTCCATTTAACCCCTGCATCTGGGGTAAATTTGAATAATTCAAAGCATGCTTCACCCTAATAACATTTTCTAAGTTGCTTCAACTGAACAATATGATGGTAAAGGAGACTAGATGACTGGCTTGGTTAGTGGATATTGGCTGCAGCCCAGAGCAAGAAATATCGAGAGATGAGAAGGCCCACACTCACTGAAGGATGAATCAATAGATGATCATAATCAGTATATCACTTATCATATCATGGAAAATCATCATTTGACAGTGGCGTACTTTGAAAGGTGAATACATAGGCTACTAGTATTAGTAACACATGTGAATGTAAATCCTGAGCTCACAAATGGTATCTTTTCCAGTTGGATGCCTATTGCTTCTGCCTTGCCAAGCCTATAACTGATTTAGAAAATATCTTGACATGGCAAAGTGACTTGTATTAAATAATGCACATTTTTTTCAGAAATCATAAGAAATGATTTGCGTTTGGGCAAGTGAAATGAACTGAACAAAATTGTATTTTACATTATCTGACAAGCACTTACCGCAGTCTTCTGTATTTTGAAAGATACTGAACACCTTCTCACAGAGGCAATCTGGCATGTGCATTCAGGCATAGTTCCAATGAGGAAAAGTGCACATTTGCACACAGGGCTCTCTCCCACTGTGACAGTGACATTATAAGCTGTATTTAAATTAGCAATGAGGCTTGGCTCACTAGAAATCACAGCAATTAAAGGGAAAAAAAAAATAAACAAAACATGTCATCTTGTATCTCGTCTCAACAGAAATTGTGAAGTTATGACTAACCTCTAAAAATGTATGGCATCGCCTCACCAGCTACCCTTTGGAATGTTCCACCTGAGTTAACTCTACTACCACAGAAGGAAAAGAAAGCCCACTAAATTTAATTCTAGAGGCAATTCCAAGAGAGTTTTCCACGCAAGAGCGACAACAACATTATTGTAATAATAGATATGTATTATAGCCAGTGTCTGGATTCATTTATAGAGAAACTGAAAACTATATGAACAATACTTGAAATGATTAAAGATTAACTGTCTGTTCTAATTCAATCTTCACTCTTGTTGACCAGCATCATTCTAATATTACAGGCAAGACTGTCTCCAAGGAAATTGTATGCATCTCTATGAAATCTCCCATATTCTCCTTCAGTCAGAAGGCATATACTAACTCATTCATTTCCCTCCTGTTTAGATTTCAGATCTGTTGTAATGGTAGTTTCTGTGGATGGTGGTGATAGATTTCAGGTTCAATTTACTTTGGCCTGTATGTAGTGAATATTTTAATGAATTATTTGTTGCAATGCATTGGTACTCTATAAATTGGATTAATGGACCACATGTGCTGTTTAGGCATTTGACCATAAAAAATGACCCACCCTCACCTCCATCTCTCAATAAAGGAAAAAACAAAATAAATAAATGAATAAACAAAGATAAAGACGCAGTGAGACGTGTCTCTGTGCTAGAAGCTCCAGGTTCCACACCATGATGAAATGTATATTATGCAAAATAATCTTCACTCTACTATTTTGATGAAAACAGTATTCAGTATTTGAGAGATTACTGTGCGGATGCGAGAGCTATCCCCGGTGCTTTTACTTCTGCAAATTTGCTTGAAATTATTCACCATCAGCTGTTTCCTTAACCAGCCATTACATTTTTTTTTCTTATAATTCCTAAAGAAGATTTTTAATGTTCAAATACACCCTGCACATTCACATATCTATCTGCCATCCATTCATCTATGGCAGTATCACAGCCAAACAGTTGCATGCATGAATAATTGGCGAGAAAGTTGATGCCTTAAAAAAAAGAAAAGTTTACTCATGGATATTTCTCTTTTATCATATTGACAGAAATATTCTTAGACAGAAAAAAAAAAACCTGAACAGCGCCCTATTCTCTGTAGCAATGCTTTACCACAATAGACTCAGATGTTTCAAGTCAAGCATGACTGGCTGTTTCCTCTGCAGGTGAACAAAAGCCCACAGAATGTGATATGCATGGCAAACCACCAATGGTACCTGCCCATTTTTTAAACTGATATGAGGACTTTCATTCACTCAGCCTATTTCATAAAGAGAATGCATTGTTGACTTTTTAACTATTCCATATGTCAACCATTGCATGCAATTGATAGGTATTAATATAGAATTTAAATAAAATAGAATAAGTACTGCAACAAATTCCCAACAAAGGGTGTCTTTTCCATCTGATAGGTCAATATCAGTATGCTGAACATGCTGAAAAACTGTACACTCTCTAGAATTCTCTATTAATGCACAACCATTAAAGGCTTACTAAGTTTGCTACAGAGAAAATCTTGACTGACAATCAGAGGATAAAGCTTTAAGCATGATATAAACCTTGTAATCCTGTATCATAGCAGATTTAGACATGGTGTAACCTCAGATCCAGCTTGTTTATCTCCTTGACTGTGTCTCTGTTCATGCAAAACAAGCAGTGCTCCAGACAATGGCGTACCTATTCACATGTGAGGCAGGGAGCAGATTTGCAGCATCTGGATGTGACGGGCGATCCTCTCTCTCTCTAATCCTCTGTGTGGTTGTCTTTCTGCTCAGACACGTAGGAAATCGAGTGGGCCATCCATTCACACGGAGCCTGCCATAGGGCAGATAAAAAGAGCGGAACGCAGAGTAAATGGCCACATAATCAATATGAAACATGATAAGGAACGGCACATTTTATTGGCTAGTGTTCACATGCTGTTAGTTAGCAAAAAAATATACTTTTCACTTTCCAGCGAGATGGTTGTGAGGTGATGTGTCAACCACTGATTAGCTCTTAAATTAAGTGTCTCTTCAGGCTGGCATCACAAAAATTGTAAAATGCGTGGGAGGGCGAGAGTCATGATGAGGTACAGAGAGGGAAGTGTGTGATTAGTTGCAATGGCTTCACTTCAGTTGTATGATGTGATTCATACATGCACACCTTGATAGATCAAAACACCAACACCAGATCTGTAAGTGGCATGGTTGATATCATTAATGCTGGATACACTAATCTTGGAGAGGCAACAATACAACATTAAGGATAAGGAGACCAGTCGTGCCTTTATTTGGCCCCAGTAAGGAATCACCTTGAGAGGGTGGAAATAATTGAACACCAAAGAGGTTCACAACTGATTACCTTAATCATCTTCCTCCTAGAAAGGTCATTTTACAGTCTGGTTAACTACTGACAATAAGAAGTCAATGACTGTTAAATGACATTCATAACAAGAGCTGCTTGTGGTGATGTCTAATGGGCAAGGTAACACTATTTTAAAGAGATTAGCTGCAAGATGAGGAATAGAATATGAGGCCAGATGTGACATGGCATGGCAAACTGTAACCATTAAACACACTGGATGACTGGAAAGTGCTTCACCGCTCCTACTCCTGCTGTAGTCACTAAATGGTCACTTCATGATTATACTTTTTAACCATTCTAATACATCTGACAAACTGACAGATAATTTGATGGTTCCTACCAAGTAATTCCACTTAATGTGCAGAAGTAATGCATTTGGTTTGGAATTAGCGTAGCATATGGCTGCTGTCGTCTGAAAACCTTGTAACTCCAATTCTGCCGATTTTCAGGTTTTAACTTCACAAATTTGTGGTTTGGAACTAGCAAAATTTGCTTTTTGGAAGATTTGACTCCTCATTTTGATGGTCACTGCACAAACATGTGCACTGTGACACCCCACAAAAGGACTGTCTGTGATAACACCATTTCATTGCTAATGCAGATCCAGATCTTTGCATAAGTCCACAGCAACAACCCATGTTTGTCATAGGAAAAGAAAAACAGCTTTTTTATTGTCAGAAAGGAAGCTATTCAAGACATCATGATAGTTTTATTGACTATCTCCATATGTTAACTCCAGCTGTGAGTTTGTATATGGCATTTTGCAACAATGCTCTCCATTCAGCAGCTATAACTGCAATTATTACAAGCAACTGACCTTTCTGTTTGTCACTAGTTTACTCACTCAGTAGCTACGCTGGCATGATTGAGCGCACAAAGATTAAAGTGATCAATGTATGGCAGATGTGCCCATATTTTCGTTTTTAATGCTCTTCTTCTGACAATTCTGACAATTCTGTTCTGATACAGTATGACTATCCATCTGTAATATAGGCCTACTGAATTATTACCTCAAATAAAATGCAAACTGCAAACATACATTTCCCTTAATTTGTAGTTTTCTTTACAGAATTTCAGCTTTTATCCATAAATAGTATTATCCTGTTTGTACTTGCACTTCAAGCCCACAGGGCATCAGTTATAGCGTGTGAGAAACACTGAAAATACTGTACTTGATGCATGTCATTCACAAGAAAACACACCACTCACTGTCACCGCTCACAGGCATACAATCAATCTTCCCTACTCACTGATTATGCAGTCAAATGTGATTGCACTGCTCTGTTATCAGCTATGTTCTCACATCATCTTCACGAGGGATCAAAGATCAAAACAATATTACAGTTCAGGCTAGCAGTGTGAGAAAATAGGAAAATGAAATACTTTAGGCGTATCTTTTTCCCCAGGCTTCCTGCAATACATGTTGACACTTAATCCAAACACACATGCAATCCAGACTTTCAGTTGAGTTTATCATTCTGTGTATACATTACTTTTGCAAACGGACAATCAATATGATAAATTGGAGCCAATACTTATTGCTATGTAAAGATTGCGTTAAGGCATTTCTCTGTTAGCATCAGTTTAAGAGCTGCTTCACTGCACCAGAAAAAGCTGCTGGCAAAAAGACACTTGATCTCTGCCCGCTTGCAGTATAAATAAAAAATCAATATTAAAATATTGCATTTCTGTTTGGAAGAGGAAGAAAGTAGGTCGCGTAAACAGAACCCCATGCCAAAAAAATATTTTTTACCAGTGTGGAGTGAGGACAGACCACACAAAGTGGAAAGTGCAAAGCAAAACTTTGGGCTATATTGAATAACCAACCACTATCCATCAGTCTCAGCTACAGTCTGTTCTCCAGCCTCTGCATCAGAGCTACAAGTCTGCGGTCAAGAGTGGCGCACTATCCATTTACAAAAGAAACACGTGTACCTGAACAACACCCAGCAACCATAGTTTCTACTCTCTACTGGAGATTAGACAGTGATTTGTTGATTATTGGTTAGACTGTCCTTCAGCTTTCATGTGCGCATGAAATGAAATGGGCTGGTATGGTCCTCCAAACAGTGCTTGAACCATCCAGGTTATTTATGCTTTCTATTGATCAATACAGGATGCTTGCCTAAATCATGCATGTCTCAACCACACCATTTGACACCTTCAACTCCTTACTTTTTGTGCATTTAGCATTTCAGCATTTCATTTAGTATGGTTCAATAACCAGACAGTACAGGCGCACTTCCTTCATCATTGGTGGTACCATCGGTACCACCAATGATGAAGGAAGTGCGCCTGCATAGGGGGCCCTATGCAAAATCTTGTTTGGGGGGCCCCCCGCTATTTCAAGCACTCATGAATACACATCAGATCTGCATCGACACAAATCCATATGCATATAAATCAGACCGAATGCTGCATTTTTCACATAAAAAACTTCTTTTAATTTCAGGAACTTAGTTGCATTGTTAAGACATCAAAATCAAAACAAACATGCAAATTGTAAATACTGAACAAATAAAATGTTTTTTTTTCAAAAACAGAATACTTTGAATAAATTATAAACTTATGAAGATGATGATGGACCTGGTGTCCCCTGACAAGCAGAGAGGTCTGGCTGTGCTGAGGCTGGTCCTCCAAAGTATTTCAGAAGTGCTCCTGCAGACACATAAACATGGTGGTCAGATGCGGTTCAGTAATACCATGATACCATAGATCACGTTAGCTGGCCTAGCCAGCTCTGAAAACAAAATGCGTGTTACTAGGGTTAGCAAGCTAGCTAGGTCTAGATAGCTGGCTCGTATTATAGGTAGTAAACCTACATAGCTAACGTTATAGCTATCCAGTCAGTTCAGGTAACTTTACACCGATCGCTGACTGGTAGAAATACATTGCCCATAAAAACAGGTTATACGTTTAATTAATATGTATAACCTCTGCTCTGCAAGCGTTGTTTTTCCTCTGCTTTCTTCAGTTTTCTTTTTTCATTTCCCGATACGTCCTTTTGGACGCCATAGTATCGGTGAGATACTGGAATAGTAATCTGTCCGAAGGCCATCAACAACATAGTACGTCAATACGTGAGAATCTGATGCTGACTTTGAAATCGGTTTGCTTGTAAGGCAAAGAGCTCTCGAAATAATAACTGCTTTTTGATCTATCTAGCATACAATAAATTCATTTTATTTTGCGACTTTCTTGACTTGCAAAATTATACTTACTTTTATTATACTTTTAAATTGACAAAACATCATATGTGTAATTCATGGCACAATTCAAACGGGATCAAACAATTATTTGTCTCTCGCCATTGACTACCGTACATATTTTTTCCGAAATAAGGTCCCGTGGGGGACAGTGGAAGGGGAGGGACTTAGGCTCTCTATATTTGAGGAGGACAAAAATACGGTGGCGCAACGGGGCCCCCTAGTGGTCGCGGGGGCCCTACGCAGCTGCGTAGTCCGCGTATAGCAAGAAACGGCTCTTTGGTTATTTGATGTGAGTTTGTTTAACATGGCACGGCTTCCCGGTTGGGTGGGGTTCAGGTTTTTAAGCACTGTGATTGGTTCGAAGGTCCAAACACTGCCCAGCCGGCAAAGTTGGTGTAAAAACTAACCAAACCAGTTGTTTAAGCCACCAAATTTTGACTGCTCTGTATTTATTTTTTCAGAACCGGAACGCGCGTTCCGTCATCAGATTCATTCCCGGTTTGCCGTTCCAGTGCGTTCTGGCCCCATGACACCCTCTCACTCTGTTTATAGAGTAGATAGAGCGGCCCACCGGGAATTCTCCCGGTAGTCCGATGGCCAGTCCATCCCTGAATGTATTGCAATGCGTAGTGCTATTAGAAATGATGGTTGCTATAAGCATCACAAACCGCGCATCCAGTTCAAAGAGAAAACCTTTCCACAAGCATCAACTCGACCAGTTCGTTCTTCACTCTTTTAAATTGTGAAAAAGATCTCTCTTTTCAGCCTACCTTTTCTTAGCAGCTCCTCCGGTGAATGGGTTTTCTCTTACCGCACAAAATGCTTGAACTGGACAAATTCAAATGTGATGGGGGGGGGGGTTCTCTTTCTTTTTTAGTATCAAAGGTTAATTTTGGCCGCGTATGCATTCCCCCCAGAGAGTAGGCCTAATATATAAAGAAAATATGACAAAGCTTATGAAGGTATAATTGTGATTTGAATGTGTGGTGCCCCCCCCCAACAAGGCAAATTGGCAGGTGCCCCCGGGCACTCGCCCGATGTGATATATGGATAATCCGGCCCAGGGTACCGTTTAAACCTTATTAGTTAGATGGGGTATATAATTTATGGTTAAGGTTTCGAAATGTTCCCTTATGTAATAAGCCTTATGTAGTTAACTATTATGATTACCAGCTTCGTGATTTTGGGCAGGAAAATCTTATACTATAGTGACAAATGCGTTTTGTTCATCTGCATCAAATGTAATGCCACATAATCCCCTATGGATTCTGTAAAGACTCCCAGGATGAAACACAAAGTAACACTTTGTGACTTGAGCACCAGAGCATGGGAAGGGAAATGTCCATTTACTTGTGTGTCTCTTATATCAGATTGCCTCAATTTGAACTCTTTCGCATTTAGTCATTTATTTTGTGAATTGTTTTGTGCCAGCGCTAAATGACTTCCCTTCTGTCACTAATTCCCTTGTGTTTTTTTGTGGCGAAATGATATTGTGACGCTATGTGAATATATGAATAATTGGGCCAAAATGTAAAATGGTTATGGTAGGATACTGAAGAATTCAGTGTATGTTAGTTTGCAATGTGTGACAGGAATTCAGTCACAGACAAATAATCATGTTAGCCCACTCCACGCTTTGCTAACAGTGTCCTCAACTGCACTTATGTTGGTAGTGTGTGCTTGCCTGTTTGAACAACAGCATGGAGAGACGGAGGGAGAGACGGAGGGAGAGAGAAGAGAGACGACAGAGCAGCAGAGACAAAGACATACAGGGATGAGAGAAAGATAAAAATCGCAGAGAGACAAATGATCTTGTTCTCCCTGGCTAGAATGTTTCTTAATTAACAAGGCTCGGCATTCTACGACAAACAACAAAACCACATACTGGAGGCAGAATTCTGCTCTATATTGCATCTAACTGGGAGAGCTTAGACAGCCCCTGTGTGGATAGCATTGTGCAAAAGCCCCGAGACACCAGTGATAAGCTTTTTTCCAAACTCTCTGCCAGCAATTTAAGCCTTGCCCTTTGCCATAATCCTTCCCAGTCTCACTTTTGGCTGACATGCAGAAGAGTATCCACCCTAACTCAAGTTTCCAAACTGTGGCCTGCTGATAGCGTTCTGGAAGCCAAACAGCGATGGCAACTGAGCCACCACCAAATTAAGAAAAGTGTAACTCTTATATAGCTGTTCCAAAACATGCCTTGATTAGTATTTTGAGGCACATAAATGCTGCAGTGACACACTCAAGTTCAAAAAGTGTTGAAACATGCATGGTTTCAGAACACCACTAATTGAGGGCTGTGGAACACTAAACCGCTAACTCTGTCACCTTCTGTAAGAGACTCAGAACTCTTATCTGTAATGCTGTAGACACTTTTCCCAGTTTGTTACTCTTTACATCTAATTGCGGCACTGTACATCCCCACAAAGAGAGTGCACTAATTTGTTGTTGGCCTTCCTCCTGACATTTCTCCATCCTCTTTTTTTAATGTTGAATTTCATGGTTCTCTGTGGGTTGAGAAAATTCTATGACCCTTGGGCTCATGAAACGCTTTTAAAATCCCAGTGGAAAAAACTCAAAAATGAATGGTGATCAAGCTAAAAACAAGGTTGTTTTTCTTAGTTTCATGAAAAGTGTAAATTTTGGAGCTACAAGGGTACGGTTCATGGCCATAAAGAGAGAGTACTCATTTGTTGTTGGCCTTCCTCCTGAACTTTCTCCATCCTCTTTTATCCTCCATCCTCCATTTTAACTCACAAATTCTAAATATCAGGGCAGATATTGTAACTGCAAAGCCTCTGAACATATTTCCAATAGTAATAATAAACTAGAAGGGCACTCGGAGAGCGCAGACCTCCGCCAAGGTTCGTGCTATTATTGCTTGTTCATGAGTCGGATCCGGATCCGCTCCAAAATGTAATGGGTTCTTCCTTGGCCCATGCTACACCCTTCCACGAAGTTTCATGAAAATCGGGCCAGTAGTTTTTCCGTAATCCTGCTAACAGACAAACAAACAAACAAACGGCACCGAAAACATAACCTCCTTGGTGGAGGTAACTAGAAGGGCACTCGGAGAGCGCAGACCTCCGCCAAGGTTCGTGCTAATCTAAATTTGGGTTGGATTGTAGGGAAGATGGAAAGGGAAAATGGATGAGCATGAGGATGATTTCTACCTATTCATGGGTAGTGCATTGGTTTCCCAGGAGACGCATCTTTTGTGTTTCAGAGAATTTGAATGCTATTTGCTATTTGCATTCACCTGCAACCATGTGTTCTCCCCTTTGTTGCATTGATCATCAGGAAACAATTCAAAAATATTATTGCGCGAGACAGTAGACACATTTCTAACAGTGTAATGCTTCATTGTTCTGAGTCTGGCCAGTGCTTAAACCTCAACTATCCTCCATAACAACGTTGAAAATTGTCTTCTGCCAGTTCTTTCTTTCAAACAGAAATGTATGCATGTGTAACAATGTGCTCACTGGCTGGCACTTCATGGAACACACACACGCATTCACACGAACACACACACACACACACACTTTATTCTTTAATCGTTGTTGGCAGCAATTCTATGTCCATGTTTTATGAGAAAGGTCAACCATTGCAGGCCCCAGAGTACATGTGCAAAACTGCGATGCTGTAGGAAATATAAGAAATCCCTCTCTTAGTGAAATATTTTGTCTGCTAGAGCTGTCCATGATCTGAGGAGGCCTACTACTCCTGAAAATATAGAGATCAAGTTCTCACTCCTGCTGAAAAAGCCCTTTTGACTATGAGTCACAACACATCACTTTTGATATCTTTTTCTTTGTCTCCCTCTGCAGATTGATAGCCTGGCAAATCTATACTGAGTAAAGTGTGAAATGAATCATAAAAAAAGGCACCACCATGTCCTGAGCCCCGGCGTGTAGCGACTCTACAAGCCTCATCGCCCACTCCACCTTGGAGCCGAGGCCAGAGCTGTTATATGTGAAGAACACAAGTGCCGGCAATGTATGTGTCCTGTTCAGTTCAGTTAGTCAATGACAGTGTCTCTATCAAGGACCATCAAGGACCCGCACTTACATTCACCTGACACCTCTATTTCCCGATTTTTCCTTGTCCAGCCGATTCTTTTCCAGAGAAGAAAGCCACATTCAGTTCTTTCAAATGTTACCAAGAATTCAGCTCAGGGAAGCTGGGGAAGAAAAAAAAAAAATCATAAAAAAAAAAAGAAGAAAAAATGGCACATAAAACCCTGTCTCTAGAACAAGTGCTTCCCCGGTTTCAGACAGTCGGTGTGAAGAGTTGGGTGAAAAAATAAATGACTGTTACTTTGCATCCATCTCTTACTGCTTGGTAGTGCCAAGATGTGTGGCCCAGTGCTCAGCTCTGTGGCCCACGAGACACACTACACATCACACGCACACACACACACCCACACACACACACACACACACACACACACACACAGCTTGAATATGCTTCCTCTGCAGTATGCCCAAATGATCAGAATTACTGTATATACCTCCACTGAATCATTTATAAACCCGTGTGACACTTGTTAGTGATACAGTGCAGGCGCACACACACACACACACACACACACAACACACAAGCACACACACATACCAATTTGCAGTCGTAAGGACATAATATGAAATTTGCCTGTCACATACTTGAATGGAGAATGAGGGGAGGTGCTGAGTAAAGGAGTGAGAACGGTATGCATCAGTTTGGGGAATTTAGCCCGGGAAATGTGATTTCATTGATCTTTTCCACATCACAAAAAAAAGTATAACATGTCATAAAACCTATTAAAAATACATTTTTCTTTGCTGTTATTTTCCTGCTGGTTTTGGTGTATAAATCTTCTCTTATGCCTATAACAAGCTATTTTGTTGCCATACCATATACTAATTATCAGAGTAAACAGAGGTCAAAAAGCAGCGCAGATTTGCCATTGTTCTTGAGTGGCTAATCCAGACAGTGTTTTCACTCAGCCTTTATCTGCAGCACAAAGAAGCCAACTTACTTTGAGAGGAAATAATATAGCCTAAGTCATACTTAAACGTGATGATTAGTGCCGCCCTGAAAGCCTCTAGACTGATTCATGCTAATTATTAACATTGCAACTGTGTGTGTAACATGATAGTCGATGCGACTACGCAACGTCTCCATTCAGTCACGACACATCACCAAGGAAAAAAGCACACAACATTCCTGCTAGATTCACTCATATTTCAAATGCATTGATATTTGTATTGTTAGAAAACAAAAGACACAATAACTGTCTACATACATTTATATTGCCACACACATACATCATTGTATACATATTGAAGCCAATCAGATAGTCAGCTGTGGCTGTAGTGTACACAATGGATTTGGGGAAGTTAACAGTAACAGTTTACTGAAACTACATCAATGAGCAAAATGCAACAATAAATAACAGAAATATGGCAGGTTCCCTAATAGTACTGATTGTATTAATTAAAACAGTTGAAATATATGATATAATATAACATAATATTGCACAGTTATGGCTCAGTAAATCCTTAACCATCTTTGTCCAACATACAGCAATATCATGAACTAAAACAACAGGGATTGAAACAGATATTGTGTCTGAGTGCAGACAAATTAACTTTCTTTGAATGTGTATGATAAATTATTTTCAACATTCCCAGGCTCAAAGGTGTAAAAGCAAATGCAAACAGAACTACATGCAAGGGGCGTATTATATTAGCACACATGGACAATTTCTCAGACTGACAGTAGATGAGTCAAAGCTCTCTCTCTCTCTCTCTCTCTCTCCCACACACACACACACACACACACATACACACACACACAAAGGATCACAAGCATGCATGCTTGAGTAATTATTGTATCCTTAGGAAAGCAAATTTGTTTGATTCTAACTGTTGTCCCACAGCCACAGCTGCAGCCGTGGCTTTTTGAAAGTGAGCAATGAAGTAAGATTTGCCAAGTCACAAGCTGCATCATTTTGCAGCAGAATGCCTGTGGCCAAACCCTTACCATGACCCAGCAGCTTGCAATAACCACGCACCCTCAGTCTTGTCCTGTGTGCACGGACAAGGCTCTGCATTGAGTTCAGTAAGTGTGCATCAAAACTACTCTGAAACTGCAAATGGCAAAATCCAATGAATATTACATTGTCTGGCTGAACCGTGCAATCAATGTCATATCATCATCAGAGCTAGCGCTAATATTAAGTAGTTACTTAGATTAGAATTAGAACTTTCAAACTTTGTGCTCATTTCCCTTATGCACTCTATAGTCTACCTCATTCTGTTGCTTCCTGGCTTATCTATCTTGGAAGATTATGACAGAAATAAAAACTAGACGATCACAATGCTGCCTGTGGCAACACATCATGTTGATTTACATTGCTCGATACTATTCAGAAGCAAATGTATAACTAATATATCTACTGGGTCACAAACAAAACACCTAACCACCTTTCTACACCAAAATGCCTCACAAATACTGCAAATAAAAGTGAATCACATGATCATTTACCTTAACACTTAACTGCCTCACTGAACATTGAGTCTGTCATGCAGGAAATAGATCACACAATGGAACTTTCGTTCAATGACTTAATCATGTTGTATGTGAAAAGTAATGCATTGGACAATGGGAAAATCCTAACGCTGATATAGACACTGCAGTCTGACATAAGAATAAAGGCATGTGCCACAGTGAATGGTCAACACGACATTAAATTATCCTATCCTGAAAGAGAGCATTATGATGACATGGCTTTATAACCATGGCAGCACACTTAGATTTTAGTAATCTATTTGAAAGTACTAGCAAGGAGGTCAAACACTGTTGACATGTCTTCGTGACCTTAGGAGCAATTTATGCTTTAGTATGTAGATACATACTCAGAATCACCTCTCCCCTGAGCTGCACCCAGAATATTGCCAGCACATAGTTGAATTACGTGCTACATTGCCTCTAATTTCTCTCTCTGACTGTCTTTCTGTGTCTCTCTCTCTCCCTCTCACAAACAACGCCTCTGACAATATATAATAGATGTTATGTGCTTCAGTGCTCCTCTCTCTTTCTCTCTCCCTCTCCCTCTCTCTCTCTCTCTCTCTCTCTCTCTCACACACACACACACACACACACACACACACACACAGACGCAAATCCTCAGTGAAAATAGATCATGGATAATAATGGTTTACCTGTAGATACTTATTCATATCCTGAACAGCAGAGTTGGAGAGCCATCCAGCAGATAATCACTGCATGGCCTGGGCTATGGGCAAACACTCTACAGACATCATCCTGAGGGGCCAGAGCCTTGTGTGTAACAGGTAGCGCAAATCGATACCACCAAATGGCAGCTTGCAGATCTCACATAATTAGACAGACACAGGGAGAAGGAGAGTGCTCTATTCACCCAGACAGATGCATTACACCAGTGTTTTGAGGCTGCTCCTTGCCATGTTTCACCAACATTCATTCCCTTCCTATCGACTGGCAAAGCTACTCTCCCTTTACACTCAAAGTGCGGATTGACTGGCAATTGGATTAGGCCCAAAGTATACCGAAACAAAGCAGCTATGAGACCGCAAACAGCGCAGGTGTAGCACAGAATGCTAATGGATGTTATCATCTATTCCATCCTCTCCTTGTATCATCGTAAACTGATTAAGAATCTCCGGGCATACTGGTGGCTCAATGGACTAAAGCACATATCCCATGCTGCATGTCACACCCTCTCTATCTTACCCACCTTTCCTGTCGCTGTTCACTGTATGCTGTCAAATAAAACAGAGATAAACAAGAAAATAATCTCTAAAAAAAGATTGTTTTCATGCCTGCTACAGAATAAGAATCAGCATGGCGTAACCTACAGTACAGTATGTGGAAAGGAAAAAAACATAACTCAATAAAATTCCAAAACCTATATTTATCTGTAAAGAGAAGTGTTCCTCGTATGTCCTTCTCTGGACAGAAGCACACGTGAACTAAGCACTTGTTTTAACAACTAACTTTTCTTTTATCTCTGTTTGACCCAAAATGGTGGAGTCTAATTAGAATGACCATTAACAGGTGGCATAAACTGTGAACTCTTTTCAAAAACATCAAATTAACAAATCAACTCTTGTGAAGTGAATATCACTGCCTGATCCTCCAAGTTGATTGTATTATCCTAATAAAAGGCTACTACTGGAACTACTGCTATTACCACTATTACTATTACTACTACTAACTAACTAATTACTATTATAATATCACCAAGGCTGTACTGTTCTGGGTTAGATTTTTCTGATTTGATCTTGATTTTGATCTCTACCCATCTCTGTCTGTCTTGGACTCTCTCCATCTTGCTCTCTCCTTGTTTCTCTCTGTCATTCCCCTCTCTGTCTCTCTTCTCTCTCTCTCTCTCTGAAAAAGATTCTCTGTGTTACTTGGAGAAAGTGCCAGTGAATATATTTAGGCTTCTGTGCCCTCTTGCCGTCCTTTAATGACCTGTCCATTATGGATGGCGGCCCAATTAAGAGTTCTATTCCTAAGGGCACGGACATACAAGACTCATCTCTCTCTCTCTCTCTCTCTCTCTCTAACCATTTCTTTCTTTCTATGTCACTTTCACTCAGTTTTTTCCCCTCCCACTCACTACAGGACTGTCAGATCTGACAAAGAGGTCTGGTGGTGCGAATGGGCCATTCCGCTGATACAGCATTGGCCCATTCCTGTTTCATATGCAGAGCTAGGTGAGCATTAAATAGATGGATAGATGGTTGGATGGATGTATGGGTGGATAGATGGATGGATGGGTGGATAGATGGTTGGATAAAAGAATACATGCAGGGATAGATGGATGAATAAAATGATGAATGGATGAATGGTTGGATAGAGGGAAGGTGGGAGAGAGGGACATGGTGTGATCTGAGGTCTCCCTTGTACAGTGCTATTATGTGATTGTGAATTGTGGTTCATTGGCCATCTACCCATCAATCCAAAGCCACCATATGTGTCAGCATGTGGCCTTTGAAACTACTGGGAAGCCCTTCCTTTCCGAATATCGCCATGGCAACATAATCTTACACCTGGGAGTCTGTGTATGTCATTGTATGCGTTTGGCAGTGAGAACTGCTTCTGACTCCGTGTCTTCTGCTTTTCAGCTGCGTCTTTTTACTGTTTCCTTCATGTGGAAGTTATTAGTTGCTTGTAAATTTAAGTGGGCACACTGACGTTTTGGCAAAGCTCATTGATCAACTTACCTTTTGTGAGTATTGGTCCTAATTGTGCTTCTGTACCTCTAATATAACGCTTGCTAACACTTGAGCATGTTAGTGGACAGTACTAGTTATCAGTTATAACGTAAAGACCTAGACCCTCTTCCAACTACAGCTTTGGAGTTGGAAGAGGGACTAGGTCTTGACTAGGAGCTAGTCATGCTTCATGACATGTTAAGGAAATTGGTAAATTAGCCTAGATAATGTGACAAATGCACTGCACTTTATGGAACTTGTAGGAACTTGCTAGTTACATATCTGTGTAAGCCAGGTTATTTGATCAGTGATAGTTAAATGAATATAGCCAAAATACTAATTTAATTCAAATGAATGAGTAATTGGTCACTCCTACTGGGTGCTGCTAATCCTCCACAGTAAGCACGTGCAATGAGTGAGTGAGTGCAGTGAGTTTTCAGTGAGTCATAATTATGAGATACTAAGTCATAATTATGAATATCACAAATATGACTTAGCATCTCATAATTGTGACTTAGCATCTCATAATTATGAGATAGTAAGTCATACTATTGAGAAACAATTCTCACTTGATGATTGAAAAAAAATAAATTAACAGGTGGAGGAAACGGGCTTCCATACACCTCTGAGTTGCAAGAAAAGGGATTTCCTCATTTTAAGCTCTTGCTATCAACTATCATACACTTGGAAACAGTGTGCTATATCATCAGCAAATGTACAGAGGAGCCACAGAGGCAAAATGAGTTCAAATTCATGGACAACAGTTACGTTAATTTACCAAAATGTTGGTGTATTCCTTTGCCTGTGATCTGGAAAAAGCTTTGCATGAGTCAATCTGTTGATCAGTTCTTCATAACCAACAGTGCAGTGTTGAATGCTGGGTGGACGGTCCTGATCGCCATGGCTACGTAGGTGCGTATAGAGGTGGTGCTCTCCCCCTCCTTCATCTCAACATTATTCTCTATTTTTATTGCACTTATCGGCTCATTAATTTAAAAGTTTCACTATTAGCTGTGAGAGCTTGCCGAAGCTGTCAGACCACATGCTTTGCAAGCGGGACAGCTTTGTTTGCCATAGG
Organism: Centroberyx gerrardi; assembly: GCF_048128805.1. Lineage (NCBI taxonomy): Eukaryota > Metazoa > Chordata > Actinopteri > Beryciformes > Berycidae > Centroberyx > Centroberyx gerrardi. The sequence continues at coordinate 20,102,450 of NC_136000.1, forward strand.
ACAATTGGTCAGGCATCAATAAACAATCCTCCACTTGTTCTGTGCTTCATACCATCGATGTGCACATGGATGGATGGACAGATGGACATGACACAAAGTCTGGTTGGAAGAATAATTTAGTATGTATGATTTAGTAAAGTATGATTCATCTGAAAGCTCCAGAGGAAGGATATACAGTAAATCTCTCTTTTCCTAAATATACAAGAGAGGCAAACTGGGCCTGCATTCATAACACTTTCATCTCCCATTACAATATTGCCCTTTCGAGTAAATGAGCTTCATGTTTCAAATGTGACAAGCAGGTTTCCCGCTGATGCATGGATTGTTCTCTCTTTCATTATTACCTTCATTCTCATTCACAGTGGACACTGTCCCTAATTTTGGCTGACAACAAATACTCTCTCACAATCACAAAATACAGTAAGGCACAAAAAGGTGAATGGTTTGCTCTGTGTATTCCAAAAATGTCCTTTTATCAAGCACCATCCAATTGTCCTCTCAGCTTTCTATGGGGAAAAAAAAATCACAATTTACGGGTCACCTGTCAAAAATCTGCACTTACAAAAACACACTTTCTGCATTTAAAAAAAGGTACGAAATTTGCATGAAATTCAGACATAACAGAAAAATGGAATCAAGTTATGTATATCTTCACTAATGTTCAACTCATGCTGTTATCATTTGAAAACATTTTTATTGTTATAAAAATAAAAGCCACAACTATAATAATAAAATATTAAATGATTAGAATAGAAAAATAATAATGAATAAAATACTAACAAAATCAGTAGAATAGAATAATAAACAGCTACCATAGAAATGTTGCTTTTGAAAGTAACAAACTACATGTGAGTGAATCAAAGGAGCAAAAGCAAATGAAACAAATCTATCACTACATTACAAGGTGCATAGGATCGCAATATGGAGATGTAGTATTTCTTTAATCTATAACTTGATTGAAAATGATTGAAATCAATCAAGTCCTCTCCTGGCAATATATAACCTTTTAATAAAAGGGCATAATATTCTGACTCATTATTAACAAATCATAACTATTGTCATAAGCCCTACACATGATAGGACCAATATAATATGGGGACCTCATGTAATTAATGAATTACCCCCAACCTCTGGGTTTCATGAAATGTATTTGCACAGGATAATGACATTTTCTGAAATCACCAGTGTCCCATCAAGATTTTACAATTTTTCACTTCTTGATTTAGTAAAGCAAACTTCCACTACTTCCACCACTTCAAAATTCCACTATTGCCTCAATTTTTCATCAGGAGGAAGATTGCGCTTCTACAAGAAGAAGAAAAATAAAATGTGCGCCAAAACCCTCTGAAATTCCAGAGAGTTTGATTCCCACAGGATTAGTAATACCTTTCTTCACCAAAACACAGAAGATAATTTGCACTTGGATTTTCACATGACAAATTACAGACTTGACACATCACATCTCATGGGAATAAAATCATCGACAATTATTACGTCCCAAGGTAATATCAGACCCCTGTGAATAGGGTTTTATAACATAGATCAAGTACGGCAAATTACATCATACCTCATTTGCATAACCTTGTGTGTTTTAAGGCAACTTCAAAAATAACCGCCTCTAAAACTGTATGCAACAAGGGTACTGGACATGAAACACTGAAATAACATTTATATCAGCTATAAAACTGCGCTCTTCATAGACATTTCCCTAATTTTGACTTGATGGGCTCTATGGATGGCGAAAAGCATTAAACAGGCACTGGGGCTGGAAGCCAGACTGTGGATAAAAAGCTCAGATGTGCTTTAGTGACATCTAGATGTGGCGATCGGCATTTCGGATGATATGCCACATGATTCTGTAACTTGCCTATTGTTCTGTAACTGAGAGGTCTAATTCAGCAGAAAGACCTTCATCTTGGGTTGTGCTGCAGTTTTCAATAGCTATGTGGCCCTGGTGCATTCCCAAGTATTTCAGTTTCACTTGGTAATGTTGGAGTTCCGACAAAAATTGGGAACGTAGAACGCAGCAGGGCTGTTTTGGACCTCTGGCTTCATTGTCATGGAAATGATGGACCTGATTCAGATTGCGTGAAGCTATGTGTCGGACTATTCCATGTGGATTTTGGGCGTTCCTTAGCTTGCTCATGGGTTTATTCAAAACCTTGCGTTCTTTGTCCTTCCCATCACGGTCTTCTTTTCTCCTTTCATGCCTTTTTGTTGAGGCATTGCCTTCCACATGCTTTTAATTCAGTTTTGTTTAGAACAACAATGCACAAAGATTGAATTGGACACTTGCCCATGGGACATTAATTGGATAAAGCCAGAATAAAATATACTTTACAAAATCTGAATTGATTAAGCCTATTCTCCATTTTTGTCCTATGAGAAATCTGATTTTTAATAAGCTTTTATTAATGGTCTTTGACTTTCCTTTTGTGATTTACTTTCATGTTCTTGCCTTACTTTTATATATTTTACCTTGCGTTCATTGCTTTTGCTGTTGATTTCAACTGTAGTTTTTTTGGTTTTTGTTTGTTTACTTCTGTGCAAAGTGCTTTGTAACTCATGTTGAAAATGGGAAAATAGATGAATAAAGGTTATTATTATTACTATTATTATTGTATGCTCATCACATTGAAACTGGTTAGGGCCATATGTGCGCATGACATGCCAACTGAATGCTAATGAAATGTGCTTTCTTTTGCTGTTCTCGTGCAATCAGCACCCTGATCATAAAAGGCCACAACATGGAGGAGTCTGTCTCAGATTGTGCATCTTTGCACATTTATATATGGCAGGCGGTGGGAGACAGAGGCCTGAGATATTCCCTCAACTGTCCATCTGATGCAGCACCTGTCCCGTGGATGGGAAGGCGCTGTTACCAGGTGTTGTCTGGGGTAACAAGGGAAGGATGTTGGCTGTGTGATCTGGCCCTGCAAATCATTGTTGAAAAAACGGCACAGCTGAATGCGCTGGGCGTCTGTTAAACTCAGCACATTTAAACAATTTCTTGGCATGCTCCTTGCGCCCTGGTAGTGCTGTCTCTTTTAATGATGCCTCAAAAATTCAACCAAGTTGTGTGTGAGATGAACCTGTGTATGAGTGTGGGTTGGAGGAATAAGGCTAGAGACAAGACAGTTGTGTATAAACTATTAAAAGCATTCCATGAAGGATTTAGTGAACTGAGATCATTATGACTTATTTTTAGCTGCAACCAGCAGCTAATATAAGTCACTTTGTTGGTTGGTAGGGTTGGTCTGTCTGTCCCAAAAATTTCAAAAACCCCACTGTGCATATAGAGCCGCGGGATATAGATACAATACCTATAAGTTTCTCAGGCAGCCACACTGGTGTTTTAGGGCAGTGGACTCAGTGGTTGGCAAATGATTCAAACACAGTTTGACTCTTGAACCCAGCAAGCAGAGAATGTTTACATGATGCTATTTGACATCGTCAATGTGAAATATTTTGCCACCAAGATACAAAGAAAAAAGTTACGCCCACACCAAACTTAATCTTATCTTTGTTATGTTATTGATTCCGGATTTACAGAGCAGAGCTTGTGTTTGCAAATCATAACCATTTTAAAATGAGTTAGTTGACACAATTCAGTTGACATGCGATTTACTGAAATTTATCTCCATACACATGCAACTCCAGGGTTGGAATCAAAGCACCACTGCAAGGTCTGAATCTGGACCCTGTGTGAAGTCTGTTAAATTGAAGGACATCACGTTGATATCATATATAGTTCCACAAAAAACACAACAGTGGCTGAATTCTTCTCTTTAAGACATTTTATTCATTGAATATGGGTGGCAAAGATGTATGCTTAATCCAAAGGGATTCTGAAAGATTTACAGGACTTCTATCCAAATATTATTGGACTCAAAAAAATCCTAATTGACTTTTTTGAGTCCCATTCGTTTGCTCCTATTGTGAATCTTTATCTTCTATGGCTCCAAAAAATCCTTAAAGATTTGTTCTGAAGTAGGATGGATTCTGATTGGATTCTTAAAGGATTTTCCTATTGGATTAGCAAAAGACTTTTTGACTACGGACATACTTAACAAAGGTCATAGTCAGTCTGTTCTTACCAATCTTTCAAACATGCAGTGTTCCAGCCACTTTTAAAAAAACAGAATCTAGATCCTTCAGTCCTCAATAATTACAGACCAATCTCCAAACTCCCCTTTCTTTCTAAAATCCTTGAAAAAGTAATTTTTAACCAACTGTTGTCCCACCTGGCTCAAAACTGCATTTTTGAAAACTTCACAGTACTGAATCTGCATTACTGAGAATAACTAATGACCTCCCTCTAGCTGCTGACTCAGGTAACTGCTCCGTCCTCTTGCTCCTAGATCTAACTGCAGCCTTTGACACACTAGATCATTCCATTCTCATTCACAGGTTAAACCATTGGGCGGGGGTCTCCGGTTCTGCCTTAAACTGGTTTTCTTCATATTTATCTAACAGATCTTTCAATGTCTCTATTAGCGACTCATCTTCTTCCTCTGCCCCCATGTCCTGTGGTGTCCCCCAAGGTTCCATACTTGGCCCAATCCTCTTCTATTTCATCATCTATTTGCTTCCGCTAGGCCACATTATTCAAAAACACAACATTTCTTTTCACTGTTATGCGGATGATACACAGATCTACCTCCCCCTAGAGCCTAATAACTACACCAAACTAACTGACCTCAATAACTGTCTTCAAGACATCAAATCCTGGATGGCTGCAAACTTTCTTCAGCTCAATGAGAATAAAACTGAAGTTATCTTATTTGGACCACAGCATTTGACCAACGTTATTTCTCCTCATCTTGGCCCATTGGCCCCCTCTGTTAAACCACATGCAAAAGATCTCGTATTCGATTCAGGATTGAAGTTTGACAAACAAATCAATCAGGATGTGAAATTAAGCTTCATGCAGCTCCGCATCATCTCCAAACTCAGATCAATTCTCTGTACTTCTGACCTGGAGAAAGTCATCCATGCCTTCATATCATCCCGCCTTGATTATTGCAACTCGTTATATTTTGGTATTGTGGCGGACTCTATGGACATTATTCACCATAATCTGTGGTTTGGGTATGTTTAACACATGCAGTTATATTGTGTGCTTCTCAGGGTTAAGGAGACACGGTCCCTTTAAGAAAGTCTGGTTTTCTGAGTGACGTCAGCTCGACGTAATGTTGTGTTTTTGGGCAGCGCGATGTAAATTGTCTTGCTCTGTGGGTTTCAAATAAATGACACACGAGTTGGTGTAGTCAATGAGAGAAGTTGTCCGTCTCCACATTCCTGCCACTTCTACAGTATCACTCAGTCTTGTTTATCCCGTCTCCAACTAGTTCAAAATGCAGCAGCAAGAGTTTTGACAAGGTCAAAAAAGAGGGAGCACATTACTCCCATTCTTGCCTCCCTACACTGGCTGCCTGTTAGCTACAGAATTTATTTTAAAATCCTGATGTTTGTTTACAAGGTGTTAAATGGTTTCGCCCCCTCTTACATTACAGAACTCCTGTCCCCATATCACACTCTCAGAGTACTGAGATCGTCTATAACTATGGAATTCTCTTCCTCCCACTATCCGATTCTCCCCGACTATTGAGATCTTCAAGAGTCATCTTAAAACACACTTCTACTCATTAGCTTTTAACTGTGCCTAACTTAACTAGCTCAGATATTTCTCCTGAAGTCTCTGTAGGTCTGTGTTGTCACTTTGGCCTCTGTGTGACCATGTGCCTTTACTATTATTATTATTATCGTTATTATTTATCATCACTCTGATTTTTCTCCTCTTCTATTGTGTTTGTTTCCTTCTTTTGTGTTTGTTTTCCTCTGTGTGTGCTGTAAGTACGTTGGATCAACTGTGTTGTATGTAAAGTGCTATATAAATAAAGTTGAGTTGAGAGTTGAGTACTGTTGTCACTATACCATAATAAAACCTAATGAAAAACTTCCGCTTCTTCCAACCTATCTTTTTTCCTTTCCATCTATGTGTCTAGTATCCAATAGTTGTCCTGGGACGTCTTGCCGCAGTAAAAGCACTGAGGATACATTAAAAAAGGTAAATTGTCTGCCTTTACTCCAGGCCTGCAGCAGCAGGTAGTAATATGCAGTGAAAAGAGATAAATTGAACTCTGGTATCTGACCTGGTTCAGCTATAGACTCATACACACTTGTACACAGTTACTGTAAGTTCAAATAGCAAGCAGACCCTTAACAAACTACCGTATTTCCTCTAATAGTGGCCCGGGCCTTTATTTACCTCAACTGCAGAGGGTACCAGGCCTTTATTGGAAGCAGGCTTATATTAGAGACAGGCCTTTATTTCTAATTCCCTCTGTTTGATAAGTATATTTGCTCATATTTTAGTACGAAGCCTCCTTGTTTTCTAATCTGCTTCTGTTGGGGTACGTTAGGTAGACTTAGGTAGAGTTTTTTTGTTACTGCAATGCATTACGATAATTACGGTAATCGACGACGGCATGCTCCAGAGACTTCCGCCGGCCGAGCCATCTTGTGGCACTTGTACGTTACTACAAACTACAGTTACAAACAGGCACCAGGAGTTTACCGGTATCCACCGTTGTTTGCATGTAAGCTGAAGCTAACTGAAGCTAACTGAACCTGGGCGCCGATGTGTTCCCGGTGATCCGGCCGAGATTTCGGCGGGGGTCCGGGGCTTGGATCGGGAGGATCAATGCGGGCCGTGGGCGCGGTGGAGAGGCAGCGGCGGAGAGAGGAGACGGACACGGTGCAGCTATATACTAGGTTTTGACCTAGTCTTGTTTCCTTTGTTTTTTCCCCCGGCCTGTATTTGAGGCCGGCCTTTATTTGTTCGTGTCGACGACGGCCCCGGCCATTATCGGAGACCCGGCTTTTAATTGACTACAGGCCACTATTAGAGGAAATACGGTATATCTGTAATCACGCCCTTAACCATGACTCAACAAGAATGTGTCTGTGTGTAACAGAGAGAGAGAGAGAGAGACAGAGAGAGAGAGAGAGAGAGAGAGAGAGAAATTAGTGTTTGGGTTCTCAGAGCTGTACATATTTCATGATGTTTCATTGTGCACTATCTACTTCAGTATATACTGCCCATTCTACCTGTTGAACTGTTGAGCTATCTGATAGAAGTCTGCTGTCAAAAGATTTTCCAAAATAAATCAAGTAAAAAACTAATTAAAAAAAACCTCAGAGTTTAGTTCAAACAATAAACATGATTTGATCCTTTCAACATCACAAAGAAATAAAACTTCTGAAATGTCAGTGCAATGGATTAATGTAGCAAAGCAGACGGCCATGGAATCATGAATCAATGTAAGCTTGCCTTTAAGCAAGTACCCTAAGCATCATTTTGGTGTGCTTACTTCTGACCTTGCTTGAGGAACCAGGGGATAAGATCAATAGCACAGTAGCAGGATAGATATAACCAAGGCATGCTAAGATGGTTAAACTCTGCATCCAATCTCTCCATGTAGCGGAAAGCAGAGAGCAAGGGGAAGAATTATAAAGCAGCAATGGATGATTCATGGCATGAATACTGTTATATCATTTTTAAAATGGCAACAGGAGAGATATTGATACCAGGTGAATAATTTACCGAGGAAGTCAGATCTGTACAACAGCAGTGTCTATCTGAGTGCCTCAAAAGATGCTACAGCTGCTCACAATACTGAGTGCTTCTACACAACATTCGTAGTATGAAAATATAAACAGTTCATTGTTTTTATTCTCTTCATGTAATTTTCATTTAACCAGGTAGTCTCACTGGGATTAAGATCTGTTTTTCAAACAATAAGTAACAATGCAATCAAAATTACAAGAAAGATGTACTGTAGGGCAAATAAAAAAATCTCCACATAGTCATTCAACAGGTAGCAGTCCAATAGCAGAAGGCAGCAGGATCATCGATCTTGGCAAAGCAAAGCATAGACAGCGAGTCTGCCTCAAGGCTATTTTAATTATATATATATATTTTTTTTAATTTGTAGGTTGTTTTTTTTTGTTTGTTTTTTTGTTTTGTTTTTTTTGTCTTTTGCTTCTTGCTCACAAGCTGAACTAAACAAGAGTAGCCAGTAGATGAATCTGTAGTTTGGCTGATTTAAAAACAGCCCTGAGGACACCTCAGTACCACAGTACCACAACTCAGAGGCCTGAGTCACAACTGGCCTCATATAAGACAATGGTACAGCTTGAGGTCAGGTGTCCACTAAAGTCTGCAGCCCTGCAGTCTGAGAGAGCCAAACGAACAAGAAGGTTAGAAGCTTAACTACAAAAACAAATACTAGTACTGCATGTGGGTGCTTGCCTGTTTGCCCTACAGAGAAAGCAATGCCTGCAAAAGTCCTTTAGACATTTTTTTCCAGACATATTCTAGTGGTTTTTTCAGCGGGCAGCCCAAGGCCCTATGTTTTTTCCTCTTTTCCTTTTTCCCATGGTGCTGTTGCCATGGCGCCATTGGCATCAAGAAGCAAATTCATGTCATTCAGGGGTGAGGCTCTTCCCTCCTCTATACCTGTGCATCTGCTTCATCACGGTGTCCAGCACCATCGTGTCTGTTGTTTATTGAGTGGTATTTACTTAATAAAAGATCTATTAGTTTTAGAATTGATTTCAAGACTTTACTGATTACTTTTTTAAATGGCAATCCACAATAATCTATTTTTGTTTTATTTTATTTTTCCATGTGCACAGGTTTCTCAATAACAGTGGTAACTGTAGCCACTTAAACTGTAGCTCTGCAAACTGTTGTTATGTTATTATGTTACATTTCTCTTCCTCATGCTCCTGGCCTGTTTCTGTTCCTGCATATGGTGTCCTGGTAATCAGTGTAAAACATCCCAGAGCTGTTCTCTGATTGGTCTACCAGAGCAGCACTCTCGGTTGTCACTTCTTATTTGGGAACAAGAGGATGTTCATGCAAACAGACAGGACAAGATTTGATTGGAATAACACTGGTGTGCACAACGCGCCCAGAAATGTCCATCTTGACGGGGACCGCAGACTGGATGCTGAGATTTGGTTGAAATGGAGACGAGCCATTTTTGGAGGTAGAGGGGAATCCGGCATCTGTTGTTTTCTGCTTAATTTAGTGAGACAGAATGTACACACAAATACAGATAGGGATCATATCTCAAAACTCAGACATGGACCCAAGACTTACAGTACAGTAGGTTGAAGAATTGAGTCAATCATTCTCTGATATCTTGCACTGTTTTTTCTTAACTGAAAGCTAGTTTCCATTGTAGAAATACTCGCTTCTGAATAGAGGTATTCCAGTTGTCATAGGAAATATTGTGTGTGTGTGTGTGTGTGTGTAGGTGTGTGAGTGTGTGTGTGTGTGGGTGCGTGATCCCCAGACAACACAGGGAGAGAAATGAAAAAGAGTTTTGCATATTTATAGCACGGCCAGGTTCAGAAGACAGGGGCCAGCAAGAGTCCTGCCTGCATTAGTCTGATCCCCCTGATAAATGTCCTTCATTATTCAAACAATATGCTTCCTCTATTGGAAGATAAACTGATTTATCTTTTTGTTATTTTTGTTTTTTGTAATTTATTTTATTGCAAAGTTTTGGTCAGCTGAGTGCCTTTAATGTTTATTTATTTATTTTTGTCAAGACAACATGTCTGAGTCTAGACAAGCAAACAAGCTTAAAGGTAGTGTCTGTCTTTATCCTAGACACAAAAGAACCCGAGTTCCATATTCCACATCCATGATCCATATTCACATTTTTGGATGAACACAGGAAACCTATTGAACGCAGGCTGTGACAAGCCTTCTCCAAAGGGCAACAACCCCATGACTTTGATTAATCAGTCTCATTGGAATGATGTCACATGTTCTTTATTTTCTCATACAGTGTGCAAGCAGAACAGATGGTATCTGGGAGTAACATACTCTCATTAGGAGGTCCAGAATCTGCATATCTGAGAGGGGAAACGAGAGAAAAAGGGGAGGGGGGCAAAATCCTCTGAGTTTTGGCACAGATCAACTCTCTGACCTTCTGTCCAGTCTGCTGGCCGACAGGCAGGAATAAAAGGATGGAGCAGGGAAAGGAAACTGACAGCCTCTCAGGAGCAGAGAGCTGCACATCCGAGTCGGCCTAATCAGTAATCACTGATATGTTGCTTTCACCTTTTACAGGGCTTCGGCTAGGAGAGAAAATCAATGGACAGGAATACTCCCCATACAAATACAAAGGTTGAGTCTCTACTGTAACTACATTCACAGTAAGCACTGTTACCATACCCTTTGAGTGTGTGTGTGAGCGTGTATGTAAGAGGGTGGGCACTGCTCCTGTATGCAGCTGTATACAGCATTCAATAGGCCAACATGTTTGATAGAGGAACAAATCCTCAACCATGCACACTCAATAATTTCAATCAAATATGATTAATGAGTTCATTACCATAAAGAAACAAAAAACATTTCAAATCAGCCTGCAATGTGTATCCACCAGCATGCAAAACATAAAAAGGTCAAATTTCAGTGATTAATTCCAAGCTTTCAGAAGCATCATTGAAAAGACATGAAAAAAAAACTCATGTTCCCCTTCATCTCAGCATGGTTTGCAGCTCCAATTTTGCCTTTGGTGTCTGTGTGTTTGTGGATGCACATGCGAGTGTGTTTCTGTAGCTTCTCCACCAATGAGGAGGTGTTGGCCTTTTGCCTACCTAACACTATCTGGCAGCTAAACGGCATGGCATGCACCTTGACTGACAGGTGTCAAAACGGGAGAACGACTGTCAGTGCCAATCATTGTCTCGGTTTCAAATTCATTGCATCCCTTACAGCATGTTAACTTGCTGTTTCTCGCATTGACAAGTAGCTGCAATGGTGAAATGCTTGCCATTTGGATACATGACTGAAATATGGCAGTTGCTGTTATAGAGAAAAAGATATGATTGTATATGAATAGCATTAAAAATAATACATGTGAATGGTTCCCATGGTAACTGGCAGCATTCTTTTTTCTAGAGGATGCTACAGCAATCTGACCTTTATTCTTTTCATGTCATCTTTCATCTGAGGAGTACAATGGAAATAAGCTCTTCAGCTTTATTGTTATCCTTGATGATTTTTGAATGAATTTATTTTCTGCCTGATTCCTATTCTTGTACTTGTTTTTAAAATTAATCGAATAAATTCAATCAATCAATCAATCAATCAGTCCTAAAATACATGATTCCACATGATCTGCTCCACTTTGTTTGTTCTCTTGTCAATCCATCCAGCTCATGGCTCCACAGCCCCCCTCCCTCTCTTTCTCTTTGTCGTACTAACAGAGGAGTCATTAGCTGCCCACCAAGTTGAGTGTTTGATTGATCGGTCTATAGTAAACTTACTGTAGGTAAACTTAATGTAGGAACCCCGGGGAAGGGGGCCACACCTTTCTCAGGCTGCCCACCCAACTCCATTCCCATCACTGCTCTACTCAGCCTTTCAGTGTGACTGAGGGGTAGAACCCCAAGGGGTAGAACTTGATGGAGGAATATGGGTTTGGGTTAGAGGTAAAAAATAAGTGATGAAATGTCTGAGGGAACCTAAGATGATTATCAAATCCAAGAATGACAATACTTGTGTGGAGACAACAGTCTTCTCATAAAAGTCAGCACAGAGAAGCTTCCTTATAGTGTTCTTCACATCGCACAAGCTGCGATTAATTAAGACACACAGCTGTTCACTCTCCCACCTATTAACCGCCTCTGTACTGTAAACTACAACGCCTCTCGGACATGATGCGTCGTTCTCGCAATGAATCTTGGGGCTTTCCATTCATTCTCGTTGGTCAAGTCACCATCCAATGCATCCTCAACTGGCAGGTGAACTTCCAGGATCTTTATCTGTCTTCTGTACTTTTGTTCTTTTGTTTTGGAGTTGTGCTTCGGCGTTTTGATATTGCGTAAAATAGAGGAAAAGCATATTGATAAAGAGCCATAGAAATGCTTTCCGGCATGTATGAATGTTGTTTACTTAAACTTAGAGCCATGTGTAAAGATGGAAGATGTATTTTTCTTTTCATTCAGTTTTTGTTCCCTAATTCATTGAATAATTTAACTGACGCTGCCATCTTAATCTTTGCATATTCTCTATGAAGTGAACAGGGTTTAGGTAGAGCTTCAGCACTCCCCGTTTTGCAAAGTAAATAGAGTGCCGTATCAACTGCCCCCCACCACCCCCCTGGTCCCTGTGCTTGTTGCTTCCCAGACTCCACATCCTCTGGAGAGGAGTGATGTGGCTTCATGCCCCAGGACCTGCCAATGGGAAAGTGGCCTTGTAAAGCCCTTGTAGTTGAGTCTGACTCATCATGTGCCCCACAGAACAGCCACAACAACAGCCGCAAACCTCAGGTTTGCTCAGGTAAAAGTCTGATAGGAGTTTTGGAGCCAGCAGGCTGAGGTATAAACACTTGATGCTGGCGGCAGGAGAAAAAGCAGACCCCAGGACCATCTCTCTCCCCAACTATGAAGGTGAAAGGAGAGCTACTTTTATCTCTGTAGCAGCCCTCGCTGTACTGTAAATAAACAACCAAAGGTGAAAACAGCAGGCGTTTAAGGGGGGAAAGAAAAATTGGTGGGACTACTTATTTATGTAACTTTGAGCAATGCAAGGAACAAATGGAAAGGGCCTTAACAAAAGCAGCTAACCAAGTTAATTGTATTAAGTCATTCATGAGTGTACACAACACATTAATTTACCACAGTACAAAATGGAAGCCCTGCTGTGGTCCAGTGTTGGCACCCGCTGCCACACAATGGACCCCCCAACCCTCCACAGTCCATGGATTATCCAATAATTTATGTGTCAGCACTATAGAAAAGTGCCTATCGAGCTACCTCTGGAAAAAAGTATGAAAATTAGATGACATTTATTTATTTTATTTATTTTATTTTATTTTATTTTATTTTTTTTATCATTTTTTACCATGAATATCATGCTATCCTTGAAATGGCAAGGGCTGTGGAGTATAAAACAGTAAAAAACATCAGTAAAAAACGAAGGTTTAAAATCCCTGCTGTTAAGTAAACAATATTTGAATTGCAAATCATTGTAATGTTTATAAAAAGCACATTTGTAAAGAAAAATCTGAGCTGAAGATGGGGAGGGGGGGAGGTAAAGAGCAGCATAGCTTGCTAGTCAGCTGATCAATAGATAGATAGATAGATAGATAGATAGATGAGAGAGAGAGAGAGAGAGAGAGAGAGAGAGAGAGAGAGAGAGAGAGAAAACTGCCATTGACATCAGTGCGTTAGGAAAGCTTCTGCTATGTTGGAAGATCCCTCTCAACACCTCTAATTAGAGGGTTAGTTATGAGGGAAATCTTGTGCACCAACTCTTAGTTTCCCAAGGTCAATGAGTGTTTTGTTCCTTGAGCAGTGCACTTGAAGAGACTTTTTATAGCACGACATGTTATTTATCTATTTATTTTTTTGACATTCTTGTACGTTTTATATCTTAATTGTTATTTGTCATTCCCTTGTACATTAATTGCCCCCAGAGGATAGTAAAGCTCTACAGAAGTGAAGTGAAACAAACTGAACACATCTCTCCTGTGTTATGCTTCAAGAAAATACACAACTCTCCCACCTTATGCTTTAATAACACCAAGCCATATGCTACCACTGAATACCCTCAGCTTTGGAGACCACAAATCACTGCAAGTAAAGCTGCAATTAATAAAAGCTGCAAGGGAAGGAAACGCATCACTGTGACATACTGGCTCATTGCCCTCCACTTATAGGTCTGCATCTGTACTCATTTCATGTGAGAAAGTCTTACTTTTCTTCTTCAACCAGGAAAGACAAGGTAGGGAAATCCAGTTTTTCTGATTTCCACCAAGCCAGTCTATCTGCTTTAGTAGCAGGATAGCAGTTATAGAACGGAAAAAAAGGCAAAATGAATGAAAAAATGAATGTAAATGATTTCCTTTCTCTTCTGAAAAATTCTCATTTGACTCATTGTGGTTTTTAATTAACAGTAAAGTCCCTCAGCTCAATGCCTTTGGATATAAACTTGTGCTGAATAGGGAGGGAATAGGGAGTTAATCCAAGAATTTTCTGACCATCTGTGAATTTTTATTCCAAAATATGGCAAATATAGTTCAGCTATACTTGGGGATCCATGTTTGTTGCCATTCTAAAGCACATATGCAATTGATTTTCTCGGGCTCAGTCTTTTCTTGAGCCTATACCACAAGGGACACACCCTTGAATTAGAGTTGTCATCTAGTCTTATCCTAAGTTATGTAGATACCAAAAAGTATTTGTGCATTTCATCTAAATACTTAGTGCACAAACACTGTATTGGTGCCTTACAGCAACCCTGTTTTCTGCACAACTGCCCATTTTCCACTGATATTATTGCAAAGAATTGCAACAATTCTTTGAGTCTTGTTCAATATCATGTATTTCTCCTCTAAGTGAAGTGTGATGAGTATTTGGCTTTTTTTTTGTTGAGAAAATCCAGTGCGAAATCTCCCTGCTGACCTGGTCCTATCTATTAATTTTGAAAACTCTACTGTGAGCTATTTGGAGCACATTTCACATTTGATGCAACAGAGGAGGCAATATCACACATCAAGTAATCTGTCTATCATGTAGACATTGTCGATATTGTCCCACACTGGCGCAATTAGTATTTATAGTAAGTATTTATTTATTTATTTTTTCTTTTAATTACCTTCCATCTTTAAACATTTGAGAAATGTCATTTTGATCCCCTGAGCCTCAGTAGCTGCAGGCCTACCTCCAAATCCCTGTTCCTATCAAGGTTTTAGAGAAAATAACCTCAAAACGGCTAATACCTTTTATGATCCACAACAATATTTTAGAGGAATTGGACAGTTTTTCACACAGTCCTCAGGCTGTCCTCACAGGTGTCGTCTTTTAGGATTAGCAACTGCTGGACAGTGTTTTAATCACTTCAAATCTGTGTGGCAGTCAATACAATAAACTGTGGTATTTTGATCAAACTGTGGCATTTTGCCTCAAAAACTGAGAAGATACTCCTGACACAGTACTTAAATTGTTTATCTCCTAATTCACTGGCAGAACTTTCTCTTTAACAATAAGAAAGTCACCATCGACTTCTAATCCAGTCTACTTGCAGTATACTCCAGTGGCCTTTCCTGGCCTCGTTCTTTCTCGCCATCCATTTTCCCACTTAACTAGATCATTGTAAAATATATATACTTTTATTGTTACACAACCTATACCTCGCTATGTCTGCCCTTAGGGTGCAGAGATCAGAGCAGCTTAGCCAGCCTGAAAATGCTCTACAGATATTAACTACCAGATATATTAATATTTTAGAACAAATTTTATTTTATTTTCAGGATATTTTCTTCAAATCTGGTTTGTCTCTCCCTGTTCCATAAAGCTGATTGACAATACTGCTTGTGGTCGGTCTGCTAATGCCTACTCCAGTGCTATGACTTTATTTGTTTTGATCCAAATACTATGAACTGGTCAAGGCTTGTTCTGTCATGCTTTCTCCTGCTAATTATATCTCTAAAAGTTTTTTTTTTAATCCTGTGTCTAAATGGAGAAACTAATCTATGTATGCCTTTATTTCTTCTAGATCACTATCTCCCTCTACTCCTCTTTAACTCTTGCTGCAACAAGGCTTTCTACCAGAACGAGGAGATGCGATTACATAACCTCTTTTTCAGCCTCCCTGCTGCACTGGTTTCCTGTAAGTTTAGGAAGTGATTTTACAGATTTCACCGATTAATTTTAAGGCACAGCTGTGTCTGGCCGCCGGCTGTATCATAGACCTTTTAATCCTGTATGAGCCGGAGTGTCGTCTGAGATCCCAGGGGCCTGCAGTCTAGATGGGGGGAAAAAGCTAGTAAAGCTTTGCAAATCATTGTGTTCTTCAAAATCATTTTTAAGGATGGTAATGACTGAGCTATTGTTTTTGTTATTGTTATTAGTAGTAGTAGTGGCAGAACTCATATAAGTAATAATAATGATTATAATCATCATAATCATTATCATCATCAATTCTGGTGAACCAATAACCTTACTGAAGATCAGAAAATGGCCTACTAAGAGATAATTTGATGCCATAGCTGCAGCTCAGGTCTTCATAGCCTTCCCATGCTGATCCATTGCCTTTTCATGAATGTCTGAAAAAATCCAGGCTTTTAGCTTATGTGTGATAAAAAGGAAATGCGTTAAGGGAGGCTGAGAGATGTCGCTTCCGCCCTAATTGCATAATTTTGATGGCTCTGATCTACACTTCTGTGGTTTGTGTACTTTGTGTCCATGACTTTTATATCTGTACCCTCCACGGATGGCACAAGAAAAAATATTCTGAGAAAAAGCTTGTTTTAATGGGAAAGTTTTATCCTCGAGTGATTTTACGAAAATGGCTCTTTCTCCCTCTCAAAGATGAGTCAATCAGCGCATCCCGCGACAGCGTGTTAGACAACGACAGGGGAAGGTCCATGAATTATAAAGTCACATTAAATCTCTGCATTGTGCAGCTAAGGCAGAGAGCAGAATTGTGCCGCTCTGCATGGAAGTGGAAAATATGCCTAATTTATATTGAAACTGAAGAAACTCTTAAAATGTGACATTGAACGTCCATTTAGCATAAAGCTTTAGAAATTGCGCAAAGTAATTCCACAATGTACAACACATTCAAGGGCACATCATGTTTAAAAAAATCTGATATGTATATAACTTTTTTGGAGTTTATTGAGGGCATTGGGTGACGTGGGCAGACCTGCTTCTCTGCTTCCTGAATCTCAGCCAATTCAGCCGATACTCATCCACGCTCCGGAGGGGAAATTAGCACTGAGATAACTTTACAGCTGTCCAGATCCAGAGGTTTACCACCAGGGGCCCCATCTACCTCAGCTATAATCACATAAGCATACACTATTAGCGCCTATAAAGCCACCTGCTGGCTCCGTGGGTTACTAGTCTACTTGCTTGACTCCCCATGAAAAACACTAAAACGTTTCCGACAACCTAATCCAAAAACTTAAGCCTGGCACTGCTGATTCTATGCAAGTAATAACTTTTTTTTTTTTTGGGAGAGAGAAGGAAGGAGTGGTAGCAGGAGCTTTTGCTGACCACAACCTGCTTAGTTATTATTTATTTATTTCCTTGTCAAGTCATTGCTGGTTCACTCTGGTATTTTGACAGCCACCTTATTTGGAGCATGACAAGTTTAATTTAAATAGATACGGCACAGGAATGCAAAAAAAGTGCCCCAATTTCACAGTCTGAACAGATGTAATCGAACAGTGTCAGCGGCATATACAGATGTGTTAGTGCTGCACTTCTTTTTTTTTTCTGTCAAGCAGTAATATCCAGCATGAGATTTTGTATATGAGAGAATGTGCGGCTGTTCCGATTCAACAAAATGATAGTATTTGTGCTAATGTGGCTGCCATGGCCGATATCTGCCACGTTCAACTGAGGAGAACAACTGGCTTGTTTGGGGTTCCATTACTCCTGTGATATTACACATTTGCCAGTTGTAATGGCAGACATTCATAGACGCTCACAGCGTGAATCTGCACACCACAGCGGGGGAGCCTCTGAATCCCAGCATGGCCAAAGGCTTACGCTGACCTGTGTGGAACTCTTCTGATTTAGCCAGAACTCTTGGGTTTGCAATAACAATGTTTTGATTTTAGGAAATGGAATAGGGTAGCAACCGACAGGCATATATTGCACATGAGGGTATATGTTGTAGAGTTTTTACACCAAGTTTTTGTTTGGATGCTTCACACATGCAAGAACAAAGAACAATATCTCATGTGCACAAAATTTAGACAACAGAATCTGCTTATTTGGCAGAAGTGCAAGCAAGCAAGTGTATTGTTTTGTTACGGCCACCTGGGGAACGCATGACGATTGGCTCTGAACCTGGTCCAGGAATAATGTTTCCAGTAGTGTTTCATGGATAATTACTCCCTGTGTGAGCGCTAGTGGAGCCCTGGCCTGTGTGCGGCATCCTTCCTTGTCCCTACTGAGCACTTTGCCATTACCGCAATTACTTTATGAGTGTAATGGCCACTCAGAAGCATTTGAATTTGGTCCTTTTAGTCTCGTCTTTGTTTATTTTGCCTGGTTCTTGTTCAAGGTGGTAACTTAAAAGAACAAAGTGTTTTCCTTGCAATGAAAACACACACACACACACACACACTTTTGATGCTAAATTCAAAAGGATTCCACAGCAAGTCTTATCCAGGGGGTAACAAATTCATGCCTCTATGTAACATCTTTGAGGTCATTGAAGAAAATATTGTCTGGAATTTAAAAGAGGATTTTTTCAGCTTTCATTAAGGAGAACATTTTCTGCGGGTTCCTGAAGGATTTTAGGTCATTCGAAAGATTTTAATACCGTTTTGACCAATTTTGCCTACCTTGAAAAGAAGTCAACTGTTCTTGAGGATGCTGACATAGCTGAGCAAGCACAAGATTTAGAGATGAGTCACACCAGCCACACACATCAAAAAGACTTAAATCTCTACTATTCTATTTCTGTAACAGTTATTATATACCAAGTGTCTGGAATCTGGTAGCGCCACGTTTTTCTGCATGGTCCCAGGGCCGGATTAACCAACCTCGGGTTAGCCCCCCCCAATAGAGCCCATGACTTGGGCCCCCATAATCATTCTAAATTGTGGCCTACGGGCAGGGGCCTCAGGAAGGTAAGAGTCTGTCTGGATCCCACCTGGGTGCACATTTCAAATGAAATTAGTGAGATAATGAGAAATGCATTGAACATGGATGCGGGACTCAGAATGTTTTGGGCCCCTGATGGTCCGGGGCCCCGAGGCATGTGCCCGGTTGGTAATCCAGGCACGCTGGTCCCTATGGTTAATGAGTTAGTAATGCTATGTGATTATGGTAGAAAAATACCAAAGTTGAGCCATATACTGTGGTGATTGGTCTCATTGATTCCTTTGGGTCTGAAATTGATGAAAGCACCTCATCTTCTCATATCACTTTAGCAACTTTGGAGCATAAATATTCATTACGTCTCAAATGCTTCTATAGAACACATTTTCACAGGAGAAGCAGAACAGAGCAATGACACCAGAGCAAAGCAAATGGACAGCCAACTCATTATCCAGCACCAACCAGAGTCTGGATTTGAATTCCAAACATTTCCTGTTTCTGTTTTTCTCTTCGCCTTGTTGATCTTTCACTGATGGATGTGGGAGATCACCCCAGGGAAGTGCAGACATTTTGGTTTAATTGTGTGTGATTGGCAGATTGAGTGTTGATTTCCTCCTCTTTCTGTCTGTGGCTTTGGGTTTCAGAGAGTGGGGGTCCATACAAAGCAACTGTGAACAACCTAGAATCCAAAGAATTCATAAATAACGTGGCCTGGTGTGACCCAACGTGAAGTCGAACTCTAAAATTGAGAACATTGTGAGTAAAGTGGTAAATTGAGGTGAATTTGTAGATGCTGGAATCAATTTGAAATTTGTGGTGTGACCAACTGCACATGTTTAGTACAGGGAAACTCCTACTTTTACCAGGGTTCATGTTTTTACAGAAGCAAGTCAAACTGTCACATGAGGACGGACACTTGCTACTCAAATATATGCTTACACTATTTGAATCTTTTTTCCAAGTTTGCCCCTGGATGTCCCAGAGTCCATGAAATTGGCCTGATTCATGTCATGTATTTGATCTTTCATCAAAACACATTGTCATAAATATCAAAGTGGATTTTATAAACTCACCCAAGCCAGAAAGAATGCTGTTGCAGGTCTATCTTCAAACACCTGACATAGGTATGTCCAGCTCCTGCCCTTTGTTTCTATAGAGAGTCAAGGCTTTGAATGCTACATTTGTTCACAAGTCACCCATGTAAGGTAAGTATATGCCAGTAAGCAGATACAGATATAAGTGGTTTGATATGCATACATTTACAAAAAGGGGTTCTCCAAGAGGGTTGTTCAGCTAAATTAACTAAACAGACACATAAGAACACACACATAATATATATAGTTATACATACTTCACCGCTTTTTTAAAATCTTTTTTTTAATTTAAAAAAAAAATAAAAAATTAAAGCTCATATCAAAGGTAGAGGTACTAGTGAACAGTGTTAGTGTGCACAACAAAACAAAATGCATGTGAATGTCTGTTCAGACTACAGTGGATGGTATCGTGATTCAACAGCTGTACCGGTTCCAAGGTGTTTTTTCATGATTGAGACGTAATCAAATATGTTGCCAAAATGATGGGTAATTCTCTTTAAATTGAGAGTAACCCAAGATTTTCTCTAATCACTGTCAAATTAATTTCTTGATACCCAACATTACAATCTATAGTCCCCCTGAGGCACTTTCCCATGGTCCATTGCATTATTTACCCTTCTGCTGCTTTTGATGCGAAACTTAACAGTATTCTGTCTCCCAAAGGGGATTTTCCATGGGGAATCAAGACCAAGAACTCCTAAATTGGACTAAATGAAAGCTTGACACAGATAATTTGGGCTGCTGTAAAGGTAACAATTACTTTTTTTTCTCATAGCATCAGGATTTGTCATTTCCTGTGAGAAGTGGAAAAGTGAGGCCCTGTTCTAATGTGCACATGTGACCATCTACATTCAAGCTCTTAAAGTCGCAGGGGGAGAGCATGATTAATAATGACTTCAAGGACGAGGACACATGAGACTAGTAAGTAAAGGGAAAGTTGTTAGATTTCGTCACATTTTCTCTGAGAGCCCAAAATTCATTTCAGAATAGCCTACATCCAAATCCATTAATGCAATCAACTTAAATGAGGTGCGGGATAATTTGGGAGAGATAATGGAGATTTGGACAAATTTATTGAGACTCAATACTGATAACTGCAATGCTGTAGACCGGATTTTTATGCCCCCTTAAAACAGTTGAATAAAGTGGACACATTGGAAAAGTGCACCATAAGGCTTATTCTCCACGTTTGAGTTGAGGTTCCTTATCTATACCAATGACTGCAAAATATACTGATTGGCAATACACCTTGATCTTCTCAATTTGCTTACATCTCCATACTTTCATAAGTTGGCCAATAGACACACACTGTGGCACTGCAGTTTCTTACACTTCTGTTGATATTCCATCTGAAAGGTAGCTTAAACCCTGAAGGAGAAAAAGTTGTATTGGCTGTGGTGACATGGATTTTGTGGGTGCAATTTTATCTCTGTATGAACACAAATAGTACACAATAAGCCTATTCTTTCCAAGGCACTTTAATGCTTCTTTAGAAGTAAGAAAAGCAAGCCTTTGACCAGCTTGTCTGGGTTCAAATTCCCAAACAAGCTGAAAGAATCTGGGCAGGAGAGGAGAATAACTTTGTCACAATCTGCTGTCAAAGTGCCCTTGAGCAAGGCGCCTAACCCCCGACTGCTCTAGCAGAACCCAGGTCTGAATGTCAATGGGATAAGCATGAAACACGGCATTGCTGAAAAAAATTATGCCTGCGTAGATTCCCTAGGTAAATACAAATTAAAAAAATGTTAATGCTTGAGTATGTCTGTTATGAAATCACTATTGATCTGTACCATAATAAAACAAGAGGGCAAGTTAATCACGCCGAGTGAGGATGTACGCACACTGCCCATTGCTTCTCCAAGAGAGTTTTCCCTATCTGCAGCAAGCACAGGCTGCTGTAAAAAAAAAAAAAATAGGACTAAATAAGTTTCAAACAAAATAGGAAATGAAAATGTTATTCTAGATGTGTTCAGCAAAATTCAGCATGTACTAGACCTAGTTTTTTTATTTAATTTAATATTGTATCGCTTTGATGTCCGCATAATATACTGTCTTCAAATAAATGTTTATTTATTGGCACTGCAACAATCGCCTATACTTTTTCATTGGGCAATAGATTATGAATGTCACATGAAGCTGAGTGCCTGTATGCATAAACTGTTAGGAAGATGAAAGGCTACCAAAGGCCAGGGCTGCCTTCATTCAACACTACCATAATCTTCTGCTTTTAAATAGATCCAGGAAGAACTAGAAGGGCACTCGGAGAGGGCAGACCTCCGCCAAGGCCAATAATCCAGTCTTCTATGAATTGCTTGTTCGTGAGTCGGATCCGCTATTATTCACTATTATTGCTTGTTCGTGCTATTATTCCTTGTTCATGAGTCGGATCCGGATCCGCTCCAAAATTTAATGGGTTCTTCCTTAGCCCATGCTACACCCTTCCACAAAGTTTCATGAAAATCGGGCCAGTAGTTTTTCCGTAATCCTGCCAACAGACAAACAAACAGACAAACAAACAAACAAACGGCACCGAAGACATAACCTCCTTGGCAGAGGTAATAATATGCACTGGATAGCAAAAACCAAGGTAATACCAAGGAGCTCTTGGTGCACTGGGCACTTTTTTTTATCCTTTATTTATTCAGGGGAGTTTCACTGAGAGCAATGCTCTCTTTTTCAGGAACGCCCTGATCACATTCACACACATTCACACCTGGAAGCTGATCAGTACAACCACAGTCTAATCTGCTGGCCACTGAGCAGCTCCACTGGAGCAGTTGGGGTTAAGGGCCTTGCTCAAGGGCACCTCAGTGGTGGTAATGAGGGAGGGGCAAGCGCTGCTTTTTTTCACTTTCCCCACCCAGATTTATCCTGCCGGTCCGGGGGATTGAACCGACGACCTTCCGGTCACAAGCTCGCTTCTCTAACCTTTAGGCCACCACTGCCCCCCCACTTGACAAAATCATTGGAATGGAGTTGTAAAGAGTGTGACAATCTCCAATCAAAATAGCTTTATGCAAGGGCTACCATCAAAGAACGTGATGTTCTGTCTGTTTTCCTTTTTGTCTGTTTTCTTTTTTTTCATGTTAGGTAGTGAATCGGTAAATTGTGATTGAAACCTGTAATCATGTGCAGATATGCAATTCCAGGAGAGATAAGTGCCCCTGTGGGACTACACACCCCCATAGTAATTCAAGCAAACAAGCAATTTGAACAAAGATGTTGGTAACTTAACAGTGTGAAACCACATCAATTTTGGATGACAATCTCTCCCGTTCTGTCTCTGTTGTTTAACTGAGTATTTCTAATTAGCAACAAAAAGATCAAGTCCAAGGGAATTACGTTCACAAAAGGGCATGTAAAAATTGAAGATTGGAACATGCAAATGCATTTGTTGCCTCTATCAAAATGTACCACAGGTTCTTGTTCTTTTGTATCACTATGCTGCCAATGTTCTCACCAGTGATGTTTTCTTATTCAGAAGTGATATTCAGTTATTGTTCAATGGAAAGAAAAGCTTGGATCATACAGATACTGGATGGATTTAAAACAATTTAAACCCTGCTGGTCCTACAGAGAAAATTAAGCTGGATAACCAATGTGTGACTTATTAATCCATGTCCTCCGAGAAGAGAATATTTCAGACTGAATATTATAATGACTGCTGATGACATTAGAGATTACTACATTTCCTACAGCATGAGGTGTCTACTGGGGTGGGGCTGTGATTCTACCTCCTAATCTAATATTGGAGATGAGAGTATGTTATACTGAGGACATTCCATTCACTAAATCTAATATCAGAAAAAATACCTCGTCTATTGATTTAGAAACACAATTAACCTTGGCCACATGAAATTTAAATACAGCTTAAACCTCCCTGGCACAAATCCAGTCCAACCCATAAATCTGTAAAGATCTTTAGCATTATAATACCGACCATACAGAGCAAAATTTCTCCAGCATTTGCGGCTTCAGAAGAATAGCAGGTTAGTTTTAGTAGTTGGGGATGAGGATATACTGGTCCAATCAAACCTGGTGAATATTATAACACTGTAAATGGGACCAAGTGAGATTATTCACATGTTAGAGGAGTTATTTATCACTACAATTTGCCCCAACTCAACACTCTACAGTATTGCCAGTTGGTTGTATCTGCCTCACAACTGAAATAGGTATACATGACCTAACACACTGTAGTTTTAATGCACAATTTACTCCTGAATGATGAATATGTCTCGATATATATGCTCTTCATCCAGATCTTTGAAATGCAAACAGTCGCCAATACAAAGCTATAACCCTGGCTAACAAAACAAGGCGCCCAGTCACCCAGAAGAATCTTGATAATCTGTCTCCCTTGTTCAACATCGTCACTCCATTATTAATTTGTTTAATCACAACAAGGATCACTGTTTCATCCTTGCCTACGATAAGCTAGCAGGGGGCTTTGGTAATTGCTCTTTTTAACGGGGAAAAGAGATGGGTGTTCTCCCTCCCTGTGCAGTGTCTCCTAAACACCTGGCCCCGTTGAGCACTGCCGAGCCTTTGATCTGGGCTCCAGAGACCCTTTCTCTTTCAGCAGAATTATGGATTAGCATCAGCATGAACAAGGGCAGACATTTGGATGGCGAAGTATGTTATATGTAGGAGAGAGGGGGAGAGAGAGAGAGAGAGAGAGAGAGAGAGAGAGAGAAAGGAGAGGCGTAGGGGTGCTTTGGTGGTATAGGCATACCGCAGTGTTAAGGTTTGAACCTCGATACACCAAAACAACTCGTGGAATCACAAGAGGAAACCTGTGCCATTATGCCGTGGCTATTCTTTCTGCCACTCTAGTGAAATTCTTCCTTGTGCTAAGGTGACAACTTGAGGAGTGGACAGGGATTTATCCCACTGGTGGGTCACAATGGGCAGACAGGCTTTTCTCACATTGCGGTCTCCTCATCCCTGGGGGTAGGAGACACCCCAGTGTGTGAAACCAGTGAGTGGAAAGGCAGATGTTCTACCCTCGCCCACATTAACACCATTCCCAACGCTGAGTTTAAACTCAATCTATAACTGCATTGGAAAAAGGACACGCAGGCTAGCCTGCGAGGCAGTGTCACATATTTTCAGATTAGTATGTATCTTTTCCTGGGTTTCCTGGAAATATCTGCAGTGCATCAAGTAAAAAATCGAGCAACTTTGAACCTACAAATTAACCCTTGAATGATTCAACTAGAATCACCTTGGTTCATACCCTGAAGGCATTTTATGTGGAAATAAAGTATTGCTCCGTTTATCATATGACCTACATTGGGCAGTAGGGCCCCGAAGAGCATGATTTTTTTTAATTTATTAAATTACTTATATAAAAATAAAAGTTTTCTCACAAAACAGTAAGACTCTCCCAGATTTAAGGCAAGTAGAGGACAATCTTCCCAAAAGAGACATCACATAAGCCCTTGAGCAGGACCCTTGAAGTACAGCAGGGGTTCCAGAAAAGCACACTCTCTCCCCTGACATCACTAACGGTGTGTGAGCACTGCTCTCACATGCACAGTGTACCCGAGCCTCTCAGACTACCAATATACAGTATGACATTACATGTAAGGAAAACCTCAGTGCCCCCATGCTACAGTATCATAACACCATCAAATTGTATTCCTCTTCCAGCTACTTGTTCCAGCATGTCAGCAGAATCATAAGATACAGACATCATTTTACAGATTTACTGATATAGGAAACCACCAAGGAAATTGGCTAGCTAATGGTAAGTTATGCATGGTATTACAATTTAAAGTACTGTGTACAGCTATGCACATTTTATAGAATCAAATCGTTTGAATCCATGTTTAACACTGATATCGCTCTCATTGTGCAATAAATTGTATATAGGATCAGGACATAGAGAAGGTCTAAGCTTTTCATGCTCAGATGGGATCCAATCAGAGCTCAATCAGATTTTCCCAAGGCCTGGATGATGTAGTGCTGACATGAGAGAATAAATCACACGTAAGATAGAGCAACACCAGGAGGGTGCTCAATGTCTCTATTCAGGGTTTTCAACACTGACTGCAGTCTTTAGATAATGGGACATACAGTGTAGTTGACAATTATGATTATCATCAGATTTTCACTTAATTTCAAATTTTACTTTACTGGATTTCTATAGGACTAATAGACATGTGGAAATTATTACCATAGAATTTCATTTGAAACTGTTGAGTTGTTATGACTCAAGATTGTGCACAACGTTGTTACACAAGATGCTCTACAAACTCTGTCCCCGTTTGAAGAATGAATTAATGACAAAGGAACATTTGGGATGAGAGGAAGACATAATTTAGTGACTGTGGTGCAATGTCTGTGCTTCATGTGGCTGTTTAAAACAAAAAAGAATTGTTAAGTGGCGATAAATAATTACAATCAAAGTACAAATTCAAAGAAGCAGGTCAAGACAGCAGATGTTTTCATTTGTCTTTTCAATTCATGCTCTCATTTCTGACAAAATGTTTGTGGTGGCAAGAACATTTTTGCTTTGCAAATTACACACTAAACAAACTTTGCTTACGCGACAGACATCTTTGGTTTGAAATGCATTATAAAATAGCAAACATTTCTCTTCTATTGATAGTGAGTCAAAAAATGTTCTCTACTGCAGGGAAGCTGAAACGTGTACTGCCAAAGTCAAGCTGCCTTAGTCAAAGTGATGGAAAGTAATGGATACTGCTGCAAACACTTAAGTGCTTGACTGTAGTTTCACATAAAAGGGTACTGTTATTTACCTACTATATAAATACAGTGAATCATAAAGAAAAAAAACATTATTTTAAATAGATCCACATGAGTTTCTGAGGCAAAGTGTAGAGGTGCATAAGTCATGGCAGTACATGGCTGTTTATGTTTGCACACTAAACAGAATTAATGAGCTTTGTGCAATATGCTCTTAGAAAATAAATACATAAACCCTTTATACTTCATACGAAGCGAGAGCAGAGAACTGCATGTGGCTTCACCAAAGCCTTACATAATAAAAAAGGAGAGAAATCTCCCCTTTTCATTTGTGTCCACCTTTTAAAGAAACTGCAGTATAAACTGCAATCCTACTCAATGCCTGGTTCAATCAAACCCAGTAGAAGATGTTCACTTCACTCCTCATTTCACAGACCCTTGTAAATGACCTTCCCTTCCTGATGGTACTGCAATTTTGTTTGTATTTCCTTCTTATCCTGTTGGCTATTTTGATTTTCCACAGTAGAATATCTTGTCACATTTCAGAAAAGAAGTTATCAGTGCTACTCAAGTTGGAGGCACCACATGTCATATTCAGATATTTTTTGATGCATTCTCAGTATAATCTTTTGCTCACTATGCTGTGAGAGCAGGTCCATAGTCAGTCCCCAAAGTTTAAGTGGGAACAGATCAATGGGTTTCCACAAAAAAGGTTTCCAACATTTGATTTACTGCCATGTCACATATTATTCTACTGTGGTTATCGTTGTCGCAAACCAGTTAAAAAGATAAAATAATCAACTGAAGGATAGGACACAAACGATTCAGTTGATTAGGTTATTACCATACAGTGAAGACAAAGAAGACAGTTTAGTTTAATTCTTTAAAGTTTATTCTGTAATATGACTTTCACTGGAAAAGAACCATAGCCTGTAGGCATTTACTTCTGAGTTTGGTTGTTTGTTAAAGTTGTACATTAATTGTTATGAATTAATTTTAAAAGAAACTCTTAAAAAACATGATGAGCTGTTGAATTAAGAAGACTCCAGTTTGTAGAGTCTTTTCTAACAATAAAAACAGCATAAGTTCAAGCATTTTGTCATGGAAAATTAATCTGAAAAGCTAAGTTTATAGTTTAATGGAAATATCCATTAATAATGGGCGACAACCTCATTCAACTGGTAGCGACTTTTTCACATTCACAAATTCTTTGACCAAATTAACTCAATTAACTTTGTGCCTCATTAACAATTTAAATGAAATCATAGACTCTAGACTCATAAACGTCATGGACAGCCACAGTGTGTCTGCCTCTATAGCATGGTGTCGGACATAGATAGCTTTAGTGACGTGTACAAACGGACCTTGGGGGATAACAATGACCTTATAAAGCATCTCCCCATGCAAGTCTATGATGAGAATATAATTTTTGATCTGCTTCGATTAAGAATGTGATCACTTTTTATGTATTCTAAACTTAAAAATCATATGCATTTGGTCTTTCCTAATATGCTTTGCTGTCATAGCTGTGAGACAAGTGCATAGTTGTCCTAGGACATAGCTTTTTTACCCCCCAACAACCATAAAAATGTTCAAGAATACAACCTAAAGAATACAACCTGAATATAATACATGTAAGACAAAGGGTCTGGTAGTGGTTTTCCGATGGAGTAAGAAGCCACTGACACCTTTCACCATCCAGGGTGAGGAGGAGATGATGCAGTTCTATTGGTATCTGGGGGGGCTCATCAGCAACAAAATGGACTGGTCCAACTAGAGGCACTGTGCAAGAGAGGGCAGGGTAGACTGTTCTTCTTGAGGAAGCTCAGGTCTTCCAATACACACAACGGACTACCTGTTCTATCAATCAGTCATGGCCAGCGTACCGTCGTTTGCAGTGGTGGGCTTGGGAGGCAGCGCCAAGGTGGGTGAGGCAGACAGGATAAACAAACTGGTGAACAAGGCTGGCTCTACTATAAGGCTGGGCCTGGACACCCTGGAGGCTTTAGCAGAGGGGAGGATGAGCTAAACTGAACTCCATCCTAGACAACATCTCCCAATCCCTCTATGGTGAGCTGATACAGCTACAGAGCACTTTCAGCCTCCGCCTCATCACCCCAAGATACATCATGGAACACTTTAGGTGCTCTTTGGCCAGGAATTGGACAGGAATTACCATTGCCAGGAATTTCCATTTGGACAGGAATTGTACAACAATTCCTGGCCAAATGGCCCCAGTCTCAGCCAACAAGAAGGGTGCTGAGGCAGGATACCTGTACTGTACCTTTGCATATGTTCTGGACTATTCTGTGCAGCATTTGCTTGCACAATTTTCAGTATACTGTATGTGTTCTGTATATAATGTCCTATATACTGTATATGTCCTATGCTACACTGAACATACTGTATGTTAGTACATATCTCTGGAGCCTTTTGCTACATGTGCATTGCACATGTGCATTGTCACTTTTTCTGTACATATGGTACGTCCATCTGGAGTTTGTGATATGTTGGACAGCTCACATACCCAAATTTGCATGTTTTGTGCATCTTGTCTACATGCTGTAAAATCATTATGTTTGGAAGTTTATAGTTTTTTTGCAGTGCACATCTACATGCCTAGATATTATATATGCGTTGCCCTCTGTAGATCTGTTACTGTGAATAAAAGCACATTTTTGCACATTCTGTATATTGGCTGTAGTTTCCACATATTGTTTTTTATTCACATTCTCATATTCCTCTCATTTGTATATTGCGTGTATATTGCCTTTTTTTGTCTCAGTAAGTTCTACTTCTACTGCTGATTTTTTGCACACATTCTTATACTGTAATCCATTTCATTCATACATTTCAAGTTAATATGTTCTAGTACTGAAACTGCTGATTGTGTATGTTATGTAACGCCCATTTGATATGCTGTATCCTCTTACTATTTGGTTGTGCAATACCCCAATTATTATTTATTATTTATTATTATTAATTATTAAAGTTTAATCTTAGCTTTCATCTTAAGTGATGCTAATATTAAGTAATTTAGTCACATATTCAAAAACTGTACAGTTTTCCCTAAAATGACTCCCATTATCATAAGGAAAACCAAACAGCGTTTCAAATTCCCTTTCCATGGACTGTCATGAAGGAACTATCAGAGCCTCAAATTAAAAATCCTGATGCATTAAGACAAGTTGCACTTGTTGTTGATAGGTTTGGAGTTTAATCTTGAGAGCATTTACAAGTATGCTCTATCTGCAAATGATTTCTGCATAAAACATGTTCTTAGTTGTGTCTGCAAATAAATAATTAATGGCTTAATCAGAATATAGCGATGCTGTATGTCATTAACTTAGCCATTCGATATTATATGTGGCTTATTCTATCACATAGGCTTACACAAGGGAAAGTTTAGACTTAAAATGTGGGCTGTATTGCAATTTGGTGGTTTTCTTGGTAAGAACCAAATCACATCAATAATGCATTCATTACTTCAGTGTTCAAAGAAATACATCATTGCAGAAATCAATTTCATCATTGACTTTCTGACAACAAATCACCATCACAATTTTACTTCTGATTTGAAAAAGTAACTATACAACATACATAATGCATGCAGTTTTATTGTTGATATATGAGACAGCAATCCAGTTTTTGCAATATGAAAAACAGTTGAAAATGTTGCTACACTTTAAGAAGGACCCTAGCAAAGCAAAATGCTATCAATACAATGCAATATAAACAAGGTCAGTAACCACAATGACCACCTAACTTTGTCACTGATGTGTGCGCTAGAAATACTGAGGCGCAATTCACTTTATTACTAATTTACTAACTTATTACTAATTGCTCACTTCAGACAAAGGTGCTAAGTGGTACTAATACTATGTGATAACTGTATTCTAATTCAGGTCACAGTTCACCAGAACATTTCCTAGCATCAACATTTCTCTATTTCTCATCATATCGATTAGTTTTGTCTGGTTTTCCGATGCAGTGCAGTATTTTTACCTCTTAAAACGTGGACACAGCACACACATACACACCGAGCGCACACTGTGCACCGCAGGGTGAGGGGGTGAGATGGTGACCCAGTCGTATCCCATGCTCTTTTACTTTGTTTCTCTTTGTGAAACTTCAGTCCTTAATTCATTAGTGTGCTTGCTGTAGGCAAAGCACACTATTACTATTGTCTTTTTTCTGGCAGACATTTTTTTTGGCACCTTTCTTCCTCTACAGTTTTTACGTTACATAGACATATCATACATCAAAATGTGCGTTCTACATCGGGTGAGTGCGCGTGTATTTTTCTAAGAGATCTGTCTCGAGGTTTCGGAGATATTAACTATAAATCTAAAGCTGATACTTGTATTTTTGCACGATTATAATTTTTTTATATGTTATGTTTTTAGATATTATATTTTATATATAATATTTGACTTCTTAATATGATTGTTTATTGTTGATGATTATATTCTTTACAGAGAAAGAATTAGGACAATACCCACTAATTATCAAAACTGTGCACTGTGCTGATCTCTGTACATAGACATACTGTACATACAGAACAGATACATTTAAATACATTTCTTAGAAAATGATTCACACTTGCTTTAACAATGTAAACGTGTGTTTCCCATGCCAATAAAGCCCCTTTGAATTGAACTGAATTGAGAGAAGAGAGATACAGAGACAGATAGATAGATAGATAGATAGATAGATAGATAGATAGATAGAGATAGAGAGAGACAGACAGACAGACAGAGAGAGAGGCAGAGAAACAGAGAGAGAGACAAACAGACAGACAGACAGATAGGGAGGAACCAACACACACACACACACACACACACACACACACACACACACAGAGCGAGACCGAGAGAGAGGAGAGAGAGACAACATGTGGGTTTTCTGTTTTCCTCTGTCTCGTCAGCTGTTGATCTGTGTATGAAAGTGTTCGTTCGAAAGTTTCAAAGCGGCACATTGTCGCTACTCATTGTCACAATGTAGAATATTACTGTAGTCACCTGCTTTAAAAAATACCAATCTGACAAACCGTGGCAGAAAAATGAGAGTTTGCATGTACACACACACACACACACACACACAGAGAGAGAGAGGGAGAGAGAGAGGGAGAGAGTTTATGTGGAGACGAGATCAGTGGCCGGGGCTTGCGTTCCCCAAATTAGAGAAATTCAGAATCATTTACACAAAAACACCCTTCTGCTAGCTCAATCTTGTTGTAACTAAACATTCGGCTGCAAAACTAGTTTCTTCAGCACATATTAACAGCATAGAACCATTCGAAAGTTCCGTAGCGGTAGATTGTGTCTCATAACCAGCCTTTGTGCACATGTATACATCTGAATAAACGGCAATATAATATAGATGTATAGATTTTGTGTGTGTGTGTGCGTGTGTGTGTGTGTGTGTGCGTGCGTGCGTGCGTGTGTGTGTTTACACGGCCTACAGGCTTTCCCTCTGTGTTGAAAATCCCAACAATCGCCAGAACTGTAATAGATGAAGGTCCGTGCTGCCTAACTCTGCTGACTTCTGATGAAGAAGAAAAGTCCATATACATCCATAATTGATCTCATGGAAGTGTTGGAAGTGTTCCAGAGTTACAGTCCAGTCTTCTAACTCTCTGTCCCTGAATCCCCCGCAGCAGACGAGCCATAGCCGCGGCGTCAGCGCTGCATGCATCGGTAAAACGGCGATATGATATGAATGTATAGATTTCACTTTTCACGCTTCAGTTTAATACAGTGCATGATATTGGTCACTCTGCTCTGGAAAATACAATATAGAGAGCGCTGCTGTCTATGCCGGATCTTCACAGTCACAAACTACACATCTTCTGTAGCAGAACGTGTGCTGCCATTAAGGGTTGCCAGATAAGATATAAGTATCAGCTTTAGATTTATAGTTAATATCTCCGAAACCTTGAGACAGATCTCTTAGAAAAATACACGCGCATTTACCCGATGTAGAACGCACATTTTGATGTATGATATGTCTATGTAACGTAAAAACTGTAGAGGAAGAAAGGTGCCAAAAAAAATGTCTGCCAGAAAAAAGACAATAGTAATAGTGTGCTTTGCCTACAGCAAGCACACTAATGAATTAAGGACTGAAGTTTCACAAAGAGAAACAAAGTAAAAGAGCATGGGATACGACTGGGTCACCATCTCACCCCCTCACCCTGCGGTGCACAGTGTGCGCTCGGTGTGTATGTGTGTGCTGTGTCCACGTTTTAAGAGGTAAAAATACTGCACTGCATCGGAAAACTAGACAAAACTAATCGATATGATGAGAGATAGAGAAAGATGGGGACAAATAGCAGGTTAATGCTCTCCCTCTCTCTGGTGCTGTTTCAGTGCAGTGTGCTCTGTAGGTTATATCTGAGTCAATGAGAGTGTATTTGTTTGAGAGAGTGTTCCACATTGATTGATGCTGATGGTGAGTTAGTGGCACAGGATGAGGATTGCATCTTCCTCCACTGGTAGTCCTCTTCCTGGTACAAAACAAAAAAGGTTTTCAAACGTATAGATGGAAGTGGAAAGCAATATTCACTTGGACAGACAATTAATAAATTCAAGGCCAACTGTAAAGTCAGAAGTATTTTTCATCGGCCAAGAAAACCAAGGCTATAGACTTTTGAAATGATGAACTTTGTCACACTGGTAGCCTCTTCAAAGCATGGTTAGCCCTATAGGACAGAATATACTGTAGCCATGCGGCCAGGTAAAGAACAGCCTTCTAATGTGACTTACAGTGGAAACCACTAAATTTAAACATTTAACATTATTCATATTGTCTAGGACCATCTAAATATTACTTGTGAATTTGAACAACTCTCTTCCAAAGCAGGAAAACAAAGCACTATAGCGCTATAATTTGAATGAATTGGGTCGGTTCAATGAGAAAGACATGGCATTTTTCTCAATTCATTCTCCATGGAACAGCTCCAGATGTTCAATCTTGATAACAATGCAGGTTCAGTTCTCTGTTAAAGATGACTGTCAGAGCACCCCAGGGTGCTGTCTGGGGATAATAGCTTCTGATTTTTCATGTTAGTTGTGGTTCTCTGGTTTCTGGCTTTGAAAGAGAGAGTTGCTAACATTCACAAATATTGATTGGACTGGATTGGAATAATATGAATTCTTAAATTCAGTGCTTTCCACTTTAAGTCAAACTATAAGTTGTAGACCATCTGACAATATGAAATTATTAAGCCCCCAAAACACACACACATAGCAATTTAATTATTATCCTTTGTACAAAAAAATGTACAGCCCCGATTGTCACAAACATCAGAAAAAAATAGCCACCACAAATACGAAATGAAGGAGTCAGGGTCAAACGTTTTTGTAGAAGAGAGTTTCTGTGAAGATTTGTGAGGATGAAATGTTTTTTTGTTGACAATTTTCTGGAAATGCATTCATAGAAAACAGCTGAAACATTACTTGAAGGTCTAGGAGTGAAAATGTTGACTACTACTACTTCTACTGCTGCATTTACAAACTGGCAATTAGTAGATTTATTAAGAGTACATTTCTGAGAATGACTTCTGAGGCTTCAAAAACTGCTTCATTTAAAAAGAGAGAGAGATGGGAAAAACTGAGATAGTACAAGAAAAATAAGAAGGGAGTTCTAACAGAGAGCCATGTCATTATTGCAGAGGGCTGGACTGAATTCTTTGGGTTCAATCAAACAACACAGACACTTCTTAAGTTAAACATCTGTGGGTGGAATGCTTCTCACGTCTGCAGTAAATTCAGGCCTGTTAAAAGGATCGGGTGGGAGATTGAGGAATATAAAACACGCTCAATACTAATTCTGTTATAACTTTGGCAGCACAATTAACTGGATCTCTGTATAGTGCAATCAGGGATGTAAATAACAAGTAATTTAGTTGAGTACTTGTTTTCTCTAAACAAATAGTATAGAATAGCTAACGTAGACACCAACAGGACAGTTTATTTGTTTAATATCGCCCTCGTGCGTTCAGGAGATGCAACGTCACTTTTTTTCGTACCGTTTTAATATACGAGATTTCCATGGGAATAATACCTTTATGGAAATTAGCTGATCGCTATTCGTTTTTATTATTGGAGTTTTAAATTTCAAACAGGTCACCGAGTGCCAGGATAATTGTTTACATCCCTAAGTGCAATACTATGGTGTTCTATTATTTTTCTATTATTTGATGACCTCAGAGACCCTGTCTGGGGAAAATAATAGTGCAACTATGATTTCAAGGAATCTTATACTTTTAAATACTTTTTTACGCATTTACTTTTTTGTACTAAATAACATCTTCACCATTGTATATTATTGCACTACAGTCCAGACAGTTCTTAAAGACAAAGTCATGCTCTTCAGTATTTAACAGGTTCTCAGAACTACAGTAAGGCCTGCATTATAGCATCAATACCACAAAGGACCAATTGATCCATCTTCTAATTATTACCTTAAGATGTTCTGTGTGAGGCATCATACCAATATCCAATCAAATCCAATTAACACTGGTGGCCCCCTCCAGAAAACTGCATTATAGAGGGATTACAAGGCTATCTGTGCTGGTCTGATTAATGGCCACAGTAATTAATGCTGAAGGGGTCTGTCCGAGTGCCTCAGTGTAGACGAGCATACAGCAATGAGCCAGCTGCAGCGAACAGCGAGCGCACACACACACACACACACACACGCACACACACACACACACACACACACACACACACACACACACACACACACGAGAGGATCCAGTGTGTGTGTGTGTGTGTGTGTGTGTGTGTGTGTGTGTGTGCGTGTGTGCAGCAACACCTGGATCCCCTCGTGTGCACATATGTTACATGCAATATGATGCTTTATTTGGAAAGTTTTGTGCTTCTACTGTATGTTGTAGATTTGCAGGGAATTAATATATATGGAAAATAATTAATAATTATACAAAAAAAAAAGAGAACTAGTAAATGAATCATTTATACCACTTAGGTTTTGTATCATAGTTATATCCCCTTTTACTGTTTGAAAAGATTCACAATTATAATACTCTGGAAACAGGAAAATCCCCAACAGAGAGACTCCACAGGAGACTTCTCAAGCACATATTATGCATAATTCAAGTATACCAATCCAAATAGTTCACAAAGCAATCTACTTCCAGCATCTGATTCCAGAGATAAGAATCCTGAAAATCTTCAGCGTAGAATTATCACACAGATGGTTGAAGGTTCACCTCAAACCTAATCTCCACGATGTGACATGCAAATTTTGGAGGCTCTCCTTTTGCTTCACTCGGTGCACATCTATCAAGCTATTTCCACATCAGATGTTCTTTATCGTGCATTCCTATCTCATATTTCAAAGGCTGTGGTTGATGTGGCATGGCTCCAGCCTGATAAGAGCACAAACACCTGCTTGCTCTGCAGGCTTGCTGTTTGGAGAGCCTTTTATATTGGCTGTGGACTGTACTACTCTCTCTCTTTCACCTGTCTTTCCACATCCTCTCCGTGTCTTTTTTCTCTTACTGATGCTTAGTAATTTTCTGTAAAAAAAACATATAGCATAAAGCACCATGAAAAGCTGTCCATATACTTTGTGAAAATTGCTTTGAGTTTAGGTCGGCTTTTCATTTGTCCTTTCGTCCGTTTGTTTTTCTATTTCTGCATGTGTTTGTCGGTCTGCGTGCGAATGTGTGTGTGTGTATGTGTGTGTGTGTGTTTGTGTGTAGGTGTGTGTGTGTGTGTGTGTCTGTGCACATGGTTGACTTCTAAAATGGTATAAAGACCACTACTGTCACTATTTTCTTTTTCGCTCTGTAGGTTAACCGCCACAACAGACTAATTCACAATTCATGAGGTGCAAATACTGAATTATCACTCCTCTCTGAAGGCCATTTGAAGGGGAGGTGAAATGACTTCCATCAATGATGCATACCAAACTGCTCCCATTACAAATGTCAACCATGTAGTTAGATGTCTGTTCAAGTGATTTAAAAAAGTGATATATGCATTGCTGTTGTATGCACATACTTGCACTCATTTACAAAATAGAAAAGAATAATACAAAACTCCAGGTGGATCAACTCACTGTTCCAAACTTCAGACGTTATGGCCATTGATAATCCAAATCCAATGACTTACGATCCTTTAAACTTTTCTTCTGGCTCAGTGACCTAAAAAAGCAACAACAACAAAGCATTGTGTCACATTAGTGTGCATTGAAAAATATTCAACTGCTCATGCATGTAAAAACACAGTATTAGTCATAATACGTTGCACATCACTGTAGTTCAATTACATCCCACTACTTTATGTGCACGTTTTACAGCTTAGTATAGCCTAGCTGGTGGAGTAAATAATCTGTTGATGTATAATACATATTTAAAAAAGATCAAATGTAAGTTCAATAAAAGCCCTGCTGCACGCCTACAGAATAGTATAGTATAATTATACAATCTGGAAAATCGGAGCAAAACATGAAAATAGAATGAAATCATTTGCAAAGATATAATGATTTCTGAGTTTTTACCCTGTTCACTTTGGAGGAGTTTGAGGTTACGATCTTAGAGTATTCATACAATAGTGAGATGTTATGTTCCCTGTGTGGTTGGATATAGTTCTAATCTAAAACTTATGAAGCAAACCTTTCATATGGAGCACTGATTCATCATCACACTTGCATGTCTACCTCATTTGTAAAGACGACACCTCATAGTAAGGAAAACCTCTTGGAGCCAAATTGGTTCCTTAAAATTGAAATCTAATGGACACGAGGTAAGCCGTGGCTACATTAAGCCTTGACGCAATCGAGGCAGTGATATTTTTGTTGTTGGTCTGGCTGGAAATTGGCAGTAATAGGGACGTTTGAAGACATGCAGTGGAGACTATTGACGTCCCAGGCCTTTGAGACCAGTCAATAGATTTTTTTCACCCGATTACCAGCTCCGGTTGCCAACCTGCCATCATTATTAAGGCTGTCTAGTCTTTAGAGGCACCGTGGAATACAAATGAACTGGACGCTGCAGGGGTAAGTATCATGGTGCACCCAGCTCTGCGCGAGGATGGATAGAGTGAAGCAAAATGTCAACTATATCTGCATTAAGATCATCATGTATGTACTTCTTGGCAGCGCTCGCATGCTCCCAAGCACGTCCACTCCCAAACATATGCACTCCAACATGCACACACACATACCCACACATACACAAGGACACTCATACACACACACACACACACACACACAAATACAAATGTTTTCTTGCCAATGCATGTGTAGGCTTAATGATGAGATAGCACAAGGCAGAGAGCGAAGCCTTTCAGTTTGACACGTTTTATTATTCCTGCATTATGCAACCATTGCTAAATGTCATGTAAATGCTTCAATGAATTTCAATTTACCATCAAGCCACTAAGCCCCAATTTGTACTTTGAGCTGATAAAGTGAAATTGAGGGATGAGAAAAAATGGCTGGGTAGAGAGAAAAGACTGCATGGGACTCTTCCCTGAGAGTAGTATTATCCACCATGAATACAGAATGTCACTGGCAGCAAGGGGGGGAAAAAAGTCATTTGTCAGCCGTTAGTCTATCAAGTGTCCCAGTGTAATTAATGGAGAAACAGCAGTATTGTGATTAGCGTTGCTGAACAAGAACAAGATAGGAAGTGTCCAAGTCTGTGTTGATTAAACATTAAAAGGTTCACAGTAGTTTGGGAAACAAAATCTGTATCTGTAAGTGTAAGTTTGAGCTGATAACCCAATGTGTCATCATGATTACATGGAGTGCTAATGAAACGCTAAGCACAACAGTATCTAAATGAATCCAAGATCATAGTTGCTCATCCTTGAATTTGCACCTAATTATTTGGCTTCATTATCTAACTGTCTTTTACAAAAAAGGTTCTCTTGGCGTTAAACAAAGTCATTAGACAGATTTTTAAGCTGGGACATACCACAAAACAAAGTGCCATTTTGACCATATTTTTCAATGTGTAAATTACAAAACATTACTTCGTAAAAAAGACCCATGTACATAAAAGGGCTCAACATCAAAACAAGTTCTTCTTTGAACCTACTCTGTACGAGGATGGAATCTGACCCTGTTAACAACGGGTCAGTGTACAGTGGGAGACAAAGAATGATTTTGAAAGTTTCTGTAGATAGTCTACTCTTAGAGCAGAAGGCAATTTATGCCACCGTTAACATTTATGTCGTTTAATTGGTCCTGCTATAGCCAAAAATCATAAAAGTGTAATTTATATCCTTTTAATTTAAAGAGTAGCAAACCATCCCAGTACCGCCATCATTGGTCCAATGTGTTTCAGAAAATTTGTGGCTGCTTCCAAAGTGGCTCATTTAGTAATTGCATTAAAGTGGTAATCAGAAAGTCAAATCCAGAGCAGAAATTGAAAACACTACATCAATAGTGGATCCTTGAAAAAATGCAAAAAAAAAAAAAAAAAATACTGTAGGGGTTCCATATACATTTGCAACTGGGATATTTTTATTTTAGGCTCACTTTTTTTCCTGTGTATAAATGGTTGCTGGTAAAAAAAAAAGAAAGAAAGAAAAGAAAGTAAATTCCAATGTTAACATTTTCATCTCCTAAAACACATTTAAAACACATGTTCAGATGTTCAGAAGTCATATTCTGTCAGTCCGGGTATAAGACTATGTCAGTCAAGTTGAGGAAAAGAAAACATTTCCAGTTACATGTTTTAGCTTATCTTTTTACTCATCCAGTATGACTCATCAGAGCACTGTAGCTACTGCAACAGTTTTGACTGGAGATATTGTACTGTACATATAAGATGTAAGGCACATCTTACTCCAAGCCTCATCAGATCCTAATATTCAAAAACACAACAGCAGCTACACAGTGTCACACACACACACACACATACACACACACGTGCATAAACACACAATGGATGCGGACACATCATTATATGAGTTCAAGTTGGAAAAAAGCAGCACACCAATATTATAATGAAAAAAAACATGAAAAGACTTCACCTACACTATTGCAGCAAACTACATGACTGTCAAATATCTCCGATCTCTGCACCGCTCAAATTAAACAACCTTCTTTTCTGTAGCGTCTTGTCTCATAGTGATGCCCGGTGCCACACTAAACGATGTTGCACAGACACGGGGTCACACATTAAAAGATGTGAAAGAAAGAAAGCAAACATGAAACGTGACTTTGCTTTTCATCCGATTGTGCTAAAATGGAGCTTGAGAAGGAAAAGCAGCTTGCAGCACTTATTGTGTGTGCACTCATTTGTGCCAAAAAAAAAGAAAAAAACAAGAGGGCTAGATGCCAAATTTAGAGGAGAGAATGGTTGGGGAGATGCGGGCAGCACAGGTTGTCTGTTCTTCAGGGAGTTGGAGATAAATTATAAAGCCCAAATAATGAAGTTCAATCAAAATAGACTGTGTGTTGTTTGATATTCACACTATGTACTGTATGTTGTATCATCTAGGGAATACCATTCCATAACCAATAATTTCTAAATATTAGATATGGGCCAAAATCCACAAAATGATTTGGCTTGTCATGTTAATTATAAAGCACAAAAATGATGGATGTTATGCTGCTGCTGTTACAAATTCCTAACAACCATTTTTGCATGACAATAAAACAGATTCTGAAAAGTACGGGATATTTAGCTCTAATATGGATTCATTGTGCCCTCCCATACACACATAATAGATTCATTTTTCAGCTCTCTCAAGATCTCATTGCCTGTTGCTGCACACCTTTCTCAAAACGTCTCTGTACATATCTCACACTTCAAGAGCATTGCAGATTTTGTGCTGACAAAATCAGTACAAAATGGATGGGCACCACACTCTTGTTTATTTACCTAGAGAATATTAAAAACATGATGTTTTGGCCAACAAGGCCTTCATCAGACTACAATCAGCCATAAACACCAAAGACAATGGGAGAGACGCAAAGTGACTACTGAAATGATCACAGAAACGTCATGCTTTTAATATTCTCTAATCAAATAAACATTTCTTTTAATGGAGAGTGTGACACCCATCCATTTTGTACTTATAGACCTTTTTTGTGGCTGCACCTCTGCTCCTGTTGTTGGAACCTGATTTCTCTCCTGTGGTGCTGACAAAATCAAACATCTTTGAAAATCTGTGGCTGTCTGAGATGGCTCAAAGACTGGGTCAGACCGTCTCTCTGACCCACTCAAACGAGTTGGCTCTGATGGCGGGATTTTGTCTCAGATCTCAAAAACATTTTTTCAGACATCTAAATGTATGGTCTAGTGTACTGTAGTGTGCACCAGGCTTTAGATGCTGCCTCTGGATATCCACAGTCACATGGCCTCTATCAGATTGTGCAAAATGTGGCCCATGATAGCATTGTGACGCCACATAGTGACACTTTTAACATTGGCTTGCATTTCAGAAGCTGAGGAGAACGCCTTTGAAAATGTAGGGCAATGGCATAAATATGCTATACAGCCAAGCGAGCACATTTCAATGCTGCAATGTTGTTACCTTTGCTTGGATGTTGGCACAAGAGATGTTTAATAAGTATAGTCAGTTGAATGAATTTATACACTTGTCACAAAGCTGCAGTATTTTTTCATGAACATGTAAATGTTGATGCCAATCCAATAAACGTTCGCTTGTGCTAAATACACACCAAGATGTGGCATGACGAGACAATAGCCACCGATGGCACAAGGCACACAGGACAAGGCGCAGAAATGGACAGGACAGGACACAAAGGGGGAGGTGCGTGGTTAGCACTGTCACCCGACAGGCAAAAGGGCCCGGGTTTGACTCTATAGGCCCTGACCCCTTCTATGTGGAGTTTGCATGGGTTTCTTCTGGGTGCTCTGGTTTCCTCCTACGTTCCATAGACATGCAAGTCAGGTGAATTGAAGACTCTAAATTACCCATACGTATGACTGCAAGTGTCTTTTTATCTGTGTTAATGATGGACCGCACGGCGACCTGTCCAGGGTGTCTCTCTGCCTTCCACCCATTGTATGCTGGGATGGGCTCCAGCCCCCCGCGACCCTGAAAAGGACCAACTGGGTAGAGATAATGAATGAAAGGAAAAAAGACACAAAGGACGCAGCAGCCACCAAATGGTATAAGACCCTCATTACACAGTACAAGACACAAAAAAATCGACTCCCGTCTCACAGTTTAGATGAACAGTTAGAAAGAAGATCTATAGTAGTAAATCATTTGTAATTAAATAATGACACATTTCTGTAGAGAATTCTCTTATGGGAAAAGTAGAAAAAGGAAAACCCTGCCTTAACATTTGATTATGTAAATGCTCTAATGTTTCCAATGGCACACTATCAATTTTTTAGTGGTTGAGTGACTCATCAAAATATTTGGTTGATTGATCAACATTTAAAGAGAAAGGAATGGAGAACTGATTGAATCACTTGATGACATGACAAACGAATGATGAATGTGCATGGCCTCTCATATGCCCCCTGGGTAAGAGTCCTGCAGCAAACAAAAGCTGGGATGAATATAGTGTTGTTTCGTATTGTTTCAAACGTGGTTCTTGTTGAATTAGTTAAGTCACTGAGGGTAAAATTGAATGTTTTCTTGTCTTCTGGAAAGGGATGAGGGAGAGGCCAGAATGTAAATCTGGATGAGCAATGCAGCACCCCACCAGAACTGACTTCAAAATCAATTTGGCAGATGGAGAAAATAGCAGAGTAGCACTCATCCATAGAGGTTTTCAGCATGTTAGATTGCATGTAAAGCTTTCCAACCCCTTCTCTCAAAGAAGTATTTCTAGTATATTTCTTTCTAGTATATATTTATATATATATATATATATATAGTATATTTTTGATGGAAAAACATGGGTTGCGAAAATATGCGAACCATTCCTGTATGCAGCCTGTATTTGACTCATTTGACTGTCTCATCGCAGCCAACAGGCCTTGCCAGCTGGCCAATCCCTGCTACCTGGCTATTCAATTCACTGTCGTTTCATCTCGCACACCAAATGAGCACAATGAGTTGAATTTCAACAGCAATTACTGAGGAACAATTAGTTCAATTAGAAGATGAAATATTTGGCATGACTTAATGTAAATAGATGCTGTTATGAAGCTGAATTAGAGACATATTGCAGACACACAACAAAAACGACTGCCAAGAACTACCTGACACATTTCATCATGTTGGGAATTCAGAAATGCTGATTTGTTGATTTAATTGTTCTCCATCTTGTTGTCCTTCCTCTCCAGAAAATAGTGTCTTTAAACACAGAAACTGGATGTTGAAGAAATTGAATATATACAATGTCAAAAAATAAAATTGACCATCCTACCACACTTTTTATTCATTTAATTGTGCATTTAAGTGACAAATAAATATATGACGGTATAGTTTATTAGCATTAGCAACCACACCATTAGCAAACATAATTTATAGGATATTGCATACATGCATAGAAGCAGTGTTGATAAAACAATGTGATTTATTATAAAATGCTACAATATGTGTTGTCTTGTGATCATCAGAAGATTTTGCTATTTATATTGCCATACATCACTGTCCATGCAAACTAATAGATGAGGAACCCAGCAGTATGTTCTGTGATTGTGTGATGTCATCTAAATTCATTTGCATATGAAGATGATAATGGACGTTTAAAATTACAGCAAAATGTGTAGATTAACAGTAGAGTATAAGTTTAGTGGAAGTTTCACTTCCATGAAACTTCACTTGACTTAAAGTCCACAGTGCTGTGGTGACTATGCTGTGGCACACAAGGCATGTCATGTGAAAGCACTGGCATATTCCTTGATTCTGATGGTGGTGTTGACATTTAGAGAATGGGTTAATTTCTTTTGATTTCTGTGCACAAATGATTTAAAGTGCAGTAGAACCAAGTTAATTATTCTGTCAAGGATCCTTGGTGAAATGTTTTATATGGCACCTACACAGGGACAAGTAATTAAAGGCACTAAGGAGAAATCTTTATATTAGTTGTGCAAGCTTCTCACTATTCCAACTGGTAAGGAACTTCTATTCTAGGGAGATGGGGTATATGTATTATCCTAAAAAATGATAATGAAGTTGAAGTCCTTCAATAGAGTTCCAAGGTAGCCATGTAATAATAAGCTGAAATGAAACTTTAATGATCCCCGTGGGGAAATTAGTAATAGGATACAGCAAGAAAAATATAATATAAACAAGAATAGAGGAAATGGGGGTTATATAAAATACTCAAATGACAATTTCAATGCTACAGAAATAAGGGACTTGGTCTCAGCTTTGTTAGCATGAAAGGACAGTTATATTTAAAAAAGTTTGAAAGGATTTTTTTTTTC
This sequence comes from Centroberyx gerrardi, assembly GCF_048128805.1. Classification (NCBI taxonomy): domain Eukaryota; kingdom Metazoa; phylum Chordata; class Actinopteri; order Beryciformes; family Berycidae; genus Centroberyx; species Centroberyx gerrardi. The sequence continues at coordinate 20,146,259 of NC_136000.1, forward strand.
AGAACCACTAAATACAAACTAAATATGAAATCTGAGTAACAGATGATAAAAAATGTTGAGTAAATGTTTGCTAGTCTGGCAATATATCCCAAACAAAACAAAGGGATTGAATACATATTCCAAGTCAGTTTTTCTGTTATTTTCTGTAATTTTATACTTTAATTTATTCATTTCTTCAGTTTTGTTTTCAATTAGGTCGAACAGAGTGCTTCGCAAAGAACTCAAACTAAAAATCCAGAATAAATCCATTTACAACAAAATGTGCTAAAAATGAAGGGATGTGAATAATTTTGCAAGGCACTGTAGTCTAGTCCAGGGCAAAGCTATGCAAAGGTAGCCAGGATAGTTGATACAGAAAGTACAGGTGCCATGCTTCAGCTCCCTGCTTGTTGGCTGAGACTGAGGCCATTTGGCCAGGAATCGTTGTACAGAAGAACAAAACGGCACCTATAAAGCGTTCTATGTTGCACCTTGGGGTGATGATTCAGATGCTGAAGGTGCTCCATAGTTGCATCAGCTCACCATATGGGTGTTGGGAGATGTTGTCTAGGATGGAGTTCAGCTTAGTCCTCATCCTCCCCTGTGCTGCTGCCTCCAGGGTGTCAGCCTACTACAGAGCCAGCCTTTTTGTTTAATCCTACCTGCCTCCCCCACCTTGGTGCTGCCTCCCCAACACACCACCGCAAAAAACAATGCCATAACTGATTGATGATGATGATTGAACATGTAGTCTGCTGCATACATTGAAAGAACATCAGAATCCTAGGAAAAATACAGTATCTGCTAGTAATAATGCTACACTGCTGCAATTATTTAATGCTTAATCTTGTCAATATGACTGCAATTAAGATAAAGTCACAGCTACTTCAATGCACAAAGTGCAAACCCTAACCTTAAACTGTGCATAATTTTAAAAGTGTTATGAAACAAAGAAGAGCACAAAACTGGCTGAACACAAGCAGTTTATAATACACAGGAGTAGCGCCAAACAAACACCAACATTGTGGAAGACATCTGCATATACATTATCACCAGTGTTGGTGTAATCACATTAGTTTTTCCTGTAACAGAGTAAAGTAAGGCATTACTGTTCTAATTTCAGTAATGACAGTATAGTTACTAATCTAACAGATAGGTCGTTACTCACGTTACATTCTTTATCCTCCTTAACTTCTTTATGAGTGTAATATCTATCGAAAGATCCCCCATGTCTTATCCTGATTAAAGTCATGTTGAAAATATAGGAATTACTATTAGAGTGCACATGAACGAGCCAACAAAGTGGTAAATACGACTTAGAAAGTTGGGATTTAATGCTGTGGGCTCTGTCTTTATTAAAAACCTTAAACCTCTGCTGGTAATGTGGGCTTAGGTCTACAAAATGTATCATGCCAATGAACACAAGTAAGCTTAGCGCAATCGTTTTAGGGTGTAACGCAAAAGTAATGTAACAAGTAGTGTAACTGATTACTTTTCTCAGGGAGTTATGTGTAATTCATTACTTTTTTCCAGTAATGACCCCAACACTGATTATCACCACTAACATATTGCAGAACTATGCACCTAAAAGGCTGAAAAGAAGAAACCAAGAGAAAAAGCATATCACCTTCAACAGCTGAGATGACATTGCACTAGACGGGAACGATTGAAGAAAAATAGCTCTTACATAATTCAGATCTCTGTCTGACTGCTGTGTGACAAGCCACAAACAGGTGACTCAATAGAGGACCTGAGTCAAGTAATTTCTGATGATAATGATGGTTTGTGTTTGTGTGTGTAGCCTGCAATCCCTCAGCCTCTTACTTGTGTCTAACACTGTGCTGGTCCATAGCATATGTTTTTCCACAAAAAAAAAAAAAAGAAACAACCTTCCCGCCAAGTGGATTGTCTGCACTTTCTATCATCTCCAGCAGTCCTGGAGTCCACACTATCTCACTGTGAAGGACAGGGCAATTTTTCTTATGAATCCAACGTGGCAAAGTTGCCTGCTGATTTCTTTTTCGCTGCTACTAAGACAAATGCATTTTTCTTTATAGTAACCATCTGCTCATTTTACATCTAAATAAATTGCCGTTTTGCTACTCTATTGTCAATTGATACCATACAATATTGATTCAACCTATACTCACTTCATGAAAGCTTTTACATTTGCTGTTCTAAACACAACTATTTCTTTTGGACCAGTAGGTTTCGTCAGTGCACTTCAATACATTGATTTGCAGCTTGTTGGATCTATTGCTAGCTAATGTTAGCTTGTTCAACTACTGATGTAGTTGATCTAATGTTATAAACAGCATTGCTTTTGATGACACTAATGTAGCTCTATGTTATTTAGCTAACAAAGTTAGCCAACATTTGAAGGACAACTGGCAATTTTTTTGGGAGTCAAACCGGGTAAACGTTTCACAGCTAATTCGAGTAACGGCAAACTCGTCTGATAATGTCATCATTTTAGTGATAGTGATGTCAAACACAGTTGCAAAGTGGTTTGCTGGGAAATGCAACGCAAAAGACCAAAGCAGTGCCTGCTTATCACCAAAGGTGTCGCCAAAATCAAGAAAAACAAGAATCTCACTGATTTTCTATTTAAATGTTTTCGAATAATCATTGCCTGGTTAGAATAGAAATCATTATGCGCTAATAGGCCTATTGCCTATTAGACCATCTCTGCAATTTCCAAGTCCATTTGTTGTTTCATTGAATAATTGACACACTTTGTATTCACACTCAATAAGTTGAAATTGCCAAGCTAGAAAGACTGAAGAGAAAAAAAGAGACTGTGTGAGTTCCCATTGCACATTGTGAGATATGTTGTCATATTAAGAATAAAAAGCGGAGAAATCATGAAAAAAATACAGAGCAGAGGGAATTAGTACTGGTGTGGCTGTGGTATTTTTAGAGACATAGTGCATATGAACATCCATCACTGATTCTCACTCTGGGAATGGGCTCTTGGTGCGTATGAATGGATGGGAGACATGGCAGTGGAGAGAACGGAGACAGGAGCAAAAAGGGTTTGTCTGTGTCAGAGGAAGCATGTGCTCTTGCCAAAATGAATCTCATCTCATATACACGCGTAAATCTCGTCAGCCCCCATCTCTCTCTTGGCGGGAAAAGCCGTTCAGAGAGACAGCTGAGATAAATCAGTGTGTGTGGCCCGATGTAGCCTGTGTGGGCCGGAACAGAAACGGAGCCACTGCAAGCGGCCCCTGGCTTTAATGATGTGCAGTGAGCCAGTGGAGGCGTGTAAATCTGCAGCTGGCACCTCATCCTCTCCGCAGCCTCAATTCCCCTCCCCAACCTCTGAGATATCTTCGTCAAAGTCACCTCTGTGTACCTGTGTCAAGTTCAAGTGTAACAGACTTTATAGGTTAAGGAGATGCAGCAGCTGATTCTGCAACAGACGCAGAGTAAGACTGCTGCCCAAGTTGTGACCCCAAACAAATGAATGATGAAAAATTATATGTATGATTTCAAATAATGGTATATTAGTATATTTCATAGTAGTACGTAAATATATTGGCTAAATTGTAAAGCCTATCAGCAGTGTGGAGAGAACAGAGGGAACAGGTTTTCATGAAATGCTTAAATAGACTTCAGACATTTGATTTAAGAGTATCTGGGGAACAGCATTAGTGTGCTAAGTCAATAAATCTTAACCCAATCAACATGAGCGCAACAGTCATTAGAATGCCAGTGGTAGATATCAAAACATACCACAAAAAGTAGATTTAACCCCAAAAGTAAAATGGGAGTTAAATACACTCACTTCATTCAGCACAAATGATGATGAAGAAATACTAATGTAATCAGTATTAGGATTATCATCCCCAAAGCCTCAATTCAAAATGAAGTCGTTAATCAAACTAAAAGGTCACGTCTTTCCAGTAAAACCCTTGTTTGTGTAATTGTTTATTGAAGCATGTCGCAAAATTTTGCAATCCTGTGATCAATTGGGTCCCACAGCTAAATGCCGATATTCCAATCCTGCAATCAACTGTAAGAGATTTGTTAATAGATTAGAAAGTAATTAAAGACTTGGGGCCATTGATTTGTCAACACTAGAACACAGCTAGACAAGAATATTATAGTAAAAATATAATATTGTTGTAATAACTATGCAATGAATTGCCTTAGGATATTACCAAATCATTTTCAAATCATCTGATTTGAAGAATCTTTTAATAACAGACTAGTCTTTCCCAAACTGGGGTCCAGAATGGAGGACATGAGGTCCCAGAAAACCATCTCAGTAAACACACCCTCATAGCCCCACCTACAGTTTATTAAAGGTCCCATATTCTACACTTTCCAGTATTTTATTCTATCTCTTGAGGTCCATTAAAAGCTGTTTGTGTGGTGTCATGTACCAAAAACACTCTCAATCTATTTTTACACGTTCAACATCAGAATCATGAATGAAGCTCTCTGAGCCTTACCAAGAACAGGCTGTTTCTGTTACTGTTTCTTTAAGGCTCATTAATATTAACTACCCTCTGTTCTAATTGGCTAACCGTTTCAAGAGTGAAACGTGAGACACCACAGACACGGCAGCTACAGATAGGGAAAACGCTCCAGTAAATAAACAGTGGCAACAGCTCTGCTTTGAAAAAAAAGGGAAATCCTGTTTTCCACGATATGGGACCTTTAAGGGCAGGTGTATTAGATGCATTAGGGGTAAACACTAAGGAAAAATTAACCATTGAACCACTGTGTTGCAGAATCAGATACTGCAAAGCACCTTGAGTTATACTCGTTCTTAGAGTTGAGTTCAGTGCGCTCCTCTGCAGTCTTTTTCAAATGCTATTTATTCATAAATCACAGTGCTATATCACTCAATATTTAAACCTGTCTGGTAGAATGCAATTTGACACTGTGACTCACAGATAATTAAACTGTTTGAATATTTATCACAATTGAACTGGTAAGTACCTCATTTGTCTTATTTGGTAAATTGTGTATGATCAAAAAACCTTTTTCAGATCGTTTTTTTTACTTGCTTATTTAGGTTCTTATTTTATTGATATGAAACAAGTGAAGAAAACAAGTGATGAAAACAAGTGACAAAATGATGAAAACAAGTGACAAAATGACTCTGGATGCCAAAATGATGTTTTAAAGCACTAGCCAAAAAGCACCAGCCAGTACTTAAGCTTTGGTTGCCTGTAGTGCAGCACATTTGTACTTAGCTGCACAGAGAAAACTACAGCCATGTTTTCCTCCTTAATCCTTAGTAAAACTCCATTTTCCATTTTGTTTGGGATTTCTCTTTGTTCTGGGACTCACTGTCTCATTTTGAAACCTTTTCTAGTTGCTTTTAATTCCAGGTGGGAATCCCAAAGCGTGCCTTTTAAAAATTTCCTTTTGAACAGTTTTTGCTTTGTCTGTAAGTGACTATTTTCTTAGTCCCCATTGGAGAAGCATTTGTTTGGTTTAGCTATTTTCAGAACATACAGCAACTCTTTCTAAGATGTCAGCATACCTAATCATTTTTCAAATGCAAGTAGTCTGGCCTCTACTGTACGTCTGACCGCAACCCAAAACTCAAATCTCAAATAATTTCAGCCCAGTTGAAGAGCTGATAGTAGAATCACAAATGCAGATATGGTTTAACTGAAACTAAATTTGCTAGATATACATCTTGAAGAACAACACAAGCTGTCCAATTTTTTCCATAACAAGTAACAATGTGCCACTTTTGTCCTTCTGAATAAGCAGTAAACTAGCTGATACATTGCTTATCAACATTATAAAAATAAAAGCAACATTTTATCTGATTTTAAAAAGAACTAATAATGTAATGGACTTGCCATAAAGAAAAAGCAAGTATACAAAAGTAAAAGTGGGAATGTTGTATCTCCTGCAGACAGAGGAGTTTTACAGTGCGTAATACCAAGCCATTCAACACTCAGCAGCCTCACTTCTGCACAATGGAATTCAGATGTTAGCACAGCTATAGATGAGTCGCCCTCTGAGAAACCGAATAAAAGAGGCAGAACTAATGGTGAAGCCTTGTTTTATACCTTTGAGAGTACATGGCAGGATATGTTGGTGTAATATGCTTGACCTTGTGCATTCATACAGTGTCTATTGAGGGTTCAGGGAGTGTTACGTCAATTTAGGTGCCTAAGATTTGGTGTTTCCTCTCCTGTTCTCCCCACCCAGAGTCCTCTAAGGACCGTGTGAGTGTGGTCTGCTCTGCAGTGAACAGGATGATGTGGGTAGAGTGGGGTAAGGTTGTTTGGACTGATGTCTTTGAAGTATCTTGCTAGAATGTCTCTACAGTTTTCACCTCAACTCTGCGTCCTCCTCCCTGACCTCTGTACATAACTGATGTAGAGTTAATCTGACTTGGCTCAGGATCAGAAGTAACACAACCACATGCTGAATACAACCAAAAATCAATGCGATCCCTCTAAATTTTGTCTCTTCTAAAAAACTTTTATTAGAGGCCATCTGGAAGAAACCAACGCTTCAATAAAATGTAGCGCTGTGAGAAAGAAAAGTGTTTATTTGCAAAAGTTTTTGGCTTCTTCTAGCAGTGTGGGCCAGGCTTTTCAGTACCTGTCCTCCTGAGGGTATCTACCAAAATGAGCTCAGCTCTCCATGGACTTCACCCCCAGACACAGGGGCAAGAGCTACATGCGGCTCGAGTGGATAAGCCTGCCTGTAATTGAATTGGCTTCAACACCGTAGTAGAGGAATAGGCTGTGATGTGTTTATTTATTTTTGGGCATAACCCAGGCAATTTACCATACACTGCATTTTTCAGCAAGAAACTGCTGCCAATGCTTTTGAGCAACGAGCAGATTTCCTCTGTAAGCATCGTCAAAATAGCAAAACAGAGGTAAACTCCTCTGTTAAATGTGAAAATGCATTGTTTTCCATTTTATGCCCTGAGTCATTAGTTGTATTAAAGGAAGGCCACCTAAAAGATTTATGAAAACCAATCAATAACTCAGTGATTTTAGTTTTTCAGTATTTTAAGTATTTCCTATAAGTACTTATTCTGTCCCATTAAAACATAACACTTTAAACATTCATCTAATTGCATTTAACATACAAATTCTAAAATGGCCTTGTGAGTTTTGAGAGATTAGGAATGACTAACCATCATCAGCCCTGACTCCCGCTCACTCACTGTATGAGTGTCGACATGTACAACAGAGTGTTGTTTACTGTACTTTTGTCCCAAAGTGGATTATTCAGTTCCCTTTTTACCACTCAACATCCCTAAAGAGCAAAGCAGCTTAACTGTCAAATGAAAAGCTAATTTTTCCATTTCATAACACTGAAATTACTTATGTCTTGATTCAATTTAGACAGGGTTTTTTTTTAACTGGAGTGACTAAGACAGTGTTTCCCAATCCAGTCCTCAAGGCCCACCTGTCTTGCAAGTTTTTGTTCTAGCTCTACTTTTGCACACCTATTAACTACAGTATTGTGTCAATATAGAGCCAAATAAATCAAATGATACAAATGAATTACAGTATTCCTGTGAAGTTTTTATCTACTGAATTATGGCAGCAAAACTACTAAAGACTGCCCATGTCTTTAACAGTGTTTATGCAACAAACTATGAGAGCAAATTGTTAGAAACTCAAAATGACACAGAACTCAGTCACTACCTGCTGATATGTGATCAATTCAATCTAAAATATATGAAGAATTTCTTCAAACTACTAAGCTCTAGATTCATACAACTGAATGTATGATTCTAGAGCTTGCTATTTTACATCAATAAATACATTTTGCTCCCTTCTTTACAATGTATTCCCTCTGTTTAAAACTTCTTGTGTATCCTGTTCTCTGTAACAGGCCGAGTTCATTACAGTCGACACTGTGGGCTGATTTGCTGTGGCATCTACAGTAGCCCTATACTGTTTTGACAATATATTTGGGTAATGACGTGGCTCTGAATGGTACTTTGCTGAACACGAAAACAAAAAGGAGACTATTATTATTTTTTTCTTTGCTGGTGAAAAGATGTGGGCCTGTACAGTATATTTCTTGAATCCACACAGGATGACATTTGTTGGATCATGAAAATAGCATTATAACTATTTCAAATGAAAAGGAAAAAGCTTTGTGAGTTACAGTTGTATATAGAGCAGCACTAAACAGATTCAGAAATTGCAGTGTACCATGGTAAAACGAATAAATAAATGCACTATATTGCCTGAAACCTAATTCCTCCTCAGATTTCACTTATTGAGTTCCCTGTAGTGCTTTTAGGTGCACAATGAAGTGCCCAATTACAGCACCTCTGTTTAGTTGCCCACATGTCTTTTTTTGCTCTAACCTAAAGTTAGAATTGAAACAAACAAAAAAGATGTTAGACAGGATTGTTTACTTCTTTCTTGAAAAGTATAAAACCCCAATGTGAAAGCTTAAGGGATAAATACGATTCTGTTTCCTTAGCTATTCAGAGGGAACTGCAGCCAATACTTTTGCCCACACTGGTCATGTTCACCTCTTGTGTTTGAAACAATATTCAAAGACAGATTCTAATTAGAAAACAGCAGACTACAAAGCCGCTGAATAGGGAAGAATAAAGTGTCAGTGACACAAAGGGAAAGAATAGAAACAGCTGGAAGAAAAATAGAAAATGGAGTAATTGACCAAAAGACAAATGGGCAGAGAGAATAATGACTAATGACTAGGAGATGTGAATCCAAACGTTTTCGCCATCACGTCTGTTTATGTGTTCAGATGAGCAAGGATTTTTTCTGAGGCTAGAGCAGTTAATGGGGGGACTTGTTGGAGTCAGAGACAGGAGTTATTAAGCATCTGGGAGGAGGAAATTGGCCCAAAATGTGTGATGGAAATATCACCAATGTTTTAAGTATAAAAATAAAAGGAAGTTATTAACATTCCTATTTCTATGGTAATATAAAAAAAATCTGACGAAGCTGTATTAACCCCCTTAGGAGTTGTTAAAATATGGCATTTGTAATATTCTTTTAATTGCCATATAGACGGGTGACAAATTAAAGGAAAAACCTGAATAAATGAGTGGAGAAACATAATGAATGCAGATGCTTCTATACAGGTGTATTGCATGATACAATTAAGCAATTGACATCCTATTATGCTCTATGGCATGTATAAACATGCTGGTTAACCTTGATTGTGGATCAAGATGGCAAGAGAAAAAGATCTAAGTGACTTTGAAAGAGAGTTCATTATTGGGGCATGGATGGCAGGAGCTTCAGTCACAAACTGGCTAGTGTTTCAATAGTAACAGTGAGTAAAGTGACATCTGCATTTAGAGCTATGGGAAAGACATCAGTAAATAGGGTTGGAAATTGTGGTGGAAAGCGCACATTCGCTGACCGTGATGCTCGTGCGTTAGTGCGATATGTAGGGGAAAACAGAAGAGCGACTCGTCCTCATGCAGGTGACTGAGAATGTCAATGCAGGACGTGATCAGACTGTCAGCAAGAACAGTCCATCCGCAACTACATAGAGAGGGATATTACAGTTGGGTTGCAGTGCATAAACCCCTCATTACAAAGACGAATGCACATTTGAGAGTTCAGTGGTGCAAAAACCATAGGCACTGGTCTACAGAGATGTGGAAAAAGGTGATACGGTCAAATGAGTCATCCTCCACCATGTTCTGGACAAGTGGGCAAGTGCATGTGTGGTGTACACCAAGAGAACGGGACAGGCCTGAATGCTGGACCCCTACAGTGAGAGGGTCCGGTGGCTCTGTTATGCTGTGTGGGGCATTTTCCTGGCATGGTTTGGGTCCACTTGTCCCCTTAGAGGGAAGGGTCACTGCAAATCAATACAAAGTTATTCTGAGTGATCACCTTTATCCTATGATGAAACATTTCTATCCTGATGCAGTGGCCTTCGCCGTCACCAGATCTCAACCTAATTGAACATCTATGGGAGATTTTGGACTGACGCTCTCCACCACCATCATCAAAACACCAAATGAGGGAATATATTTTGGAAGAATGGTGTTCCATCCCTCCAGTAGAGTTCAGAGACTTGGAGAATCTATGCCAAGGCGCATTGAAGCTGTTCTGGGGCTTGTGGCTCAACACATCACTAACACACTTTATGTTGTTTTTTCCTTTAATTTGTCACCCGTCTGTATAATCTATAATTCAGTCAAGTGGTATTGATAACTTGTATAATATCCCATGAGAATGAAGTTGAGAAGGTGTCACCATAAGCAATTATGCACAGGCCTAAATGAGGATGGTAATACATGATATTGTTCAAATCAATGTTCACAAATTAGAAAACGTGGTGTGTGTAAATCGTTGGCACAACGTAAAGAGCTTTGGTTATCACTGACATAAGTTAAATATCCTATCATCTCAACAGTAAGCCAATAGGCACACAAACACAATGGCTTCCAGATGGAACTATGTTCAAGCTTGAGCAACAACAACAAAAAAAAAAAAAAAAAAAAAAAAAAAAAACAGCAACAGCAAATTAAGTATTCCATTGATACCAAGCATAACATGCATGCTCCCCAGGGGATTTGCAATATTATTTTTTGCAGATACAAAATGTTACAGCAGTTTTGCAGATCTAGTGTGACCTCTATTAATACAACTTTAAACCAAGAAACCAGAAATGTATGCCATTTTGAGAATTTAAGGTTTGGGTAACACTTTACAATTAGGGTACACTAAGTTAAGGGTTAGTTAATGCTTAATAAGGGTTAGTTAATGCTTAATAAGAATTAACTAATCCTTAATTAACAGTTAACTAATGTGTAATTTACTAATGGTGTTCATGTTAACTAAGGTATTAATTTATATATTATTTAATAGTTTATAAAGATGACTATTAAATAATGTATAAATTAATACCTTAGTTAACATGAACACCATTAGTAAATGATTACCAGACACATTAGTTAACTGTTAATTAAGGGTTAGTTAATGCTTATTAAGCATTAACTAACCCTTAATTAATGTACCCTTATTGTAAAGTGTTACCAAGGTTTGTTTATGCAGGCCCACGTTTTTATTATTATTTTACCATACTGTTTATTTGGTTCATGAATAGACTATAACTGTGTAACTGATAATATCAACCCAGAACTTGGTGACACATATTTGGAAATGGCATTCCTAGAGTGTCCTGCTGTGACAAACTCTCCCAAACTCAGCACTTTAATTATTTGAATATGAAGATTTATCATGGACACTAGTTGTTTATGGGGAGAAAAGATTGTTACAAATAGCCTGTCACATTAATCTTCAGGGTTACATCTTTCTAATGCTGTATAATACTTGTGGTATTTATAGTTGATCTTGTCATTCCTCAACAAAATATAAATCAGCACCCCCTCAGTGCCCCATAAAGGAGGGTGAAGTGGATGCAATTAAATTTGAAGGCCTATTTGCTTATGAAACATATCCGCTATATTTTGACTGTTTTGCAAATAAAACAAATAAATTACAATGCAGTACCACTTCTATTTGAAGTTGAAGTTTTTTTTCACTATATGCATGTATAGTATGTTGTATTAATAACCTTTTGTGTTTCATTTGCCATCAGAGAAATCCAACGATATTATAAATTATTTTGCAGCACTTCACGTGTTGTAAAAACATGTTAATATCAATTCATAAGATCAAACTTCTTCTTACCAGTGAGAGCAGGAATATGACACTTGAGAGCGATCTCTTTGGTCTCTCTGAGCTTTTACTATTTCAGTTTTTCTCTCTTTGTATGGGAGAGAATGTTCTGTCAAACTGAATGTCAAAATCTAGCACCTTTAACACATTTTCCCGAATTGTTTGGGTCCATATTTTAAACAAGAATCACTGTATATGCATTTGACTGCTGATCTCTGCCTGCACTCGGCACTTTCATGGCACAAATAGGCAAATGGCCAACTGTTAATTTGGTAACCTGTCTGTTTTTGTTATGTAATATGTGCATGCGTTTGTATTAAATGATTGCATGTATCTTAAATTGATTCCTTTGAATTGCCCCATGTGGGATAAATAAAGTTGTATTGAATTGAACTGAATTGAATCGTTCAATGTGGCATACAGCTCCTCCACAGAGTAGCACTTCTTTCAGTGCAGTTTCAAGTTTTAGACTCAAGACTTTAGTTGTCTGGAACATTTTGGAGTATTTTGAGGATAAACGCAGCTTAAAAAAGAACTAGCTAATATGTTCTCTGCATCTGACAAAAAAGACCCTGCAGACTTTCCACAGCCACCACAGCATACCAATTGTTCTGGGAGCATAAATGACCCAACAGGACAGGTATTGAAGTGTTTTGTCCCTTACTGTGAAACTCTATCTAACCCTGCTGTTTGTTCCCTGCTCTCCAATCAATATTGGAGGACTGCCAACATAGGTATCCAAAAAATGTCAACCCCTGTTGTGACCCAAAATCAATCAGCCCAGTTATTAATCACTAATACTTAATAATTCCCCTTGATTGGACACAGGGCGAGCTCTGGGTTCTACTCAGTGCGTCTCTCTATGGCCTTGCTGGAGGAGAAAGAAATTGTTGTCATAGAGTTATAATGCCTATCAATGACGTTCAAGGAAACAACCCAGTATGGGTATTTTTATGCTCATTTTCACAAAATTGAATGAGCTTTGCCAACTCTTAAAAAAATACAAGATGTGCTATGCAGTGCTTCTCAAGGACAAATGGTATTACACTCAGTGCCATAAGCTTTTATGTAGTTCCTGAAATATTTCAAACAGAAAATGGCTCTCCTATGCCTTCTGTTCTTTGTTTTACAATGTTTCCCAGACAAAGATGCATAAACAAGCAAACATAGAAACAGGTGAGAAGCCCCATATCCGTGTGGAAGAGAGGCACATCTAATCCTGCTGTTTTTAGCTATGTGCGCTTATCTCAATTCACAGAGTGGGGTTGGCAAACAAAGGCCCAGTGGTATGTCGATGCAAATGAAAGTCATTGCATTGAGCTCTCAGTGCTGTGCTGTGTCTGGGTGAGGTATTGTGTGCAGTCTGCCTCCGGTGAATCTCCCGAGGCCCAGTGTAAGAGCAATGCGCATGCTGGCCGCTCTTGAAATACAACCTGATCTGTGAGGGACGTGCTCAGCATAAGATGACTGGGATGCCAAACTTAGCCGTGGTGATGATTCACTTGATTTCCACCTGTTTGCAGAGAAATTAAGTCACACTATGCTATGAGATGGTAAGTATGTACTTAACTTATTTCACTCATGAAACTCAAAAAAAAATCACTGCCTAGAAAATATCACTTTTGGCATGAGCTGTACTAAACATTCAGGTTTTTTTTCTCAAACCCACTCTGAAGCAGTGGTGTGTTTGCTTACTGAAGCATTTAGAAGCACGCTCACTTTAACAAATTCTTTGGTACCTGTAATTAAGGCTCAGTATTTTAATTAAGATATTGAGCGGTTTCCCACTTTCCAAACACATAAAAAAAAATCCCTCAAAAACATTAGTTCTACAATGCTTAGTGTAGATCTAATCTAATCTAACTGCAGTGCAATTGATTCTATGGACAGATGTAACAAGTTTGAATGAGACTTGCTGGATTTGGGATTATTTCTTGTCATTCTACGTTATCTAATCCTGTTCTGCACTAATTAGGCTAAGGATCCTTTGATGTATGGCTATAGTAGTGCTGAAGTCTGCATGCTCAAAAAGTATTTCTGCCGTTATGCAATATTGAGCAAAATTGATGTGGGCAGCTTTGTGACAGAAGAGTGATGTTAAAGGTAACCAAAGCTATAATTGGAAGTAATCAGTTATTCAGGCTGTGGACGAGTGTTATGAAACAATTTGTGGTGTGTAAGGTTTTAGAACAACAGTTTGGCCAAAGATATTATGCAAAATTATAATTATGATAATTATATAATGTGTATCGGTACAGGTTCCAAACACTGGCAGCGATGAAGAGGGGGAGTGAGAGGAGTGAGCCAGTGCTGACACATGCTTTGGCAATCATACGCAGTGAGCAATGGCTCATCTACAAGTGTTGATATGTTACACCTGTGTCACTCTCCATTAGTGTAATTATACAAGAGCTAAGCTGACAGTCCAGAATGGGGAAGGGGGAAGGGAGAAGCATGCAACTGACATTAATTATGACCATATCAGCATTTCTGCATGCCAAGAGAGAGACAGAGAGAGAGCGAGAAATACAGAAAGAGACAAAGAGAGTGGACGTTATAAACATACTCATGCAGCAGGTGTGTGTAGCTTTGGTGGTCTCACTGGATTGAGACACTACTTGAGGCGTCACTAATGCATTGTGACCTTCATGTCACAGCATATCAAAACATCATAGTGGTAAGCATGAGGGCATTTTTTTCCTTTTCTGTACATCAGAAAGTGCGTGTTTTTGAGCCTTTTTTGACCAGAGCTCGACATCATAGAGATGCAGTTTCTTTCTTTGAGTGCACACAGTCCATTTCTGTTTTTATTGTGGTGCCATAGGAACAGGTCGCTGCATATGCAATGTGACCTTTACAAGTGAGATTCAGTGGCTTTTGTCCACACCCAAGGAGGATTCTACAATTTGCAAGCCCAGTGAATTCATAGCCGCTGTCACCTTCACTTAGTATCACAGTGACTGCATCTCACGCTATTGTAAGGAATTGCAACCACACATGCATGCCTAGGTCACAACACTTTTTTTTAATAATAATTGCAAACCCTGTGTCATTAAATCAAATGAGGAGTTAATATTCAAATAGGGTGACCAGACCTCCCCATTTTCCAAGGACAGTTTGGTACATCGTCCCCAGCTGGCACTGTCCCCGGAGATGTCCCCAGATTCCCCCCCTCTCCGGACCGCATTAGTAATACCAGGGGAGGTCTGGTGACTGGTGACTTTTACCTTAGGACCACGGGAATTTAATCCTGTCCAGAACAAACATGCCCCGTCTATGGCTAAGGTAACTATGGCTGCAGAGAGGAATACCACTGTTGAAAATGTAATGAACAACAACATTTTCAACCACATCCAGCCATTCATGTAGGAACAACACACTGCTGAGGAGAAAAGGAAAGGAAGCAAGAATGAGCCGGCACCATGAGTCAAGCAGCTTCCCCGGGGAAGGCGTTGCTGGGTCGGACAGAAGAGCTGGAGAGGCTCGGGCTAACAATGACTGGTGGTGCATGCACTGATATTGCACAGTCATGCCCACAAAGATTGAAAGCATATGCTGCAACCAATTGGACCACCGTGAAAAGTTTTTGCTTGAATCCATGGCTGACATTGAAGAACAGGGATCATTGTGTGTTACTCAGCATCAAGGTTTTGATGCACACATGGACAGCAGAGTGTGTTTCCTTCAACATTCCTCTGAGCAACAAACAGGATAAACTGGTGAAGGAGGAAGACACCAGCTGCACCAAGAAGGCATCTAACAAGTAAATCCCTTCTGATGGTACACAGCATAAATTTACAATAATAAGCTGTTATGGAGCTAATATCTGGCCTATGGGCAGTGCATATGTGTATAAGTCTATAGACTTTGCTATGCGCAAAATAACTTTTTTGTCACAATAATTCTCTAGTCACTGTGCAAAGCTAATATTGTTATTAGTTAGCTAGCTTACTGTGCTAAGCAAATAATTTTTTCCTCTCTTTTCCTGTGTATGTTCGCCATGCCCATTTTTTTTTTTTTAAATTAGCTGCACCCTGGCACAATGCCATTGGAAAACTGAGTAGGCTATCTAAACAATTTCAAGAAGCTGGCTAGTGTCTTTCTCTTGGTTTCTCCCCACGCCATTTTTAGCTAAATTGGTGCACAATCCAGTCTGTTATGAGATATGCATGGTTAAGTGTGTTTTTGTCTGTTAACCATCAAGGTTGTCACCTTCCATTAATGAGACATCTATTTTAGATGCATATATATCAGCCTGCCTATTGGAACTCTGCACTATAGCACGAATGCTCAAAACTGACGTGACAGCAAGACCAGCAGGTAGCTCTTTAGCTCTCTTTAACCTCTGTGAGTTAGTAATAATAAAATGAAAGACAAAATAACACAAACTTGTGATTTTTATGCTTGTATGTAATTTTAGAGCATGATCCGCTTCGTTAAACGTGAATATTACATTATCTATACTGGGCTAGTAATAATTTGTCTGGGCTACTCGCCAGGTGGACTAGTGCCCAAAATCCTCAAGTTCCACCCCTGAACACAGGCATCTTAAAAATCCTTCCCAACATGTGCTTTGTCCTCCCACCAGCTGTTTTAGAGCCGATATGGTTTCTATCCTTCTACCACGGGCTGTTAGGACAATCCGTGTCCAGTGCTCCATGTATTCCCTGCTCTCTCAAACATCTGCTGAGTCCTACATAGCCCTCCAAGGGGGAGCCAGCAGTGAAATGAGTCGCTCATTTTTCACTTGCCTCTAGCTGGAACCTAAAAAAAAAATTGTCTCCTCTCACTGCAGTTTTGCAACAAGGCAAACTCCATTAAGTTACATTATGGAGCTAGAAGAGCTGGTGGAAGGGACTGAGTTACACTATGCTTCTATCTCTCTGACCTGGGCCAGGACCACTCATAACAGCCTAAATTCCCCCTGACCCCTGGACTGGGAGTGCATGTGGATAGCCATGCTCCCTTTGAGTCTCTGCCCCAATCCTTAAGAGGAAGTGACATATTGGTGCTGGAAAACTGTGAGGCAGAGCAGAGCCGAATCAGGGGATTGGACTGGAGCCTCAAGGTCCAAGCTGTTTTGCTGTGCTGCACATTTTGCAGATGTAGATTTGCCCTTGCTGACCAGCAGAGACAGCCATTCAGTGAATGCTCTCTAGGTTTCCAAGAGGATTGGCCATTTAAAGAAATCCAATATTAAAGGAAGCCTAACTAGACAAAAATGTGTGATAACGGTGGGATTTACATAAAAGAAATGTTCCTTTGGAAAAACCTTATAGGATTACTGGAAGCTTAAAGAAACCTATCGCCAATGTATATTCAGTTGGTTGCCATATGCACTCTATATTATAACTAGTGAACAACATGCAACCAAGTAACAAGCCTCCAAGAGAACGTGGCAGTTATAACACATACAGTGCGGCATGATTTGTCTTTTCCATAGAGATTTATGAATACTATAAAAATTAAACATATTGTGATCATGGTTTGGCTATTAGAACATCTTTAATAATGTAATGACAATAGTGTGAATGGAAGAATTAGCACTTTAGTTTAAGCAAACAAGTTCAGACCGTAGTTAAATGGGAGGCTTGCACTACTTTTATCACTGTTCTCGCGTTGAATATAAAAGCTTCTCACAAAGTATGGATCACTGAAATTATATTAAGTAGGTCAAAGTGAAAGGTGAAAGTCGTTTTGCTGTGACAACATGAGAATGAGAATGACTGCTGTATGTTTGACTATGTGCTTTTCTTGTTACCACTGAGGAAGTTTCAAAGGAATTCAATTTGATTTGTTCCTTTTCTCAGTAGACTTGTGTGCAAATGTTTGGACTTGTTTGACTGCTCCTAAGACACCTCAGGGAGTAATGTGGCTTGCCAGGCTGTGGAGGGGGCTCTACAGTAACAAGTGTATTCCACCATGATAAATCAGAGAGCAAGGGACAACAGCTGAGCGGGCCACCAATTACCATGACCCAAGGGCTAAGGAATCCCAAAGAAAAATACTTTTATCCACTGCTAAATATTATTTAGTGTCTGAGTATTGGTACAGTGTGTAGAAGGTATCTAGGAGATTTGCTGCTTGTTCATACTGAAGCTTTCAACCATTAGTGGTAGCGTGTGTTTGTAGGCAGAGATGTACAGCTCCGTCTTAATGCTGCGCTCTCTAGGCCGCGCTGCAGGGAGCAGCGGGGAACAGTCTGCCAGTCACTGCCTCCATCAAAAGCCATTTGTCAACTTTTCTTAGTGCACATCAGTACACAGAGCTGAGAGGTCTAACCCACTGCCCCCTTACCCACTGCAGACATACTGCATCAAGTGGAAAATGGGCCTGAACTGTGCAGTGGTGTGACAGACACTGTTAATATGTGTGTGTGAGAAAACTGTTTGCTCTTGTACTGGAGAATATGTCATTGCTGGTGGTGCTGGATTGTACAGTGGGTCTGCAGCGGGTCGGTAATGAGCTGGAAATACAACTGTTTTTGCATTTTTTAAAATAAAAAGCCTCATCACAAACAATATAATTATGTGGGTTTCAAGTGTTAATTTTAGCATCTCCAGTCCATGGTCAAATCAAATGGTGACTGAATGGTGTGCATAAAACAAAACCCAATAGTCCATTAAGTGGCTCATCTTTTAATGATGTCATGTGACATCCAAGGTTGGTTCTGCGATGGAGGGAATTCAAAGTGATGAAATGTATCATTTAAAAGTCATCACCAAAAATGTTTACTTCTTTGTTGTTTTGATGTATGCAAAGGCAATGCAAAAAAAAAAAAATGTAGGTATTGAAGTTCAATGTGTACATTTATAGTCTCTATATGAAGCAAATGAATGGAAATAATGAGCATAATGCATCTAGCAGGTCACATAGTAAACAACAAAATAAAGCCTCCTAGCTTGGGGTTGATGTATTACAATGCAACCTCAAAGGAGAATAGGGACAGAGGCTTGAAATGAGCAGCAATTGAAGTAAGAAGAAGCTCATCCATATTTCATTATCAGGAGGGAGGCATTCCTCTCTGTTAAGCATAAACTCCAGCCCCATAAATTGAAGAAGAAAAAAGAAACTAGAGCACAGATTAACATTCCTCTCATACTTTACCGAATGGCATTTTATATTTCATGAACAAATGGGATTTCCAAATTTCTATAGAACTCAATTATACACCTAAAGAAAAGAGCAGCAAACATACAATATCACCCATACAAGCTTGGCTTCCCCGATTATATGGCAATTGAAACTAAGTTAGTAATGGCACAATTGTTTAAAATGGTTGATAAAAGTTCATAAATTGACATTCATCGTTTCTATATATATAATTATATATTAATTAATCCTCTATATTCACACATGATATTCAGATGGAAAAATAGCACATGCAACATTTGTACTCAGCTTCTTTTTAAAATCATGCTCCCATATCTCACGAGAAACAGCTTCCCGAAAGTAAAATGCATTCAATGCTTGTGTCAGCACGTCTGCAGCACAATTTACACAAAATGGGACAGATTCAGATGTTGTCTGCACAGTAGTGCTTACAGTAACTCAGTTTTTACGCATGTGTCCCTCTTTGCCGATTTCAACCCTAGATTTACGCCCAGGAATACACGCACTTGAGGTGATGAATATGTAAATCAAGGCTTGTCTTCCTTCACACTACAATATGCAGGTTCTGACTCAAACTGAGATAAATTTGTACAATCCTTTCCTTACGCATCTGAAAATGCCTAGCGCTCCCACAGGTTTCCTGATGTCAAACAAGAATTCTGCAGATTAATAACAGCCAAATACACCAAATACAATGTGAACTGTTGCGTCACAAAAATCAATTACACTGTGCAACACTATTTTGGAATGATTGGAATGGAATTTAGGCCTAAAGCAATTTAACGACTCTCCACAAGCAATCACTATGTATCCTGCAATCTATGTGCTCAAGCTTTTAAATGATCATCAAAGGAGACAGTAGCACCAGGGTGCAGAGGATGCCAAGAAAATGTGTATGTGTTGACTTCAATAGCCAGACAGCCAGTGCATCCAGCATTTTCTGCATGGAGGCCTCAATCACTGAGCAGTGCCGTCTTGTGAATGATTATTTGCAGAACTAGACCACATTAACAGCTCTCCCGTGTTTCTCAAAGTAACATGCGCACTCTTCATCCTGGCGACAGGTGCTGCATCAGCCCAACAGGGTGTGTGAGGATGTTGTGGGAATATCTCAAGCCTCTGCCTCCTGTTTCCTGGTGCAGTTTGTAATGGGAGTGAGACGCACAACCAAGGACTGATTCCATGGTGCTGTGGGCTTTCCACATGTATGCATGTGACCATCAGGGTGCAAAGTAGACAAGAACAGTTTTATGGGAATAGGAAAAAATGACAATTCACTTAGTATGTCATGTAGACACGGCCATAACAAGTGTTTCCAGGGTCTACCCATAATGCCTTCATTTTGCAGTGCTCTGACTTGGTCATCAAGATGACTTATGTCAGTGAGTTGAGTAGAAGGTATTTTTTAGGTATAAAACTTACTTTTGATTAAAAAAAAAATTATAATAATAAAATAAAAAACAACATAGGTAAAAATGAAGAATACCCCAAATCATTTAATTTTTGTTAAAATATATTTTATGATGTTTTTATCCAGTTAATGACAGTCATCCTAAACAAAGCTGAATTAAAAGCACAAGGTATTTAAAGGCAATGCCTCAGCAGAAAGACATGAGAAGAAGAAAAGTCTATAGCCTGATTTTCAACCAAGCCATTGAAGGACAAAGAAGCCACAGTTCTGAATAATGTCCAAAGTCCCCAGCGCGCACACCAAGTATGACAATTCTGAATAGGAAAAACTTGCAAATTATTCAACTTTTATGTTCCTGTGTCAAATTCAAAGTGGTCAATGTGTGGAGTTCCTGGAAAACAGTATATGGGCTACCACAGTATAATGGTTACCCATCGTGTGCCAGGAGGCGTAAATAAAAAATTTAACCAATACATTTTTGAACAATTGTGCCCCTCCACCCTTCCCATCAAATAAAACAACCTTTCTCTCCATGACTGATATTCCATTGGTTTACAATTTTGAATGACCCCTACCCACATCCCGCCCCAACATCTTGTTTCAACAGGAAATACATCAAAATAAGGAAGCAAAATGTTGTTTCACTGTGAGAGCAAATAGACCAAACATTTGCTGTTGGCATCATGAAAAAAAATGTTTTTGATGCAAATTTTGACAAGTCTATTATGTGGAATAGTCCTAGGCCAGAGAACCGCAGCACACACACACACACACACACCACACAAATATGTTGGCTGTAATTGATAACACTGAAACAAAGAGCAGAGCAAACCTATTGTACTATCACGATCAATAAACTAACTGTATCCAGCGGTTGATGTCAGCACACTGACTTAAGAGACAGCAGCCATATACTGTACGTGTGCATGAGCAGCTTTGCTATCAGATGCCATTGTATTCACATCAAAGAAATAAGCTCCAGAAACTTAGCAACTGGGTCACTAAATGAGTGAAAAGCATAAATCAGCTCAGCATAAGAGAGATACATGAATGGGAGAAACTGGATGCTTCCACCCATGCATGTTTAGCACAAAGGGTCATTTCAAGTGAAGCTCGGCACTCGCATACTAACAGTAGGATAAAAAAGTGAATCAAAAAAGTGATTATATAAACAGTGATGACAACAATGCTTGTCTTTTAAAACAATCAGAAAGACACAGAGAGAAAGAGAGAAAGAGAGAGAGTTGTCCAAGGCATTTGCCATTTACAGTAGGCAACTGTTTTTTTCAAGCAAAACTGCTGATAAACGCCTCCAAAGCCAGCAGGCATCTCATCTTCATACATACATTATAGAAAAAAGTTCTGCTTTATGTAACCACAATATGGGTACACTTTGTTTCCTGCTCCAATTCCTTCATCACAAATTAAATGCAGTGTGCCTGGCAAAAAAAATGAATAAATTAACAGCTTTAAAACACAAAATGCAAGTGACAGGCAAGTACAAGAGTGACAGTACAATGATAGGCATGAAGGAAGAGGACTTGGTTCGACTGTTGCTCCCAGGCATTCAAACAGGAAGTGGGAAACTCAGAGACATGGTGTATTCATCGTGCAAACACCCCCTGCTGAAGACTATTTGGGTGCCGCAGTTTGATCTGGGGGGCCCCGGGATCTTTATGAAACACAAACAAAAATAAACATACATTTCACATGCGCACACACACACACAACTCTACCACCACCGCCACAAGTACTGCCACTGGGACGAGGTGCAGCACTTAACTAAGGTGTGCTGCTTTTTCCCCACCAGTCCAAAATATGCAGTTGCTTCAACCCACAGTGTGTGTCGATGTGCAGTAGATGGGAACAAGCTTGCTGAGCACATCCGTTGTCTTCCTGTGTGGATTGAGACAATTTCAACCAAGCACGAATGTGTATGCGTACATGTAGGCTACTGTATGTAAAACCAAACAAGCAAAAAAAAAAAAAACAAGTTCAAACACTGTGATTATATTTTCCTATTTAAAGATAAAACAACAAAAAAAAACTAGGTCACCTGAACAGCAGGGAACTCAAACAAATAGAATAAGGGATAACATTTTCCTCTCGAGCTACCTTTGTGTTTAGATGTTTGCCCTATTTTCCCCTGACTCATAGATGGCTTGATTGACACCTGACTAAACTATGGGAAAAATATATTTTTTTGTTTGTTTGTTTTGTTTTCATTATTATCTGCAGGGAGAACAACAAGGCAACGGCAATTAAGTCACAGAAAGTACAGTTGGTGCGGTGTATCTGGAGCCCTTCAAGCTACTGTACAAAAACACCCGGGGAGCAGATTTGAAACGTTACATAGTTCAGCAATTTTGGCATCTAGAGCACCTGGTTTTAATGGTATTGATTGGTCAAATGAATCCAGAGATTCTGTATATTATAGTCATACCAGACATACAACTGTTTAATGGAGTTATGTATAATTATTATAGACCAAATTAGGGACCTAAAGTAAAGTGAGTGCTCTCTATACTTTCTGAATATTAATAAAAGCTTTGAAATTACATGATGAGCATAACAGTAGATTTTATGTAACCTGTCCACAATCTATGCATGCTATGTAAGGGATAACACATCCAAACAATACTGCACACTGTGAGAGCTAACCCTCCTGTTACATCGCAGGTCAAATTGACCCGTTTCAATCTGTTTATATCACAGAGATAACGCTTGGGTCAGTTTGACCCGGTTGTGAGAACTATTTAGATCAAAATCAGGCCAAAACTTGATCTTTGCAAAGCAAAACAAAATAATTACACCCTCCGTCCTACTGTATTTCTTCCTCTAAATCTCTCACCACACACATGTGCACGCATGCACAGTCACACAAACACACACACAAACACACACACACACACACACACACATTGTTCCTCTGGGAACATAGAGTGCCAAGACCCTCCACTCTCTTTCACCTATAAAACATGATACTACAAATTATTATGACGGGTGCCTTTTTATTTCACGACTATGGCAAGTTGAAAAGTGTTGAAAAATATGCTTTTTTTTAATGTTTTTTATTGTCGGACACATACATTTCCATGACACTTACTATAATACCCATAAGCATCACCAACTCCTGACCAATCACACGGTCAGAACAGCTGTTACGTACTGTAGGTATCCCGCTCGTTCCACTGTCACTCTCTCCTCAGCACCGATTTGACCCTAAGGGTAGCTACCTATGTGCTCCATAACAGCCCTAGTATCCTTCTTTAAACATTTACTCTTGGGGAATCTGTAAAATGCTGTACAATTGTGGACAGCAGAGCGGTGGTTACAATCCGGCACAAAACACTGCACCATTTTTATCACAGAGAGCTGGCCGGTCGATCAAAAATGGCACTGTGGAATTTGTAGTCCTTTACCGACCTAAGACTGTTATGTACACAGCCAAGTACCCATTATTCTTTTCCCGTTTTTCTCAAATTTCAAAATGCAAATCCAATTTAGTTATCCATTACTTTTGCACCATAAATTCTCTGATCTATTGAATGAGTGGAACCATATGGAATCCAGCTATTTTAAAATTTGGGTACCACAAATGAACGGCCAAAACACTTTGGGGACCTTGACATCCAAAGAATGAATAAATGCTTAAAAGATGCTTAAAAACACTATACTGCTTTACTCTATCTTGTTGTAAGAAACACGTTCACTTGACAAAAGCTTTTTACACTCACAAGTTTAGCAGCACAGCAGTGCAAGTTCACACAGAATTTAATATCAGTTGATGGCTTCCTGGGATGCCTACATCTTGATATCTGTGTGACAATCTGGAAGTAATCAAAACCCCTCTCACTAATGAAAAGCAAGTATTCATACAGGCCATGGTATAAAGCTTGATAAACCACCTGCTGATTGATAATAATGTTCAGTTACTTCACAAATACTGTTGTTGACATGGGTGAGATTTAAAGTGAAATGAGTGCATTCATTGTAATATCTCAGACACCACCGGTCTCATTTTGATGAAACTTTGGAGAGATGATGCATTTTGTAACTGATTGGCCCAAGGGGTGCCTGCATCATTCGCAAAGGACAACGTGTTTGTAAATTGAAATTATTTATATAGTTTTTCAGAACGTTTATTGTTCATTTATTTTTGTGTCATGAATCATGCCATGGGGGTCCAGGGAGGAGGAATGTCTTTGAGGCCAAGTGTGAAAATAAAATCTTGACAGAGCAAGGAAATGTTGCAGTAGAGGCTAGACCAATATACAGTCATGTAAATCTAATGCTGTTGAAAGTGTGAAGTAGTGAGTCTTTACATTTCTTTTTCTCAATCACGTAATCTAATGTTTTAAAATTCATTCGTGGACCATTATTAACTAAAATTTGATGATTTTGCTGACTTTGCTGACTTCTGATTGTGGCAGACTACAGACAGAGTTGACTATACAGATCTTGGGACTCACAATATTCCATTGGATAGTCTTGTGAACTGAAGAGCTTGCTGCACTCCATTTGTCCCTAACTCAACTGTAGTATCTGGATTTGGTCTTTCATCCTCTCCCTGACAGCTATCAGTCACCTCAGCCTGAGAGGGTGGCGCGATGTATCGTATTTTTATTGTCATTGTGATATGACCTTGCATGATAAACAGAATGCGATATCAGAATTAACAAGCTGTGTATGGGAACTGTGTAAATACAAATGGGAACACAAGGGGGAACACAGCAAACCTGCACCATCACCTAAGACAACCATAGGGAGTTGTATAATGCTCAGCAAAAAAGTCTGAAACGAATAAGGTTAGACATACACCTCCTTTATGATATTGTGCATACTCTCTAGATAATATTGTGTCTACAGAAAATTGTTTATATTTGTTTTAGGCTTGATTTTGTCATTCAGTGTTCATCTGATCGTGTATTATTATTACGTAGCCAGTGCTTTATGTAGTATGGTATATGGAGCATAGATGCAACCAAAAAAGTCTCTCTCTCTCTCTCTCTCTCTCTCTCTCTCTCTCTCTCTCATATGCAGAGACTCCATAATGTACACTTTGTAGCAAAGTCATTGCAATTATATTGTGTTTTTTTCTTCCCAGAAAATGCAGCTAAGGGTGACAGCCGCATCGGCCGTGCTGCAGGACCGAAAGTTGGTGGGACATTTCTCCCACAGCTGGAAGAAGAAGGAGGCATTGAACAAAGCCCAGCAGGAGCAGAACCTACCAGAGCCTGCTCTGATTACAGAATGCCCGAGAAGATGGGGTGCGAGGCAGCAGATGATTGAGAGGCTACTGGAGCAGCAGCAGGTCCTATCTCAAGTCCTCTCAGCGGACAGAAAAACTAGACACCTGGTTCCCTTGTGGCAGGACATAGAGAATCCTTGAATCCATCAACAAGGCATTGAAGCTACTGCAAGAATTCACTGATGCTCTGTCTGGGGAAGATTACATGACCACTTCATATGTGAAACCAGTCCTTCATCTATTGAAGACAAAAACTCTTGTGGAAGATGAGGAGGACACCGGCTTAACCAAGTCGATCAAAGTGAAAGTCTCGGCTTAGATGGAGAAAAATATGAAGACCCTGCAACACAATCTCTTCTGGAAATTGTATCTTTCTTGGATCCAAGGTTCAAGACCACCTACATTGAAAACATCCCAGACATCAAGGCAAGGTTGATGTCAGAAACGAAGAAGACCACACAGAACGCAGTAACGATCGTTTAATGTTGGGAATAGTATTGAGATGAAATATTCAAAATGTATAACTCATATGTTAATTCTTTCATTCTTTTGAGTTGTATTCAAAGGGAGTATATGTTATTAAGTATTAACATCCTGCAAATGTATCTTTTTTTTATTCTTTTTCTCTGTATTCTAGGGGAAGGGAACCTTTGCCAACAAGCTCAGCAGGTGCAGAGTCGAAGCCCCAGAGCATGGATCCTTCTGGTGAGAAGAAAGAAAAAGAGGTCATTGGGCAGCTTCTTCAACACCAACGTCACTTTCCCCACTACATCCTCTGTGCAATTGGAGCAAGCTGTAGAAGCAGAGCTCAACAGCTACTTGCCGTCCCCCACAACTGACAGTGAGGGGGACCTTCTGGCTTGGTAGAAAATTCACCAGGTCAACTTTACAAAGTTGAGCAAACTGCATACCTGCTACCAGCGCACCGCCTGAGAGAATTTTCAATGCAGGAAATTTAGTGATATGTCAGCGGTCATGCTTAACACCAAATAGAGTAAATATACTGGTTTTCTTTGCCAAGAATCTGTGAGGGTAGAGACGGTTAATTAGAGGAGATATTAGTTGGGAGTCTGGTAGTTCACACAGTGGAGAAGCTCCTCATTGCGATTGTTTTATTTTCATGTTCTAGATGTTGTTCAGAGATTTTGTTCCCCTTTATTTTTAATTGTTTACTGATCCTGTAAAATGTAGGCATGAGTTTTGGTGGTTTTATATGGAGCCGAGGAAAAAACGGAGAGGGTGGGATGACGAAGGGAGAGACCATACAATCAATAGGTTGTAGTTTAATAATTGTGTTTGGGGCGTCTGTATCAATAGAAATCATGTTTAGGGTCCCTAATGTCAATAGAGGCTGTGACCTGGGCCCCCATAATCATTCTAAACTGTGGTCTACAGCTAGGAGCCTCAGGCAGGTAAGTGTGTGTCAGGGTCCCGCCTGGCTGCATTTCAATTGAAATTAGTAGAATGTTGCAAAATACATTGAACACGGATGTGGGACTCAGAATCTTTTGGGGCCCCTGGTGGTCCGGGGCCCCAGGGCATGTGCCCTGCATGCCCAGTCGGTAATACAGGCATGCATACACACACAAAACCCCACTGGAAAAAAACAAAATAAATGCATGGTGGTCAAGCTAAAAACAAGGCTGGTTTTCTTAGTTCATGAAACTTTGACATTTTGGTGATACAAGGTTTTCACCCAAAAGCAACAATATGCCATTTGGTGGAGGCTGTAAGTTCCAGTGCATTCATCATACAGTGAGTATGTGTCAGTGCTATGCTCTATTCACTGAGTGTGTGTACACACACACACGCAGACAGACATACACACACACACACAGATAACAAAAGTGTCAACACATGTTGCATGCATACAGTCAACATCTGCTCGTCTTCCAAATGGGATTCATGGCTCAGGTGTGGTTCACACTATGCTTGCAGGGTACAATCCTTCAGCAGAAAAAAATTGGACAAGAGAAGACCAGTTCCTTCACAGAGAAGCAATTACAGGAAGCAATAAAGGCGTAGAAGTGCATTCAACAGAAGCAATTTTTGGTACCTCTCTCCCTTTGGCAGTCCACTTGTTCTCACTTGCACAGAGGGAGAGAGAGAGAGAGAGAGAGAGGGAGAAAGAGAGTGAGAGAAAGAGAGGGTACAGTCTCTGAGGTCTCATCCCTTCCCTTTCTCCCGTGCTTGCCATTTCTCATTACAATACTGCATTGTTTACTTTCTACAGATGTGGGCGGAAAATGGTGAAACAAATAGAAGCAATTTGGACTAGCTAGATACTGCTGAGAGTGCACAGCAGGGTCAGAGTAAGGCCTGATGAACGGTGGCCCACTTTCACACAGCGCCGAGGCTGTCTTCCTTAGAGGAGGTCCAGTGCATCTGGGACTGGTACAGATATCATAAAAAAAGACTTGACTGTGGCAAGGGCCTCTAAAAGTTATGAAAAAAGTATATATTAGCACAGTCATCAGGAAAAATGGGCAGGCAATAAGCCGTACATTTTTGTGTGTGAATGTGTGTGTGTGTGTGTGTGTGTGTGTGTGTGTGTGTGTGTAATTGTGTAATAACTCGTCATCCTTTGTAAAGAGGTCAGCTCCACCCGTCATCTTGGAGGTCTTTTTTCCATTCTTTGTTTAAATTTAGTATCTTTTAGTATCTTAATGAATGGATACTGAAATCTTGCAACACCTCTCAAAAAGGGAAAAAAAAAATTCTTTCAAGGGAGAGTACAATGGAAAAATGCGTTAAATCTAGCAGCACATTAAATCCAAAAAATGCAATGATCCAATAGATTTTTACTTTGGAATCCACTGCAAATTATACATGCTAATTGTTAGTGACGTGTACATGTTGCGTGTTTGTATATGTATATACTGTATATAATTTATATATATCATATATCATTAATGTCACAAACAGAGGCGTGCAATAATAGGCGCACCCCCGGAAATCATGATACCGCTATTTTATTTATTTATTTTAAATATTACACACAATCATGGGATTACCTCTAATCTTTCACTTAAAATATGCATACAGAAATAAATATAGTTTACTGGTTTGGATTGTGGTGCGTAAAAACATTGCTGGTGCGCTCGTCTCTCTTTCTCTCTCTCTCTCTCTCTCTCTCTCTCTTTCTTTCTCTCTGACAAATGCACTCAAATTGTATCTCTGTGTAGTGAACCTAAGGTCGCTTTCCTCTCAGTACCAGGGGTCTGTTACATCTTTGAAGTGTTGTTGTCTCTGTCCTTGTCTTTATGACGCAGTCGGTGATACATAGTTGTATCAGTTTAGTTTAGGGTGGACATATTGATTTTTATTAAGTGCTGAACTTTGTTTATGCAGTATGCTGTCTCTGTGTCATATTCTGGTGCCAGATTGTCTTTAATTGATTGCGTCGCCATAGTGCGGCATGATCCTTCATTTGTGCACATTTAGATCAGCCTGCTCTCTTCACACCCCCATGACAAGATGATTTTTTATTCCTGCATACGCCCCTGGTCACACACATTTCATAGACCCAAGCAAAGTTAAAACCTGGCTCTCATTCAGTGGCTAAGAACATGGTGGTGATCATTTAATCCGCATTGGCTCAAGCCTTTTCCTATTATAATTACCAGATTGTCATTGATTAAAAGAATAGATGGCATTTGATAAAATGACTGAACATTAGAGCAAAAACATAGGAGCGTTTGCTAGGTAACCACTCTGGAATAAGGATCGGATTGCACCATCTGAACCAGACATGTTTTTGTTTTTAAATTATATATAGTTTGTAGAATCAGTGGATGATAATAAAAGGAAAATGTGAAATAGTCTGGTGAATACAGCATTATCTTTTCTATATCCCCTCAGGCTTTTTTTTGTGAGAGGTAGATGTTTGTACCTCTGCCTGAACCTTCCCTTTGGAAATATTCATCAGAAGTGCTGGCTGCTTTCACTCCATAACCTCTTCCTCTATCTAGCTCTCTGTATCTTTCTCTCTCCCTCCCTCCCCTCTAATGGCTTAAGTCCTCCCTGGGGGAAAGATAGCCAGGGATGATGCTTCTGTGGATGGGTTTAGAGTTGCTGAAGGTCTTTCTTGTCATGGGAACAATATAAAAATGATAAAGCTGGCTTTTTCAGGGCTTTCTTGATGTATTTCATTTTGTCAAAGCCAGATGACTGCTCTCTGCTTGGATATGGCCCTGGTCTGGGTTTGAATCATATTCACAAGCTGTCTCTCCTAGTTATCTTGTTCTTTATTGCTTTACTGTATTACTTCTCGCCTTAGCTGGATGTCCAGATGAGCATCACAACCAAATACTCCTTAAGCACAAAGACATGTATACATTTTTTTCCTAGAGGGTGCAGTTACTTCTGATTGTATCTTGAAAAATAACATGACAACTCAAGTAACCAATTCTACAACATGCTGATCTGTGTACTATTCCACTGTGGATTTCTCCAGGAAAGGGTAGGTAGGAAAGGGGGGGGTTCCTGTATGTCTAATTCGAATTCACTAAACTTGATATAATTTTAATTGCTATCACAAATGGCAGACAGGTTTTCGCTGTTATCTCTCAATCATAGTTTACTATTAACTAAAGCAAGTGTGACATAATCTTATTCCATCCAGCTAACAAAATGTACCCCAAGATGAGATCCTATTTGCAATTACTTACTAATTACTCGCTAATCACAGACTCTCAGCGAGAGAACATTTTAATGAGCAGTTTTATGAAGTGAAGGTGGGTCAGATTTCCAATTTTGGATGGCAACCTACCGGGCAGTAAAAGAGTAAGCACTAACATTTGTTACATGCTGTGGCAGTCCACAGCATCGGCAATATAGCCACCTAGGGCGCCAAATGGCCGGGGGCGCTATAGATGGGAAAGGTGTGGAGCTCCAACCAGGAAGCAATGGGAAGGGAAGGGGCTCTCACCGTTGCCAGTAATGTTAAGAAGCCCACTTGCTGTCATCCATGTCCATCCATGATCACTTTTGTGTTTCAATGAAGTGCATAACACCATATATGTCAAGTTTATTTGTATAGCCCTTAATCACACTTACAGTGTATGCATCACAACGCTCACATTATGAAACCATACATGAAAACGATAAACGGAAATGACACCCCCAACCTGCGGTTTTCTCTTTGACTGCTGGGATAGATAAGTAGCATCAAGCAGCACAATGGATAAGCAGCATCTTGCAATCGTAGGGCGCATGGCGGTATATATGGTGCAATGAGATCTGATAAGTAGGATCGTGCAAGCCCATGTAATATTTTCTATGTTAGCAGAAGCAGCTTGAAATCACATCTGGCATGAATTGGGAGTCAGTGTAGGGAGGACAGGACAGGATCTATATGGTCAAATTAAGATTCTGGCAGCAGCATTTTGTATGACCTGAAGATTTTTAATGCTAGCATTAGGTGAACCAGAGAACAGGACGTTGCACTAATCAAGTCTCGATGATACAAATTTGTGTACTAAGGTTTCCACATCTGCCATTGTTAATACAGGTCAAATTTTAGTGATATTATGAAGATGGTAAGACACTGTTTTAGTAATGTCTTTGATGTGCGCCTGGAACGAGAGAGTAGGATCGAAAGAAATGGCAAGATATTTGATAGTGAGACTCTGGGAAATTAAGCAGTTATGAAAATTTAGAGTAGTATTCCGATGGAGACGGGTCAAATTAAATTGTTATTGGACAGGTAATCTGTAAATTGGCTGGCTACAATCCTTTAAGTGTTTTGGAAAAAAGGCGAGGTTTGAGATTGGTCGCTATAGTGCTACAAGTGTTGTCATTAACATATCTTTCTATTTCTATTTCTACAACAGATAGACAACAGTGAGCTAACATTCTGTGATTTTTTTGCATCCATTGTGCAGCTAATTATGAAAATGCTAGAGTTGTAGTAGAAGTATGGTCTGTGCATGCCATAGGCAGTAAAGCAACCAACAAATATTCACATTGTTGTGGAATATTGTTGTGGAAATAGCTAGTTCTGCAAGTAGCTTTTAAACTCAGTAATGAGCAGTAAACCCAAA
The DNA here is from genome assembly GCF_048128805.1 of Centroberyx gerrardi. Lineage (NCBI taxonomy): Eukaryota > Metazoa > Chordata > Actinopteri > Beryciformes > Berycidae > Centroberyx > Centroberyx gerrardi. Next base: position 20,177,690 of record NC_136000.1, read on the forward strand.
TGCTATGAGTGTATGTTCCCTCCTAACACCAGAATATATTTATCCAGGCAGATTCCTACGCTATTAATATTTCTCCCTTAGTATAGTTGTAATAGACAAACACCACGCTCAACTCAGGTGAAGAAATACTATGTGTAAATACTATGAATTATTTACTAAAATAAGGTAAAATAATGATATAAAACTTTGTCTCCTCAATATTTAACATATTCTCAATACACCACAAATGAAATAATACAGTGCGTATCACTTAGGTGGCTTTCACACCTACATCGTGCTGACTTTATGAACTTTTTCCTAAGTTTGGATGATTTTGACAGGTGTAAACACGACTTGTGGTCTTGGTTGCAGATCAAAAACTTGCAAAAGGTTCGGCAAAAATTGATTGTCTCATTCCTCTTCTATTTGGACTGTGGTGTGGATCATTTATTATGTGACAACAGTTTTGATAAAGTCCGACCCAAAAACAGGAGGATATGTGCGCAATGATTTGTTGGTTCATGGTGGTTGTTAGGGTTGTTTTTAGCCAAATTACAGCAAAGGGGAAAGAGTTTACGACCCTAGCTTGGTATGTTTGGTCATCGCCTTGCCAGTAGCGACTGTGGAGCCATTAACAATATTCTTTTCTCTTACGTCTGACACATTAAAAGTCCAACCAAAAAAATACTACAGGGTTGTTCGATGGCAAGGTATAGCATTCTAGTTTGATTTTTGTTGCACTCCCGCCATCTGGCCAACATCTGTCTACTAGGTCCGCTTGAAATGAACTGGACCATACAGTGTAACAGCCTAGCGAACTCTGGTTCAGACTTTAAAATTACTTTTACAGTGTGAAAACACCCTTAGATATTAAACTCAAGTTCCTACTTTAACACACTGTGTTCACTGTTTGACTCAACTACTGTCAATATACACACACACACACACACACACACACACACCTGTATTTTCTTACAGCTAGCATAAATAATAACAAAAAATTGAACAAAGTGTTGCAGGCCTGTTTCGATGCTTGTGTATGACATGGCCCAAAACTAATTAGCCACTTCACGCAATAAGGAGCAATACAAGAACAGAGTAAGGTACCTTTGAATGTTCACCATGGGTTGTCAGTCACTCACACACCAGTCCATCAGCATTCAGGATACTTTGAGCATCCCTGGTAGCTCAGAGCTCAGAGCTCTTCTGCAGTTTCAGGTCTGTAGCAGCAAAACTTTAGGCAGTGATCGTCAAGCTGAGCTAGCTAAAAATCGTTCACTTTGCTAATTAAATGACAAAACATACGTCAGCTAATTAGCTAGCTTTCCACATGTGAAAATATGGGGAAAAAATGGTCAGCGCCAGCCCTGCTGATTTGTCAGATGATACATACTGTTAGATAGTAGCAGAGAAAATGAGCTGTCGCACTCTGAATAAGACTGAGGGTGGCAGTCACAAAATGCAGTAAGTGTTTGATGAACGAAGATCACAGCAAACATCATACAGAATTGGAGCAAATGTTAAGCGACTTTTCTTTTTCCTTGTTGCTGGGCACTTTGCAGCTGACAAAATGAATCTCTTCAACATGCAGTCCTTTCTCCACTCGCGTCTGTTTTCTTTGATTCAAAGCAATGGTAATGATCCACAGTGTCCCCATCTGTTCCTCCCTTCATGCTCCACACACATATTGGTTACTCTAAGGACCACTTTCAAACTTGATGTCACTCTGATCAGAAAGCTTAATAGTTTGTTCTAAGTGGTCACATTGACATCTAGGTCATGATTTGAAATTGAATATTTCTATGTCACTGAAAAGGAAAGCTGGAATGGAGAGGGCCTTGGTTTTCTCAAGAATATTACATTCTTTTGTGTTTGCTTGCCTTACTTTCTCCCAAGTTCCCTTGTCCTTAAGATCTAGGAAAGGTAATTGTCAAATTATTCCCTGGATGAATTGTGGCAAACATGCCCACGTCACAAGGACGCAATCCTACAGCAACACCTCATCCTCTTATATAATGGAGGACTAAAAATAGAGCAGCAGACTAAAACGACATAAAACAATTTTGGAATACTACATTTGCAGTAATTTAAAATGCTGTAGGTATTTTTCAGCGTGACTCAATGTGCCTCAAGAAATAGCACAGAAAAGCTATCTAGCCAGTTCTGCAACATGCTGACACACATAATCAACCATGCAGTGCTGTGTGTTATGAGACATACAGTAATGCGTATAAAGCATTTAGTTATCTAACTGAACCTTTTATTTTGTTGTATTTTATGAAAAGATTTGACTCTCCAATAAAACCTTTGATGGCCTGTATGTCTTAAAGATCCAGGAAGGAGCTTTTACAGATCTACATTCTATTTTTTTGTAAAATGTTCATCTAGAGACTAATCATAGTAACTAGTAAAGGGCTATCTAAAGATTAAATTTACTTTTTACTTAAGCTACACCATCCATAGATATCTTTACTTTGGAGATGCATTATTCAAATCTCACTCAGCTTTGTTTACATTCTTGCCATGCCTACCACAAATGGTAAACAGCATTACATAGCACTTATACACAATATAGTAACCTAATTAATGTTTAAATATGTGTATAAAATAGTTCAAGATCATCAAACATACAGTAGCATAGTCTTGCTTACAGTCATGTTACTGTAATCACTTTGAAACTGTTACGTAGGATATTATTTTTTTTTTAAAAACATGTTTTTATTTGATTCCACATATGCTAATATAATATGAGACGTTGAGATAATGGAGTTTCCTGATCAACTGGTGGTGTTGGATGGTACTGGAGGCGGAGCTAAAATCAATGAAGAGGATTCTGGCATAAGGGTCTGGAGACTCAAAATGTTGCAGGAAGGTATGGAGGAGACATGCTACAGCACCCTTGTTTGACTCTGTAGGCAAACTGGGGAGCTGTGGGCTGACAGCATGGAGGATGAAATTCAACACCAGCTTTTCTGGGCATTTTCATAATAATTGGAGTCTTCTCATCCTTCGCTGAGCTTTTCGTGATATTTGACCTCCCCAATTCCCATCTCTTCCGTTTCTTTCAATCGAACAGTCGACCCGGCTGAGAATGAAGCTCAGGCTTGTTTTTCAGTCAACCTCTCCAGCTCTGACCGATATTAGGCACTTTGTGCAAAATCAATTCCGTCAGATTTGGAATCGCTCTCCTGACTCTTAAAATGACTCTTTTGACTCTTGACCCAGATCAAAAGCACCATATCTCAACCATATGAGTCTGTAGGATCCATGGGCCCAGACCCTTCTATTATTCTTGGAAATTCATGCAAGATTGAGATACAGATCTATCAAAAGAGCAGTGGGCTCACATCCTAGACCTTATTTACTATTTTTCTATTTGTGCAAGTTTCTATTTGTGTGGTCTCTCATAGAGCAAGATTCTACAGAGTTCACTACACTAATTGACAAAAATTGACATAAGTGATGCTTACCACAGATATAAGCAATCACATGCTAACCTTTTCCACATGGTTTCATCTTGTCCCAAGTTGATCAAATATATTTGAATCCTTTCAAAATGCTTCCGGTACCATTATTGATCCCAATCCTCTTAGGGCCATCTTCAGAATCCTTCCTGTGAATAATATCTCAGTTCCTATGCAGAGAGTTCTGGTCATCACCACTTTACTGGCCAGATGTATCATTCTTCTATACACAATAGATGGATTAAGGAGTTTTACCATTGTGTAAAACTCAAAAAGATCGGATTTTCTCTTAAAAGGTTCCCTACAGACCTTTGACAAAACCTGGAGACATTTTTAGACCACATAGACACCCTGACTATTTTGCTTGAGAATAATGGCAGCTGACAGCCACATATTCAGCACCTTGCTAAGAAATTAGTACTAAATAGATTTCATATCAAAGTATATCAAGTCAGTTTTTGTTTTGCAGCTAGAAAGAGACTAGTTACTACCTCTTTTATGCAAGTACTGATTATAGAGATGTTTTATATTCACATGCCTCCCCCAATATCTTTGTACCTTAGACACTGTGTATTATGAAGCACTGAGGTTTATTACAGACTGTGAAGCTCTCACTCATCATTGCACCTCATATGCTCTGGTTGAATGGATTGCCCTGTCCAATCGTAGACTTATTCATTGGTTCATTTTTATGTATTAGGCCATTCTGGATCTACCTCCTAACTATTTGTGCTGTTATATCTCTAAAAAAAAAAACATATAAATGAATGATTACTGCCTCAGGATTTGTTTTGGTTATCTCTCCCCAAGATCAGAACTGAATTCAGCAAAAGTGTCTTTATGTCCTCTGCTTCCACATATAACTCACTGCAAAATGATTTAAAGCTGAAAGAAAAAAGAAAGCTTGGCTCTTTTCAGTGTGCATTCTTTTGTGTTCTTGTGGCCCCCATGACGTGTTTTACATAATATCTCGCTGCTGAAGCACGATTCCCTAATGAAAGAAGTTTGGTTGCCAATCAAGGATGCATCGCATGGTGACTTGACTGTTGAGAGTGAATGGAATGGAAAGCCCCAAGATTCATTGCGAGAACGACGCATCACGTCCGAGCAGCGCTGTAGCTTACAGTACAGAGCCGGTTGAAACAGCTGGGAAAATAAGCAGCTGTGCGTCTTAATTAATTGCGCGAGTAACATCAAGCACACAGCCCATCTCAAACTGTAAGGAAGCTTCTCTGCACTGACCTTCATGAGAAGATCACTCTCTTTGGGACAATGTTGGAAGAACATGCTCCACAAGGTCACAAAAAGCGCCTTGGCAGTGTTGGATTTGATAATCACCCCTTGTCTCTCTTGATGAGTTTAAACTGATAATGAAGGATCTTTTGGCAGACTCAGTAAGGGATTGTCTTTTCTTTCTTTAGATTTTAATTGCTCTGACCCCATGACTCTGCTAGTTTGATGTTGGACTAGTGTCTTCTGGAAAACATGCAGACGATTCCACTTTGTTCATTCTTTCATGGTGTTGATTGTATTTTATTGTTTTACCTTGCTCTTCCATGCGATTGTGACTGTATCCTGCATTTGTACATTGTTGTGCAACTTTTGTGTTTGTCATGGGTTTGCCATGCTTTCTTGGCCAAATAGCTTATTCTGGTCCCAAATGCCAACAAGTTCATCTTATGCTCACTAGCCTTATTCTCAACAACATTGGCTATGGTTATCATATCAAAATCAGTCTTTCATTGTTGCCAAAACAATGTCAAGATTATTTTCCCAAATAATTTTTAGGCCATGTCATCTACTGCCAGATGTAATTAACCACAAGTGGCATCATTGCACGGTGGGAAGACAGGATACGTGATCACTCGTGTTATGGAAAGTAACTTTCTATAAGCTCTGGGAGCTTTGACACAGTTTCTTTGTGAGGCCAAGATTATTGTTGCTGTGTTGCAACTTCTTTGCTACTGCTTGTGCTTGAATAATGACCAAATGCAACTGTTAATTCTAGCAAGATAGGGTTACTATCACTAATGTGGCTTGCTATTAAGATACAAATGAACCGAAGCAAAACTGGGTGTGAAACTATTACTATTTCTAGCAAGTTCACAGATTACACTGCCACTGTAGACATTACCCATTTCTGTAGCCTATTTAGAACAGGATGCTTTGTTGGCACTGTGAAATTGCAAGGGAATTACCGCAACAGCGGTAAGGACAAAGCAAAATGGAAAGCAGTGGTAGTAATAATGATTGGTGTGTTAATTTAAAATGGCGGTTACACTTTATTGGCACACTTTGAAAGCTTGAGCATTTTGACTGGGCATTTCGCAAAAAAATGCCCTAGCAAATCAAAAGCGAGTATTCAACGAAGCTATTTTGCGGAATAGGGTAAAATTGACCCTACTGTGGCCTTAAAAAATTTGCACAACCCTCCCCTAATTTCTGCTATTACTGATGTTGTTTTTTATATTTTTTGATCATTATTGCTTGAATGCTTTTACTGCACACCCTGTTTAGATGAGACAGTGATGTAGATGGGAATGCCTAATGTATTCCCATATGACAATTTCACCGCTAGATATCACTTGGAATTATTTTTGCTCCCGGAAAAAAAATCTGCAGTGACAAAAGTCACTGGGACAATGACAAATGTAGGACATGTCATTCAATATGAAACAAGAGAGAGCCATATGGGAAAAGAACACTTCCAGCAGCACAGTTACAGGGCAGAACATCTCCCATGTCCATCCCATTTCACCTCTGATGAGTGGCTCCACCACAGCACCTGTTTCTCCACATCAGAAAGGTAGGATCCTAACCTTGCCCATACCGCTTTAATCTTCCAAATGCTGCTTGAGGATTTGAATTTCTGCACATCAATCTCAGGCCCCGGTCCTGTCTTGATTAATGGTCCCCATCTATCACGGCGCCATGTGGCGCACAGGCCTCGCCCCGCCAGACAGCTTTGCTTTAGAATAATGGGTGCACTCCATCCCAGTCCCTACCATGCAATGATTGTGCATCTTTTTGATCTATCTGTCAAGCCCCTCTGTCAAAAGGGACAACAGGGGACAGTGCAGGGGAGGCAATCGGGAAGAGGGAGGCATTGCGGCATTGCATTTTTCTGCCTCTCCCTGTACGGTACTGTATGTAACAGAATGCCTTTTATTGTGGGTAGCTGTGCTGACTGATAAACACAGAAATATTTTCTCACAACAGCAACACAACACACTGTCTCTCGCTGTCTGTCACACACGGATGCATGGAGCCTTCGAGACATTCTGTCTGCCATCAATAACGTTGGCAGAGACTGCACAGCCACTAATGCTGACTCCAGGTTCCATTCAAGTATAGTCCCTCTCTTGGCTTCATTAATATTCCACAAATGTAAAAAGACAGACAAAATTCTACACATGTAGATATTCTCAATCATATGTACACTTGTTCACTTTCACATTAACCTGTGTACGCAAACACACAAAACCAAGGTTACATTTGTATTTGTCTTGGGTTTGGGGGTGGGCCAGTGGATATTTCCTTAATGTAATGCATCATTTTGCAGGCTTCAACCTCAAGAGACCAGAGACATGAGGATATCTCCACAGTGGTTCTGTGACACTTCCCCTCTGTTTGGAAACACTTGTTTTCTTCAGAATTCTGAAAATAATTAGCTGCAATTATGCCTGTCTCTCAGCAAAGCAATTATATGCCACATGATCAAGCCCCTAATATGGGCATGCTAGTATTCTGTGGAGTCAAGAGCTATTCATGCTTTTAAACAAGCCATTCATCACTGTCAGACGAATATTCTTCACTCTTGATGGCGCTTTTGTGTGTCTTATTACAGGCAGACAGGAGAACAAAAACTCTCAGTCCCTATGGAAAACACACAAAACAGGCAGAAATGTGTCTTTTTTTAATTGAGAACTCATGCATAACAGTAACAAATTAAAGTGCCATCATATTGGAGGTTTATGCACGGCAAATGAACAAGTGTGACCACAGCTACAAGTCAGCTCTAACCAGTGCATCTTGGTTGCTCGATATTTGCCGGCATTGTTTTTTAAATGTCGCAGCCCTATTACATTGCCCACTGGGATCAGCGCCGATATGTGGGAGTATTGTGTTGTTGCCTGTTGCTGACATTTCGACCGGCTGGATATTGCTGCTGCATTCCCCAAACATCACCCAATGGTCCACTGCTCATGTCAGTCCGTCTCAGGCGTGAAAATGGTTCCCCTGCTCCTTACAGAGGACCAGAGGACAAACTGGGAGGGAATGGAAATAGGAGGCAAGTTAAATTGTCCATAAAGACTTCAATTCTTGAATTAAATTGAAAAAAGCTCAGGGCTCTTGATAGATTACATGTGAATGCCTGAAAAGGATCTTTTGTGAATTCTTATAATGTGTAGATGGTTTCCAAACTCAATTTCAAAAGTTGTGTGTGTGTGTGTGTGTGTGTGTGTGTGTGTGTGTGTGTGTGTGTGTGTGTGTTTATAATGTATGACTGTCAAAGATGGAGAGTGTATAAGAGGAGAACAGTTTCTTAAATGTTTTTTTGTATGGGCGCTCGTTTGTGCGCCCATACACACATACATACACACCATTAAAATGAACTGAAAATGATTTACATTGTATTTTTATTGAAATATGTGCAATGGCAATCTATCTTCTGTTTCTCACCACAATCCACAACAGTGCTAACCATAAAAGTCATGAAATACTCTCTTCAGTGAATCACAAGTGTTTGCAAACACAGTTTTGGAGATGTGGTATGCCCCTGGGGCTGAGCTCTGTAGTCCGCTAGTCTGAAAAGCCAGGCAAAAATGAAGGGTTGGACTGAGCTGGAGGGCTCCGTCAGGACTTCAAATTATGTACACCATACAGACGGTCTTAAAAGTCCAGTCCAGTTTTAGTGGTCTGTAATTCAAGACGTTATAATGAAACTGAATGAAATTTTAAAACTAAACAATTGGAGGAATTGATTCACTCTGAATGATTGTTTCTGAATAAAAGAACATTTTTAGCACAGATTTAAGCTCATTACTTCTTCTTCTGCCAATAGTCCTGAGGGCTCTGCTCAAGATTGGAGAGATCTCTGTCTTGCAATATCCAAGAACTCAGAATCAAAGCCAATCACTACAGATTGAGATCTCACACTGAGATAGTCCCTGAACCAGTTTTGCCCTTACCAAACCATGTGGAGGCCAGTCTACTCAAATGAGAGTGAGTATAGTATTAAATGGCATGCATGTGTCAATGAATAAGGCAACACAGGATTGTTTTTCATCTACTGAAGTCAGACTGATGCAATTTCTTCACAAGCCCTTCACAATTCTGTTGATTTGTCTGTGAGAGTGCACAGGCCATTTTGATAGGATTTTGAGGAACAAAATAAGAAGCTTTCTCTATGTGTATGAAGCTGCTGATGTAGCCATTGTAGAAGTCTCTGTTGCTCCAATTCTGGTTGCAAATATACATTTTTATTAAATATTCCCCTTTGGAGTCCCTTTTTTTCAATTTATCTAGGAGCACGGGTCAAATGTCTGTGTCAAAATACAAAGCCAATACATTTTTCCTACTACAACTTTCAGTCACAATGGCTACTTCCCTTCATGTTAATGTCTCTCCTTATGTTGTTCCCTGTAATGACTGTGCTATGTGGGGGATATTGAAGGTATTTAAATGGGCGTGTCTCAGGCACGGTCTCAGGCAATGACTGGTCTCAGGACGCATCAATCCGGCCGGGATGACAGGTGATTGACAGTCGTTCTCAGCGAACTCCCACGCCTGTCTGAGAAACGCTCTTTTTTCCCGTAGATGTTTTAATTGACAGATGAGTCAAGTGCATGAGATTAGCTACATCATTTATATGAGAATTTTTGAAGGGAGATGATGTCTTGCTCTGAAGTAAGTTGTACTTTGAGGGTTCTTCTCTCCAGTTTTTTCGGTAAGTAGATTTAGATGTTACTTTGCTGCCTCTCACGTTAGCTAGTTGTAACAATCGATGTGAAGAAGCTAATATATGTCCCATCTAGCTGTGTGTGACCATATGGACGCTCCTTTCTGCTATCGTAGTCTTCACCTCATTTTGCTTATTTGCTCTACTATGCAGTCTCTGTATTTTCAATATGTCAGCGCCCAAAAGTCTATCATGCAGCTTCAAAATGCGCCCGTTCAAGTCAATCACATCGTGACGTCCATCTTTTTTTCTTTTTTTTTACAGTCTATGGGATATACCCCATCTGATCGACATGATCTACTTGTACAATAAGGCTACGTTCACACTGCAAGCCTTAGTGCTCAATTCGGATTTATTGCTCAGATCCGATTTTTTTGTTTGGCTTATTTTTTAAATGTGGCCAATATCAGATTCCAGCGTGAACTGGTCACGGTCTTGAACTGACCCCGCATGCGCAAAAGAACAATAACAAAGACGTCACACGCAGCACGCTGTCGTACGGAAGTAAACATGGAGGCCACTGAAGTCAGCGTTTACGGTTTCATTTATAAGTTGATGTTCTTCTGTGGCCCCGTTCGGCCATTTGTTTCGATATGCTTTCAAACACAGACCGGTTACGATACGACCCCTCAAGTTTTGCTTGTACAGAAGTGTCACCCCAAATACTTATGAGGTCTAACACCTCACTGTCCCTCCACTGACTACCTCCATCGCAGCTGTCTTCCATGTTTGTATTCACCGAGTGACTCCCGCCAGTGCAGAATTGTGACGAATGTCGATCTAGAGTGACGTAAAAGTCACATGAATTCCAATATGACTGTTCAGACTGAGGTCGCATTGCAAAAAATCAGACCTGTATCTGATTTAGGACCACATATGAAAGTGGCCCAAATCAGAATTGAAAAGATCAGATTCCATGTGATTTGTGCTGTTCACACTGTTCAGATCTGAGTCACATATGAGCAAAAAAATCAGATTTGGGCCACTTTTGCCTGCAGTCTGAACGTAGCCTAAGATTCCTCACTCCTGACTCCTGATTCCTGACTTGCATAAAAAAAAAAAAGCTATAGAAAATAGAAATTCTCTCAGGGTTGGGTGACAATTTTTTTTCTTTCTTTCATGAGATGAGAGCATGGGAAAACAGGTTATCTAAAATTTGTTTAGTGTGCAAAACTCAAGATGCACAGCTTGTTTCCTGCAATTAGTTATAATAAACTGAAAACTGCCTGCAAAAATGAATGCAATTTAGAAGCCACAGCCATGACAAAAACTGTATTTAGGTCTGTGATGTTTTCTGAGTTATTTTATGAGCCTAATGGTTGGCTTTAAATCAGTTTGGAAAAGTGACAGGCCTAATGAGTACAGGCTTTTGCTTGCCAAAGTTTAATACAAAATGTATGCAGTTATTTTGCCAGTGTGAGCCCTGTTTTGTTTTCATTCAAAATTCAGTAGGCTCTAGGCCATGTGTGTTTTATGTAAGCTATTAAATGGTGAATTTTGTACTGTATAAGTCATGCACAAATAATCAACAGGACAGATAGCAGACATAGAGTGGCAGCCACTTTGCTTCAATAAAGCGGTTGCAGTATTTGTGTTCGATAGATCTACAGACATACAAGCTCACAATTATTTGCCATGAATTGTTGAGTGTACAGTTTCATTAAGTTTTAGAAAGCTGAAGCTCTGAACACAATGAAATGTCCCAAAAATGTCTGAAAAGTTTTTAATTCTTATGACCTGAAAAAAAAAGAATTTGAACATGAACCACTTGTAGCTTTAAAATACATTCATGGCCCTGATCCAAAGTGTATTTGGCCGTATTCATTTTTAGGCATATTCACATGAACTCTTGTTCAGAGTTTGACCACATCAGATATATATATTTTTTTACTTCTATATTATCTAATAATGATACAAATGACAATAGGGAGCGCTATCAGGGAAACACATACTGAAATTATGGACTGGGGCATTGGAACGATTTGAAATGTTTTGTCACATTATCAGCCCTTGTCAGTCAGCTCGCAGAATCTGAATGGGTGCTGTAAGTGCCTGGAATCCATGGCTGAGAATGTAGAGAATCCCTTGGAATATAGTAATATCATTAAAAACTCCTTACAAGTTAAGTATGAACAACAATGGACAATTTTCTGCTGCTAATTCTCTCTTACAGTATACAAGCACTACACCTCTATTATTTCCATTTCCACCCCTCAGGTGGAATATTTCATTGCCATGGAATAATGTAATGTATTCTCGAAATGCCAGTCAGAATAAGACTCAAAGGCTTAAGTAAGGAGCAGAACAATAAACTGTCCTGGCCAAGTTTTAGGATTCTTTGTTGCCTCCTGTTTGATATGGACAGAGCCTTCCCAATCCTGGTGACTGAAACTACTGAGAACTTTCCTGCTCTTGACTATGAGCTTGCTTTCCTCTTCATTGAGAAGGAAATAACCAAGAATATTGACCCGAACAAAGTAACTGACAATTTACAAAGATGAATTTTCTGTAGCCTAATAATTGTGAATTTAAATAAAGTATTCAACCCCCTTGAGTTTTTCCACATTTTGTGGTGTTGCATACTAAATACAAAATGGATTACATTTGGATTTTTTTGTCATCAATCCACAAAAAAAAAAAAAAAAAAGATGACAAAGTGAAACCATGTTTTTAGAAATGTTTGAAAATGAAATACATAAATATCAAAATAAGTATTCAACCCTCTGTCAATACGTTGCAGAAGCACCTTTGGTAGCGATTACAGCTTTGGGTCTTCTTAAGTCTATATCAGCTGGCACATCTGGATTTTGAGATTTTCCTCCATTTTAGCTTGCAGATTTGCTGAAGCTCGGTCAAGTTGGATAGGGAGCATCTTGAATAGCTATCTTTAAGTCGTTTCTCAGATTTCCAATGGGACTCAAGTGTGGGCTTTGGCTGGGCCACTCAAGGATGTTTTACATTCTTGTTCTGAAGCCATTACAGTGTTGATTTTTAGCTGTAGGGTCATTTTCCTATTGGGACATAGATTTTCACCCCAATCTAAGGTCTTTGGCATTCTGAGGCAGGTTCTCCGCGAGAATTTGCCTGTATTTGGCTCCATTAATTTTGCCCTCTATCCTTACAAGTCTGCCAGTCCCTCAGAGCATGATGCTGCCTCCACCATGTTACACAGTAGAGATGGTGTTACATAAGCTGTTCCCCGGTGTCTTTGGCATTACAGCCAAAGAGTTAAATTTTGGTTTCATCAGAACACAGAAGCTTGTGCCTCATACTTTTGGAGTCTTTCACGTGCCTTTTTGCAAACTCCAGGGGCCAGATATATAAAACTCTGTGTAGATTTAGGACTAAAAATAAGTGTATGCATAAAATTGGAAACATGCATACACAGTCTTTTTGACAGATTTATAAAAACCTGCTTATGCAGGGTTCACACATGGTTCCTTTTATAAATCTCAATCATTGTGAAACTGCGCATGTGCATGAGCCTAATGCACACTACTACAATTTGCCATAAATGGATGTGGGCACACCCCTATTTACCCTGGTTTGCACACACGCCAGTCATCATCATGGGCCAAAAAATCAACACGGTCTGATTCTCGCCTTAGTCTTAGCATTGGCAACATCCTCTAACAGTGCCAAAGCAGCCAGTGTATCGCTACGCACAGCCATTAGGCAGCGCTATATTTTGTGAGCCATAACAGCCTATTGATTGATAAAGACATACAGTATATACAGTAGGTTTGATTTTCATGTGCGATATTCTTATTCCACAATACTGTATGATTTGGGTCACAATATGTAAACCTATTTACTCATACACACTAGTTTAACATGGTGCACTGAGAAGATTAAAACGTCCCTCTCTTTGCCATTTTGCTACATCACACTAAAAGTCTGTGTACTAAGTTGTAAAGCATGTGTGGAGGTATGCACATTCTCATAGCACCTTCTGTTTTGTTTTTTTTATAAATTCTTATTTTTGAGTGGGAAGTGGTGTATGAATACTTTTTCTGCATGTGTATCGTTTATACATGTGGCCCCAGGCTGTCATGTGCTTTTTTTCAGGATTGGCTTGGTTTTGGACACTGCCAAACAGCTCACATTTATGAAGTGCTGCACTGACTGTTGTTCTTCCAGCAACTTGCAGACTCTGAAGATCTCGGTCACCTCACTGACCCAAGTCCCTCTTGCCCGGTTGCTCAGTTTGATCAGACGACTGGCTCTTGGAGTCTGGGTAGTTCCATATTTTTTCCCTTTTCCTAATGATGGATCCGACTGTGCTGTTGTGAAATAGCAAGACTTTAGAAATTCTTTTCTTGACAGTTCCTTGGACTTTGTGTTAGAATTTTTGCTGTGATGTGCACTTTCATCTGGGGAACTGTTATACAGACGTGTGTTTTGTTCTGAATCATGTCCAATTAATTTAACTGGTGACAAGTGGATTCAAAACCAAGTTGTAGAGATATCTCAAGGACATGCAAAATAATTTGGATGCACTTTAATTGCACTGCAAAGGGGTTAAATACTTAGTGACTAAAAACATTTAAATTTCAATGAATTTGTAAAAATATTTGAAATACAAAAATCCACTTTGACATTATGGGTTATTGTGTGTAGATTAGTGACAAAAAAAATTCAAACGCAGAAAAAGTCAACAGGGATGAAAAGCTTCTGAGGGCTTTACATGAGGGTGAAAAAAATTGTCTTCAGTCCAATGTATAAACAAAGACAGCAATGGGGCAAAAGTGGTGGTACAAGGGGTGCTGAACTCTGATCCTGACTGGGCCTTAAAGGTTAGGCAAGTTGAAATGATTATCAGTATTTGATCAATCCTGGAAATATGTAGTTCAAGAGTGGGAACCCTGTACTGAGTCTTATTCACACAATGCTGTGTTGCTGAAGTACATACTGAACAGACTGAAGAACATATTGTAAGTCAACTTCACAGAATATTTTCTCACAAATGGCATCTTACATGACATGGTAACTTTGATTGATTAAAATGACAAAGTACCATCAATATAAAGTAGTCAAAAACACAGAACAAACAAATAAAACTCAACAAAAAAATGAAGAAAGCATATTGTAATTTTAGCCTGTGGCCTCTCACAGCTCAGACAAGGACAACTGCCAGGTCCCATGACACTGCTATAATTTATGGGGAGAATATTAAGCACTAAGCACTATTGATCTCCCTCTCTTTGTCTGATGCGCTCCTGCTGGGAATATCTGCTGGGGCCTTGTTATGCACTTGCGAGAGGGAGAAGATATCACACCTGTATTTTTAGTGGAGAAAACTCAACACTGCAGCACTCACAGTATTCTCAACGGGTCTCTCTCAATAGGCTTTCTTGTGTGTCTTCTTTTACATGGCGCTTTGACGTAACGTCTAACCACCGAAGTGCGAATGCAAAACAAAAGAACAAGGACAGGGGACAGACAGATAAAGATCCCAGAAGTCTACTTGCCAACCGAGGATGACTTGACCGAGAGCACGGAAGAGAACGAATGGGAAGCCCCATGATTCATTGCTAGAACGCTGCATCATGTCCAAACAGCTCAACAATCTACGTATAACACAGAGCCAGCCGAAACAGAGGGGGAAATGAACAGCTGTGCGTCTTAATTGATTGTGCGTGTGACTTCAAGCACACAGCCCAACTTAAACTCTAAAGAAGCTTCTCTGTGCTCACTTTCTTGAGAAGTTTGTTCTCTCCAAGACAGTTTTCCACAAGAACAAAAGTGTCAACTTGGCATTTTTGGATTTGATTTTTGTGTAATGTCAAAGTCTCTACATTAAAGAGCCATTAAGTAATCTATGACCTTTGTCGACCGCTAACAGTAACCAGTAACAGTCGCCAGTGAAACATTATCATACTTATAAACTTAATTGCATTTGCTATGAATGAGCAGTTATTATAGTAATGTTCGATCTAAAATAGTTTACAGTTTGTTCATTGTTTTCTCTGTGTTTTGAAAATATAAATGACTAAAACTAAATATGCTTCCTGACACCAGTATTTTGTAATTTATTTTGAGACTTTTGATGAGCATGTATTTGCAATTTGTAACATTGATACATTTGGATATATTATATATATATATTATTGTCCATATCTGCATGCCAGCTTAGACAGATACAAGTGCAACACATGATTGTACTTGCACAGACCAAACAAATAGCTAATAAATAAGATAACACACCTGAAATTCACATTGAAAGGTTAAAACAAATCCAACAAAAGCAGTAGTGTCTTTATTTTTTATTTACAGTTTGTGTATGAGGCAAGGAGCACATCTCTGGCTGAATAGTGAAACCCCTTGGATTCCCTGGAGCAGGCCTGGCTGTAAATTCACTGTGGAAATGGGTGCAGATTATAGCTTAATTAGTCAAGGCTTTAGCGGCTATATAAATGCACTTCCTCTCTCTGCCTCTTTCTTTCTCTCTCTAACACACGTGTGTATTCACACAATAAAACATACAAACAGAGAGGACACGCGCACACACACACACACACACACACACACACACACACACACGCATCCCACTGCTCTGAAAGAGGTTTATTCCAAAGCCACCTCCAAGGATGTGAGCACCTCGTTTCTTTTACATCCTCTTCTGTAATCCAAACAAGGGTCTCTCTCATCCTACCTCTTATGATTTAGTCAGAGTGCTCAGGGTAATGCACAGGAAGACCCCCATTAAACTATAATTACTCATTTTAATGTGGTGTGGAGCCTGTGTTGGGAAGTCAGTTGGCTCTCTGGCTTCTGTACCCAAGGTGAAGTTGGAATGCAGGACTTTGGGATCAGCACAATCTAACCACTACCAATGCAAAATCAATGGGAAACACAGTGAGACAAAGGTCCCAGTTTCCCTGATGATTCCCATTCATTTACCACTGTCAATGGCTTTTATTGTCAGCTTTAACAGCATAGCTAATTAAATGTCTATCGCTAGAGTGACTATTACCTGAAAACCAAAGCCTGTGTTCTCTAGTTCTATCTGGGCCATAAACTACTTTAAGGCCAGAGACTCAGTAGATTACCACCTAAAGAATGTTTTTATGTGTGTAAATATGATTCATATTTGATTGATATATTATTCAGATTTATTATTGATTATCAGCTACCTTTTGGACATATTTTGTTTTGTACATAATTGCATGATTTCCTATCTCTACTGCTACTTGCTATCTATACAGTATCATCACCCATATTGAAAGGACTCTGAAAGAACTGTGCTTCAAACTGTAGACCTTTCATAAACTTGAAAGCACAAGCGTCTACATACAATATTAGAGCACAGTACAGCTATTTATAAATTGTGCCTATAGAAATTATTATCTATGTGTATGCCTGTGCATGGAAGCCCTCTGAAGTGTAAAATGGCTGATCCTTGCAGCCTCTCAGCAAAGGCAGGGGGGGAATGGAGTTCAAAATGTTTTCTATCATCTCTATGGGTCTGTCATTTATTGCTGTAGATAAAAACAGTAATGTGAGGCTTTACACTGCTTCAAACTGATTGTCAACCTTACCTATACATATCTATTCTATATTTTCATTAGGAAAATGTTGCCTAAAAATGTTATTTATAGAACACACAATGAATAAAGAGGAATTATTTCTGGTAAGAAAGTAATGAGACAGTTTTTTTTTGTGTGTGTTTTGCAGTTATGAAGTGTGTATTTGCCCTTTCTCTTGTCGTGAGTTTAGCTGGTCTTAACTTTCATATTTCCTTCAAACAGCCTTGATAGGAGTGAGTTTCAGAAAGCTGCTATTCACACTGCTGGTATGTGTCAGACATATTTATCTGTGACATTCATTAGATAATAGCTGTTGGTGGCTTGCTCAAAGCTCTGCTGTTCTTCAACATGTTTGCTATTGTGAACTGAGTGAATGCACTGAGTGTTGTGATAATGGTGAACAAACTACCCGGCGCAGGCTGAGCAAAGAGAAACATTCCTCCAAGTGAATGCCTTGACATCACTACCTGTTTTACCAGCCTTTGTAATGTGGTAAACATGTCAGTGTACTACAAAGAAGAGAGTGATACCTGACTTTAAGAATTGTGACTGACCTTTCACCTGCAAACAAGGCATTATGTTTGTGCATGAAACATCAGTAACAGGAACTATTGTGCAATAATTCCCAAACAGGTGTCAAACCACACATCACTAACAAGTTTCAATTATATAGCTACATTTTTCCTCCTCACAACACATCGGTTCTGACATTTCCTACCTGACCAACCAAACCCAAATATTATCATCTTGTGCATATGCACCAGGTGGACCTTTGTTTATGTGAAAATGTTAGCAGTTTTACCAGTGTGTGCAATTTCACTGCAAACACATACAGTGCATGCACATTTTGGAGAACACTATCAAATCAAGCATTTTTGTTTGCAATAATCACACTCATCACTCTGTGAAATCCTGGAGGGACTGACAGTAAAGTTGCCACTTTATGAGGATCACTTGAATGCTTGTTGAGCATTGCCACCTTCATAAAATGACAATAAGGAACACGTTCCCTCCTGTGTAAGAATGTAATAACTCATATCTGCTCCAATACTTATTAAAAAACACTGAGACAGGAACATTGTCATTTCCATGATTAGTTAAGCATTGTTTAGTTGTTCAGTATTAATAATCATAATTACTGGAATTATTTTGTTCATTAACGGGATTACATTGGTGGCAGATTGTAAACAATATAAGTAGCAATAATGGTGTAAAAAGCACGTTTTCTGCATTAGGCCTAAATAGTATGTTGCACTTTCTGTGTGTAGTACTACAATGTTATTATGATGACGTAGTCAAATAGACACCTAAAATCCTGTTTCTCAAATCATATTCCAAACATAATATACAAACATAAAAACGAGTGTAATCTCATTACTGTATCAGCTTCTGGTGATGCCTGTGGTAGCAGAAATTGTGAAATTGCTGCTTGAGTCTTCTGGACTCTTGCATTTTGACTATGGCCATTTCCTGAGGCATGTTGCTTAACGTCACATTCTCCTCCATGGGCGACAGAAAATACCCTGCGGCACATTCTGCAATTCGGCTTGTATAATTCTCTCCTACACTGTGAAGCCACAGATATTCGGCTTCCCATTCACGCCAATATTTTTGCAAAACTCTTGTGTTTGACAGAAGGGTTTGAAGAGGGGGAAGAGGCCATTTTAAATCTGAGTCCGACTCCCGCTGCCTGCTAGCGACTCCTAACATGCAGTCAATGCGGACACACACACCATCACACACAGTAAGCAAGTAGAGAAGGAGAGAGACTGCCTGCTCTAGTTTGTGCTATTAAATTTGCTCTGTTGTCATGTTTATAATAATATTATTCATAATTGTGTTATTCTCACTTTTATCATTCAAGTTGGGAAATATGGAACAAATGAGTTGTGCATTGACTCTTGAGGCAACATTTTGCTCTTCATTACTGGACGATTCCATATTCGATGGGTGGCAACCCTACTTTCATTATGCGGTGGACAGCATCTCCTGTGTCAGGCATTAGGTGTCAGGTCAATTCCTTGTCAAAGGCACAGAATCAATCAGCCTATCAATGTCTCTGGGCCTTCGGAAGTGATTGCTTGTTTTTGCAAAAATGCATGCATTCCTTGATTTTGAATTAATATTGACAGAAATGAAAACTTAATGTCAGAATGATATAATGTCTAAGTGCATTATTTTACTTGCCTTCAGTATTGCATTCAGTACCTTGTAAAACATTTTTTTTTTTATTTTTGTTAATTTTTTTCTCCTTTTGGAAAATACAATCTGACAATTTCAACAATCCGGTACTAATTCAGTAGATGTTAATTATTCATTACTGTGCTTGCCAATGAATGTTCACTTAAAATGAAACAGTTGTAAAAATGTGATGTTGTCTATTTACACATTGAAGTATGCGTGCGCCTTGTATCTATACCCACAGGATAATAATACCCTTGCACAGGGAGACAGAAAAAGAGAGGGGAACATCAAAGGGAATGCAGACCGGCTCCACACAGACCTGCATGTTTAAAATGCATGTATAATACAAAACCAAAAGCCTGAGCAAAAGGTTGTGTAGGAAAATGTTCAGGGTGAGGTCCTACACTAAACAGAATTATAAAGGCATGGCATCCTTTAGTCATGTTTTTTTTTTTGCCTCTTTTAGAAGGCATAATAGTGAAAGATGAAGAGTCAATTGCTAATTCTGTTTTTTAATGGGGAAAACAAATTCAGACTGGACAAGTTGTGTGCTGTGCTAGGTCAGCTGATGGCTGGCACACACATACACACACACACACACACACACATTGTCTAACTGCGCTGGCTTTGGTCTATTTAAGACCTTACACAAACCCTGTCTTGTACACTTCTGTTGCAGGGATAAGTGTTTCTGCCACACGACTCAGCTTGCATTGTTCTACTCAGTGTCTAATCATGGGAGATTTTTTTTTTTCAATCTACTAAGTGCCCACTGAGGTGAATCCACTGACATGAATGTTACCTGACTGAACTGGAGGCAGTGTCAACAGCATGACTAACTCTACCTTGTTTTCTCTCATACACACACATAGCAAAATGTAACTATACCAAGCCCTCATGCAATGGAAACCGGGCGCTATAGTCGCCCAGGCCTGTATGAACCGCAGGCATAAAATACAGGAAATATGTGATCTCTACAGTTGACTAAGGCTGCAATATAATAGACAGCCTATATAACATTTAATTATTGGCCTGAAGTGAATGTAGTTGGAGTTGCCATATTAGTAGCAGTAGTTGTAGCAGTTTATTGATCCCACAGCAGTAGATTCCTTCACAATACATGTAAACAAAGCACCATCTGGACACAACTGATTTAATCAAAGGGCTGCTTATAGGCTAATAAGACACACTACAGCAGTATCCAGTGGACATGCTGTCCGTAAAAATGAGACTTGGGAAGTCATTGTAAAAACAAGGCTACAAAAAAGGCTTATGTATCTCATGATCCAATATTCATGATCCACTTTTGACTACAAAATAATTATTTTAAGGATTAAATGGAACAAAGGAATCTGCTAACCGTAAACGTCTTCATCAATAAGAACCCCTGGTCAGTATCAATGCTGTATAAATGCAGTACATATACAAACCAAAATTACTATGATTAGATGATCATGATCATAATTAGAATAGCAGCTGCATATTCTTCTGCAGTGCAGCAATTTGTGACACCAGTGGGAGTCTCTGGTTCATGAGTAGGCCCTCGGGCCATTGGCCCCAATGCAAGTGCATACCCTGCATATATTATAATAACTGTGTTGGCTCCTTTCACATGAGGCCATGCTGGTTACCTCTCTTCTGAGCTCAGGTACTGGCAAGGTGACATTAACATTAGCCCTGTTTTACTCTGCTGGTGCAATCGTTTATGTTATTCATATTTTCAGGTTGAGTTGCAGTGAATCCTACTGATTTTCCCTCTTTCATCTCTGAGGTTGACCACACTGTTCCCCCTTTCCCTAACCTCTGTGAAGAAACTTAGATCAGTGCCTATACTATGTACCATAAAGGGTTTCAGTGACGGTAAGGTTTTTTTGTGCTTCATTTGATCACTGAAGAAAACAATGTTTGCTGAAAAAATATTTTCATATCTGGATTTACAAAGATTTGGTGTTTTCTGAGCTCACTTCTATGTTCTAGAAGTCAGTGCCTCAGACACCATTACATAAAGGCTAATTTATACAACAAAGGCTAATTGGTTTTAAGTTTTTTCTCCGAGAAACAAAATTTCAATGAGGCAATTCCTTTGATGTTAGCTTAAACTTTAAGGCATTTGAAAGTTGATGTTATCACCTCCCTCTCTCGAAAGGGTTGACCTGGAAAGCACTGCCAGCCAAACTCATTTGAACAACATCAATGAAGGTGACCCCTGAACAGCAGGGCTCACACTGCAGTGGCAATGCTTCAAATGCTATTTAACTGAAAAAAAAAAAAAAAAGATGAACCTGCTTTGTTCTCATTGAGTGCTTCTGTCAGAAAAGTCATTTGGAGATACAGTTGTGGGTAATGTTGCAATTAGTAATGTGTTCTGCATTTAATTTTACCTAAAATGAGGTTCTGTCTGAGCAAAGGCAATTTGAGAGCTGGGAAATGTGTAGGCCAATGCAAAAAGGAATCACTTTAGCCATGATTTGAATTGCTGATGAGAGGGACCTTTACTACAGGCCTTAGCTGCAATCTGAAAGCTGCTGTTCACCTTTCTAATCTAATGCAATTGTATCTGTCACAATGGTACCTTCACTTACCTCACTTACCTTACATCTAAGATGCTTATTGAAGACTCTAACTAGTCACCCTTCACTACTGGACTTAATTACACACTTATTTACACACTTAAGCATATGTCCTTTCAGCAAAATTAAATTTTACAGTTTACTGTTCATGACTCAATTATGTAATTGCTAATTTTTGCAATTACATAACTGCCTTCCTCTGCCCTGTTCACACACCCACACCAACAAACCTCCAACACCACACTCTATGCATGGCACAAAAGGAATGAGCGTGGCAGACTCTACCCTTCTATCAGTCACTATTTATAGCCTGAACAATTAAGCTGAGAAGACCTTCATTAGCCTGCTGCTATTCAGCAGGACCCTGAGTAGCCTTGCCAGCCAGCCAAACAGGTGTTCCTTAATAATCACTGCTGAATTGCCAGCAACACTGGTTTGCGATTTCCCCTCCATATGCTTCAAGCTGTTAGCAATCCACTACTGAGGAATGAATGACTTTCTGAGCCTCATTACAATATCTTACAATATTTACAGGTGGTCATTGGCCGACAGTCTTTCCCTACTTTAAGATGGACTGGCAGTATTTGTGGCATGGTAATACCTCATTCAGCTACAGTATCAAGTGTAAATATTGCAGTATTTAATAATATCAAGAGTTGTTCCTATGTCAACAATATTTATAATCAAAGTTACTGTCATGCCTCTCCCCTTATATATATGCATCCCAACACTAAGGCACATCAAAAATTGGCCGTTTTTGCTTTCCTTTTTCTTTTGGCAAACCTACAGCATTCTGGAGGATGACTGTATTCTATAGGTGTTATTGCTGTGGTCAGTAAAGGAATCTGATATGCTGAGTTAAGGAGGTGAGTAGAGTTGAGAATACCAACTTTCCAATTCAGGGCTGTATTCACTAAGAGGCTCACTAATTACTGCTGTGTGCACAAACGTAGCACGGAGCACAGCTTTCTCCAGTTTAGCACCTGATTTATTTAGACCGCTAATGCAAATCAAGTCAGTTGCTAATTTCCAATTAGAATACCTGAGGCACAATATAAGTACTGAGTGTGCATGTCTACCAGGTGAAACCAGGAGAGAGCAGACTGTGATCCAGGAGGTCAGGAGATGAAGGGTTGACAGGGTTTTGTCAATGTGGGTACATCATGACTCCCCTTGGTCAGAGGTTCCAGTTTGTTTTTCATTTTATCCATCAGTGATAAAATAATAGAAATAATATTATCATTTTAAATAATAATAAATATGACTTGGCTGACATTTGAAATACCCACTGATAAAATACATATCAGTTGGGTCAAATGCACCAAAATTCGCCTGCCAAGAGTCTATCCCATGTCCACATGCGAAATGCTTGTGCGCACAGGTTAGTAGCATCAGCATTTTTTACGCATGCAACTGCATTAATTGATAACAAACACTAACAAACGCTTAGTAAAAAAGAAATCCACCGAAATCCACTAACTTACATGAAACATTTGGACTTGTTAAATACATAAATAAAACTGAAAAAAAAAAAACAGCACAAAAGTCCTTAAGCCAGGGAAGAGATGATCCTTTGATCCTTTTCCTTGTGTGTCTATGCTAGGAAGTTGTGCAAGAGATTTATGTCCAATTAATATATATATTTTTTAAATTAGGCTCATAAGATGATTCAACCCCCTAAGGTTTATATAGGAGAGAGAGTGGAGAAGGTCAGGGAAAGTTCCTAGAGGGTGTGTGTGTGTGTGTCTGTCTGTGATTGTGTGTGCATGAGAGAGAGAGAGAGAGAGAGAGAGAGAGAGAGAGAGAGAGAGAGAGAGAGAGAGAGAGAGAGAGAGAGAGAGAGAGAGAGAGAGAGAGAGAGAGAGAGAGAGAGAGAGAGAGAGAGAGAGAGAGAGAGAGAGAGAGAGAGAGAGCGCAATCCTCTCATGGTTTAATCTGTGATTTGTTTTCATCTACTTTACTAGTTCCCAAGACTTGCCAATTCCATTGGTGTCATTACATACTGTGATGTTAATACCACTACTTTATTTCTTACCTTGGAAGAATATAAATATATGACTTCACTCTGTGTAACTTGTGTCTTTTTGGTTGGGGTTAAAAATGTAACTGTGGTGTGGATTTTGTAATTTGACTCCATACTACACATTTCTTCACTGCATTGCATGGGGCTGGCATACTGCTCTTAGATATAAGAGCAGAACATTTTATCAAGTTATATCATTTGTTATCAACTGGTCATCTGGACAGCAACTACAGTAGAGCAAGATTGGATGTAAGAGGAAATATGAGGCAACAAGCATGAAAACTGTTGATGAAGTTTATGATTAAACTTAGTCTACCTTGTGTTTCAGCCCTCAGCCATCATCAGCATTTCTAAATCGGTATCCGTTGGACATTGCACCCATTCTAAGATACATTCTTTGACATATGAACCTGTTTGAGTTGTGTGCGGTATTTCCTGATTTGAATTATTATTTTTTGGCCATTACTGGCTGCAAGAAAACCAGATATGGCATGACAATATTATACATTGCTACAGGCAGTGCTGACCCGTACATACCCTCAATCAAGGATGAAATGATAAAACTCATAATAGGAGGCAGCAGAGGAACTGAGGACTAGGACTTATTCAGTGTTGGCTGAGTTAAGTCACTCATGCAAATTCCTCAGATAACTCAGGGGACATTATTCATCTTCAGAATTGGACAAGAGTGTTGCTTAATTCAAATTTTTGGCAGGAAAAATATTGAAATCAGCCACTTGCAGGGTTTGTTCGATGTGTTTTCTGCAAATAATTTAGGCTACTGGGGCTTTTGAATGGCTCATGCACCACTAGGCACACCTATCCTTGTTTATTCTGGCTGGCTTGACATGTCGGGCAAGCTCGTTGTGCTGTCTTAGTAAGCCAATTCAGTCATGTTACTACATAACTTTTTGTGATTAAAAACCCTAGCTCAGAGAAAGGACAAATTAGATTAATAGACTGTAAACCCCCTCCCTATTCCCATCCCAACCCTCTACTTTACCCAAAATTCCCCCGCTCCACCCATCCCCATCCCCATCCCCAGTCCCACTACATACTCCTCACTACATTACTACATCCCCACACTTTTGCGTACTTTACTTTGTTTTCAAGGCTTGTTTGAGGGCTCATCATCCTCAGAACTGTATCAGCCATTTTCAAACGAAAGGTGAGAGGAAGTACACTTGAGTATCTCAAAAAATCGGAAATACCAATTGATGATTTTTCATTGTCAATAATGTCGAATAATCATTGCAGCCCCACAGTTCAGCCATCATTATACATGTCAGACATTATGCATCACGTTGTCTTGTATCTTTTTCAAATGTCCTAAACATCAGAGTATGAACTCCTACCAGGTGTAAGTCCTATCTCCCACTGACATGGGGTTGATATCACTGCCATTCACACAATCACTATCTAGCTGCAGCAATACACCAGATTTAAATAGAGCTGTCAGTCTGCAGTCTGGGTGTAATTATGATGAAATACTAATTAGGGCAGGCCTGACCTGTGCAGACATGCCTACGCTCTCAAATGTCTACTCCAGATGGCAGCAGGTACAAAGGATGCCTGGGGAAGAGACCTTTCTCGGGGTTGTCTGCACCAGCATAGGGAGGACCTGTCCTACTAGGTTGTTAAGATTCTAAACATGTCTCGTTTGGTTTAGAATTGAAATCGGCAATCTGGAAACGATTATGTCTGTGGAAGTTGCCTACAAGTTCAGCACTATAGCTTTACATTTAAAAGAATCCTTTATTTGAATGATTGATTTAAAGATTATATAAATGCTATATAATAAATGTATAGAGTCTAGTTCTCAAATGTTACGACCCTTCCTGACCCATAATCTGTCATTTGGGTTCAGCCTCTAAGAGGAATGATCTACATTCTGTGATGAATGCATGTAGCTTCAATCAGTGCTCTGCTGGGTTGCTATCATTTGGTATATCACGGATCCAACACCAGTGATCTGAACAGCCCCTACAGATAATTATCCATTAGTGATATGCAGGCTCTATTGGGACTCCATCCATCAAGGGCCATAGTTACCGTCTATGACCATCCCTGTTAAGACTGTGGGCAGAGAAGGCTGAGCAAGAATGTCATAATTCATCAAGTCCAAGCTTGAATCTTACTTTGGTCGACTCTCTGCATGTACTTTATAAGCCAGTTGCTTTGCTAAGCACCAGGCAGATGAAGACTTGTGATATGAAGATGGATGAAGCTTTCTACGACTTTATGGGGAACCAGTGAATGAGCCACCCATCTTCATCTTCAGTTTCTCCACAAGAGTCCTGCTCTGAATTTAAGATACTGCTCTTTTAACTTGAAAAACAGCCACATTATGCACTACTCGGTGTACGTATGCCCCAAACACAACCACACTACTTCACCTGGTGCCACAACATACTTGACAAGCTAGAATATGACATTACAGAGCTAGTCAACGTGGTTGCACTGAGCCTTTTAACCAAGGACCACTGTCCTCAGAGCAACATGTCATTGCATAAAGCTGGCTTGTTTCTCTCTCTGGCTACCTTTTGCAGTGACAGAGCCATTCAACAAGGCTTCCAGTTTAAAGTCCCCAAATCTCTCTGCACCTGTTCCACACTACAAGTGCCAAGCTGGCAAGGGCACCATCATCAGCAAGGCACATAGAAAAGGAGTGAAGAGGTCAGCTCTCTCTCTCTCTCGCTCTCCCCTGCTCCCTGACAGCCTACGATACCTGCCACTTTACTGTCCCACAAGGGAGACTGTGGTGCATAGATAAGCACTGGGAAGCACACAGAAACATCTGCAAGTCTAGGTCTGAGGAGACCGTTATTGAATAAATTGCATATCTCATGGAGCTCCTATAGGGTCAGGTCAAAAGGCTGCTGTATGATGTTACTGCACCTTTTAACCTGAGATACATTCACTTTGGCATATTGCAATTGGACACTAGAATAACAGTACTATTGGAAATAAACAGGTAAGGCAAGAAGCCACACATGGAGGCACACATGCAACTACACACACACACACACGCACACACACACACACACACACACACACACACACACACACACACACAGTGCTTGTTTCTGATGTTTTTCGATCTTTTATTTCTATATTCATGTCATTTGTTGCACATGGTAACATTCCATTTTGTTAAAAAAAGCGGTGTTAATAAATTTGATTAAACTGGGGGTTTTTTTGGAATTGGTTACTTAGGATGGAAGTCCTATGTGTGTTTAAAAGAATAAATGCAAAAGCGACATTTGATCTGCTGTGGCAGCAAATGTATTTCAAGTATTTGTTTGATAGTTAACAGTGTTGTAACATGAGTACACATCAGTAGATTTAGGTAAAAGCCAGCTGTGGCTCACTCTTGAGGTCCACCAGTGTGCTCCTGTTTCTAGCTTGTTTTTGATGCTGTTCCTATTGTTTTCCTTGTTCAATAATATATGGCACATATGCTTGCTTCTGAGACTAATGTTTTTGGTGTGGGATTTGTGCTGGATTAAGCTTCAAAAGAATGGCTGACAGTCTATTGTTCATGGCTGGCATGCTCAGTTCCCCATAGGGATGGTTTAGTACAGTCTGGGTTTTACTGAGAAGGAAATAGAACTAATATTATGCAATCTTGTGTTATTTTGCCATAGTAGAATATGCAGTTTCCAAAATTTTATCTGATTGCTAAACAGTATGGATCGGGAATATGTACCAGTGTGTGATTACAATATTGTTGTGCACTCACAATCATTCATTCATATATTAAATTTAGACAGACATAGTGCCATTTACTACAATGACATGTGACACGCTCCCTTTCAAAATGAATGGCGAGTGAATGGAATCAAATGCGGTTCACTTTTTCAAGTGATCCTGTCTTGATGGAAGGACTTTATCAATCGAACTAACTGAAGTGTGTTTGCTCTGATTTTGATGACGCATATAATTTCATTATGCATGGGTGAATGCTTTTTCTAATATCTTAATCAGCAGCAATTACCAGCCTTTCATCATCACCTCTCTGCTTCAAGAATCACAAGTGGCATCAAGGGTTGTGCACACATGCCTCATCACCACATGGCTCTCCCGGGGGTAAAGCACTTGTCCAGCATCTCAGAGGCCCTGATTGCAGACAAACAAAGGATGGCGTAATCTAAATGTGTGTGCAATGCTCTCTCTTATCTCAATAGGCCTGTGGGTGACAGAGGAGTGTGATTGCGGTAAATAGAAACCGCCCACCACTGGTACTCCAGTCCTCCAGGACACAGGCCATCAGCGTATGGTGTGCTTGATCCTCAGTCTCAGTCTCAGTTTAGTACATGACAATTACAGTAATGTGTAATTATGGTTGATACAATGACAGGTTAGGCAGGACAGAACGGGGGGCAGAGACTGGTGAATGACATCAAGTTGACTGGATATGGACCACGTGGCTGTTCATGATGCTGGTAATTAACACAATGAGGCATAAGTGTTTCCAGTGGAGTAGAGAGAAGTTGTAATGTTCATCTCTCTGTGAACAAAGCAAGAATATATTTGGCAACTCAAATAGTAAATATCACATGCAGAGGTCTATGTATTCACACAGTGAGTGTTCAAACAGTATGCCTTTTACCAGCAGCACACAAATGCATTCCCTGTCCGGGGTTGCCTTTAGTGATACTACTTAAAAACCTGAGATATTCAGATAGACTTTGATCTGTTCTATAATAAACTGAGGTGTTTGCTTGCACAACTGTTCCACCAGTTAAAGCTCTGACAGTGTGGGAATTCAATTAAACAGCTCTGTGCAGCCAACAGCACAGGCAGCAGAAAATTCCAAAAGACAAGCTGAACACATGTTTCATGTATGCATTGTCAGAACAATGGTAAAACATGGTCTTCCTGAGAGGTACCATGATTAAATTCACAGAGGGGAACTGCAGCGTAGCAACAAAATCACAACAAGTTGATCTTGGTGGAGAGGCCTGCCCATACATCAGGTAGTCCTGCTTTAAGTTAGCCAGTTTTATTTGACTGTAATTGTTAAGCATCAACCTCAGCTTGAATGACTAAAAGTAGTAATAATATGGAGTGAACCAGCATGATGAAACTCTTGAATCTGTCAGGTCTTGCATATTCACCAATAAGTTATGCAGCATGCAACATGATACTCCATTGTCTAATAGTATAATTTCCTCCAAAACCTTAGCCAGTGTCCAGTCTGGTGAGTTCGATGGGTAATAGATGTATGGTTTCTGTCACTGCCACAACACTTCCCAAAAAATACATTTTTGAACAGTTCACAAACCCTCAGACTGGTTTGGTTTTATACTGATATCTGAGGTGTAAACCCTGTTGTCATTCACCACGTCATGCAAATTTACATAAACTCACTGATGGTGGAAGTGGTGATGATAAAACATGGTCTATCCAGTAGCCAGAGTATGTTTCTGAAAGTTGACAACTTCTATGACTTACCGGTGGGTGTCAAACCTCAGTCCTGGGCTCTGACAGTCTTCCCTCAGAAGCCCTCAGCAGGACACATGCACAATATGCACCAACAGCACAACTGGGGCAAAAGTGAATACTGTAGCTTTGTTCTTCTTATTAGATTGCAAAAAAAAAAAGACTTCTGTTCTTTTGTTTTTCTTCTTACTGTTTTTTCCACATCAACCAAAAATAAAACAGAAAATCCTAAAATATTATAGAAAATAGCGCTAATGAGTTTTTCTTTGCATACGGCTGTATCGAGGGAAAGAAAAGAAAAATAGCTGGAGGCCTAGTCTGGAGCACAACTTGTCATTTGTACTTCTCAACAGCAGTAACTCCTCTGATTTCTTTCCACTGAGATGAGACACAGAGCTGTGAAACAACCCCTGGAGATCGCAGAAGGAGTCCTCACAGGAGACTCGAGTGATGTGCAGAATGCCACTGGAGTCTTGTGCTGGTACTAATGTCTGACCTGTAGAGAGACAGGCGCCGATTCTTATTCAAGCCACGTTTTCCCTTGGCATGAATCCCCCTTCACAATCAAACACAGAGAGCGGGTAGTAGATGAACAGAAGAGTAGGAGGAGGAGGAAAGGGGAACTGATGTGCTGCAAAGCAAGGCTGAAAAAGTCAACACAGTATTCCAGAAATCGTATTGCTGGTGGCATTGGAGAGGTGTTGTGGCTCCCTGTGTGTCTCCCCTGTGCCTCCCCCCTCTTCGTGTCCACCTTGTCTCAGCTGCGGTGGAGGCACTGAGTGATAGAGCGGTGCTGAGCGCTGCTGCTGCTGCGTCCTTCCTGCTACAGCAGCACTCTCTGCTCAAATAAATGCCTGGTCTGTCACAGTTCTCTGCTGCAACGCATTAGATTCATCCTTCCCCTCTCTCTCTCTCTCTCTCCCTCTCTCTCTCACACACACACACACACACACACATACTCCCTCCCTCTTTCTCCCCTCCTCCCTCCTTGCTCACTCCCCTTCGTTCACTCGCACTCAGTCACACGTGAGGAGACACAGTGGGAGCCTAGAATACAAATAGGCTGTCTTCCTTAAAGACGTGATTGTGCTCTTTGGATTTGATGATTTTTTTGACGCGAAAGTGGAAGAGGGGCTGGATGGAGGGGATGTCTTCCCAAGACCTCTGCCCGGCTATCTTTTGATCTGCCTCACCTCCAGTGGATTGAGCTATCCGTGGGTGTTGGTGTGTCTCTGGACTGCGGGCTATTCTATTAAAGAAGGAGCAGAAGAAGTGGAGGTAGAGAGCGGGGTGTCCCACAGCTCACAGCAGCTGAGGAATCCTGGTTTGATTGTGGATCTGTGCATCATGCCAGTCCTCCCTGGGTGGTGGCATCTCTGTCCCTGCTGAAAAAAACTCTGCACAGCCCCAACCACCAGGCACACTGAAAAGCCATACGCGATGAATATTTAATCCTGGAAATGGATTTAGGATAAAAGGGAAGGAAAGCATATTCTATTTCCATAAAAATAAAATGCGGCACAGGAAAAACATACAGCACAGAATATAACTAAAATGTTTCTCTTAACTGAATATAAATTAAGATGCTACAGTTCCTACATGCATAATAGGCAATATATACATTTATATATGTTAATACAATTTCATATTACAGGACTAGAGATACAATGAGACAGGACTTGCTGGAATGCTTATTAAGCAACTGTTTGTGTAACAAGTATCTCAATCTAGTGGTCTCCTAAAGGAAGATCACAGAATACAGTACTACGGATAAAACAGTAGAAGATTAAACACTGCATTGGCTTGCACAAGCATACACTAGCACAGTTACTTTATTCTTACAACAATAGAAAGTTGAATAAGAATGTGATGGGGATAAAGAATAAATTCTGGGCTAAGACACCATTATCCGGCTGTCAAACTGATAAACTACTGTACAGTGTGCTTAAGTTTTTTGTTTATTAAAGAAAACATTCTCTACTTATCTAAGTACTGTGCCCAGATGGGAAATAGTTATTTTCTGCATCCTAATCTATTTTTCTATATGAATAATGTGTAACAAAACCAAATAAAATGGCAAAGCATGGTCCTTTAACCAGCCAAGTTCGCAACGACACGAAAACGCCTAGTGATGGAGGATGCATATGTGCCTCTACGCTCAAACATTATCATTCATGTATGGTATCTTCTCCAAAGCAGCTCCTCTGTAATATCTGTAACAAGCTTAAAAGGCTATTCCAAGCTGAGAAAGTGAGAGAGCTAGGGCAGCTGTTGATGATCACAGAGGTCAGAAACCTCGAGTAAGGTTAAGAATAACCTCCAGAACCTGTTTTTATGTGCTATTTCATTTTCATTCTCCAGAGGGCACGGATGATCCCGTCATCTAGGATCATTTTTGCCTCTGATTATCTTATCTTGTTTCCATGACAGCTAAAGCTCACATGTGTTTTGCTTGGGCTGTGCTGATGTTCTATCTTATCACTCTGACTTTGAGCATGCTGCTGCTTCACCCAGAAACAACCATTGTTTATCAGTTTTATAAGCCTTTCATGTATGTATTTTGTGCATTTTTTCTCCCACCCCACCTCTCTTGCTTTTCAGCTCTATAGCTGACATATGGACATATACGATTTAAAAGATCAAACAGCGACAAAGATCTCTGTCTCGTATAATGTTGATAAAAGGGGGCAAACAGATGGCTGTTTTATTTTTGTATTCTAGATCTCAATCATGACTGTTACACTTCTGATGCTTTTACCCCGGAGGGAAGAAGAAAAGTCCTCCTTCATTTGATTTGTTTGTTAACACTTCATACACACATGGATTCTAAGAACTGGAAGATAACCACAAGAAAAGAAAACAGAAAATGGAAGATTGTATGCTTGTGTGTTTTGATGAATTTGATGCTATATGCATATGTGTTATCTGCAGCGATAGCTGTTTCTATATCGGCATAGCTTACATCAATTTGTCCATTTTCACAGGCTCTTTCTTTCCTTTCACCATCTCATCAATTCCATATCTCCAAATAAGCTTAGCGCAATGTTGTCTTTTCATTCCCATTCTTTCAAGGTTCAAGGTTTAAGGTTCTTTATTGTCATAAGCATAACAAAATGGCGAGAAGCAGATAATGCTAGCTATGAAATTCTTGAGCCTAGAGCTAGCCACAACAATGTAAACAAGTAAACAAAGTAAACAAATGCAGTACACTAGTGCAAAATGGTAAAGTGACCATCAATAAGAAGTAATAGAAACTACATAAGAAGTAATAGACAATATAAAGTGACAGAGTATAATAAAATAATTAAATACAATAAAATAAAAATATGTATGATATGTACACTTTTCAAAATATGTGGACATATGAAATGGAATGAAGTTGAGATGTAAAGTGCGGTTGGCTAAAATGAGCAGTGTGCAAGTATGCATGTGTGGTGTGTGTGTGTGTGTGTGTGTGTGTGTGTGTGTGTGTGTGTGTGTGTGTGTGTGTGTGTGTGTGTGTGTGTTTGTGTGTTTGTGTGTGTGTTTCTGGAGGGGAGAGGGTGGTTCAAGTGTTCAAAAGTCTTACGTCCTGGGGGTAGAAGCTGTCCCTGAACCTGCTGGTTCGGGTCCGGATGCCTCTGTACCGTTTGCCAGACGGTAACAATTCAAGCAGTTTATGGCTGGGGTGGCTGCGCTCTTTAATAATGTATAATATAATAATGCATTCTGAACAGCTGATAGACATCTTTGAACCATATACATACAGTCACAGTCAGAAATGCACGGCACCGTGAGGTAGATTGTGGCACAGATCAGTCCCCTTGGTGGATAATGAGAAGAGGCAGGCAGTTCTAAAAGAGTTGGCCCACAGGGGATAGATGGCAGAAGCTAGGTTAAAGTGTTTACACTGCAATATTAACAGCAATGCTGTGAAAAAAATAAATCTAAAATGAGCACGGATAACAACCGCTGCAGTCTCTAAGCTTGGAATTGATAAAAATACATCAAGGTCCTCGCTGACCTCTTTTCAGAGGATTTGTGAGTGAAGTGCTGACGTCTTCAAGTGAATCAATCATAACAAAAATGGGCAGACAAGGGTTCACAGTTTGCTTGCTGAAAATCAAAAGCCATTTCAACATCTATTAGTGAAAAAAGTGATACATTTTGGCTGGTAATCAAAATCCCCAAAGTACACATCCAGCAAAGCATCCTCATTCAGTGACTGACTCACTCACTCACTCATACATTTATGTTATATATCCTCAACACATGTTCAATCTCTGAGTACTTCTGCATTTACTTCTATAGAATTTACTCAATTCACTCCAGTCAGCACTGACTTGAGCACCAGTCTCTTAGCAGTGGCACCAGTCATGCCCAGCCTCAGGATTATTCACATCAGCAAAGATCTGCAAACATGTATGGTGCAATACTGTCTTTGTCTGGATTCTGAGGGACTAACTGTCAGGGCACTATGGCTCTGAACCTTACACTCCTTGCTATTGGTTACTTGTCATTTTTGTGAAGTAGGATTTGAAACTGATTCTACTGTTGTACTGATTGTAAGCCACCCTAAGAACATCAGCTAAATGTCTAAAATGTAAAATGTAAATGTAAGTTTTATATCACTGAAGCACATCAGTTAGAGCTTGACATTTATACCTGAGCCTGACCCGCGCCTGTATTTATGAAGTCTCTGTATCTATCAAGAATCACTCCAAGGAATCGTGGTGGAGGTTTGACTAGGACTAAAAATAGTCCCAGCTTCAGCCCTCAGTCCCAGAGCAGGACAAGAAAGGTAGTTATGAAGCTTCCTACACACACTTTCAGCCAGGAGTATAACTTTATCTCCTTGGAGAATTTATGGCACTCTGAGCCGCAAATTGAAACTAGAAGGCACTCAGAGAGCGCAAACCTCCGCCAACGCTGAACAATTCTCTAACTTGTTACACCCAAAGACATCATTCCTATCACTTAAATTTTACTGTAAGTTAAATTGATTTCTTGACCCTGCAAACATCCCCTTAGGATTTGGAATCAAGTCTCTCTGCTAGTTTCACAATTATGGCTAAAAAACGATGATTGTCTAATGGCGGAAATCCCAGGTTGGATCAGCACCAAAATCTAATCAATTATTCCTTGGGCCAAGGCCTAACTGTCCACCAAATTTTATGGAAATCTGTTTATGTTATGTTAAGTTTTTCAGGTATCCTGCTGACAGACAGACAAATGAAAAAACTAACAGGGGCACACACCGAGGAGGTAATTATGATAATGTCTTGTAGGTCTTCTTGATAATTAAGGATTCCACACATTGAAAGATCTAGATAATGTTATGCAAAAAAACAAAAAATATAGAAAATACCACCACAGGTTTATAACAAAGCCAGGAGGCACTCAGTTAGAACAAACCTCCACCAACGCTAGACAATTCTCCAACTTGTTGTTACACCCAAAGACATAATTTCTATCAATTCAATTTCAAATGAAATATTGATTTCTTGACCCTGAAAACACCCTTAGGACCTCTATCTCCGTTAGTTTCATAGCTATGACTGAAAAACAACAATCATTGAATGGCGGAAATCCCAGATCTGGATCACTACCAAAATCTAATTAATTGTTCCTTGGCCCAAAGCCTATCTGTCCACCAAATTTCATGGAAATCTGTGGATATGTTTTAGAGATATTGTGCTGAGAGACAAACAAATTATCTGGGGCAAAAACATAACCTCCTTGGCGGAGGTAATAATTACCTCTTGGCTAAAGAAAACTAATAAATAACTTAATTGACCTAAAGGCCTACACAAATCAGTTCATCTGCTTTTCTAAATAGCTAGCAGCGATTGAGGTTGATCCAGCACTGTATCTTGCACACATTGTTTAGGCCTATTTTTTTGTTAAAAACAAGTCACATTGAATGTGGCTGTAAATAACCTATGATAATTAAAGCCGATACTTTGGCAGAGCTTTTGAGTGATGGGGAAATTAATGAATCTGCATACTAGTGGAGGCACTGGAAGGACAATCAAAGTTTCATTTATGACCCTGCAGATGGTTGGCTATGAGGGACCCAAATCACTGTTGCATATAGCCAAAAAGCGTAAAGTTGCAGGAGAGGGCAGCGGTTCTTTTTGGGGATGGAGCGACTGCATCCCGGACAAGGCCAGAGACAAAAAGTATTCCATTTCTATTCAAACGATATCACCAGAGGTTCGTTGTTGTCAAGCATTCCCAGCACATCCCTCCTCTCTCGGATTGTGTGCGCATGTTGTCGCCTCATCGCCATTTGCTGGGAAGTCTTAACGGGTTAGGACAGCCCTGGAGCTTTCCTAAATACCAGAGGAGACAGGATTTTTTTTTTCCTTGTTAAGAAGTTTGATAACATGCTTTTACTCCTATGCCTAAAAGTCAGGCCACATTTTGGGGTAGTTAGGACTGATTTCCTGCTCTGAGACGGTTGATAAAAAATGGCCCTGACTTGTTTGGATGTGATGGGATTGGGATGGGTCAATGTAATTTTCTCACTTAATTGCCATGGTTTGTGTTGGGCTCTCGTTCTTTACCATTTTGGGGTTCAGCTGTGTTCAGGCTCACAGAAAGCAATACTCCTCAGGCTCAGTGCTTGTTCAGGTTCATTCAAGCTTAAATTAGCAAACACAAGTCAAGCTGTAACACCTGTCACTCATAGCTTTTTTTGTTTTTAAAAGACAACTCTATTTTAAAATCTGATCTTTCAGGCCCCTGGGAGGATTTTCTCTTATGCTTAATATACTGGGCATTATGCTGCAAATGCAATTCTTTGCAAACAACACGCTACTGTCAGACAAACCACATTTAAAACCCCTTTGTAGGCAGAATTAATGTTTATTTATTTTTCTCCCTGTGCTAATTACTTATTAGTAGGACACATACGTTTTCCCTTAAGTGGTTTATACATCATCCTCCTCTTTTCTAAATTAATTACATCAGAGGTTCAAAGCAATGGAGGAAATGCTAATGTGGCCCACTAACACCCCTGCTGTAGGAGCAGGAGAATTCAGGTCAGAGGAGACAGGTTCTTTAAGCACCACACAGGATCCAAACTCTTCCTGCCAGTGCAGGAGGAGGTGGAGGATCAAGCTACATGCTAATGCAAAGCCAGATGTTTTGAGATCATTAGCACTAAGACGTTGCTGCCTTTGACAAGACTTGCAATCTAGACAAATTACCCCCATTACTTACCATTTTTAATGGTCTATATTGAGGATTATGTCTAAGCTAGGATTTGAGTGCTTTGTGAGGCTACATTACCATCACGCAAAGCACATTACTACATCACATTTATCATAACCAAATTAATAACTTGATTGTATAAGGACAGGACAATGCAGAACCCAAACTAATGTTTGTGCTGCCTCACCAGTTTTACACATCTGGGGAAATGAGACAAAGCCACTTCCTTCCTGTGATTGTTCAGGCGTAGCAAATGCCCTAAAGACCCTGGATGTGTAGCCATCAAAACTGTCACACTGTTACAGCATGACAATGTATTAATCATATACTGTGTCCTGCAAGTGACACAGAAAGGGTGCAGTGACTGAAACAAGGCTCTCAGTGGGGATTTGCCAGTGGGCCCATCCCTTTAAATGGCATGCGATGATAACCTCCTTGTCTTCTGCTCAGAGATTAACACCCACGCGGGCTGTATGGATGGATAGGCTCTGGTGGTGTGCTTGGACTTGAGAGGCATAGAGGTCAAAGTCTATCTAAACAGCAGATGGTTTGTTGGGCCTCTTTGGGAGTGTTCTGCAGTAAAATGGATTGAATGCTCACATCAAATACTGCATAAGAGCACTCTCCTTAGCTGTAATGGAAAGCAGGGGTGGAAAACTACACAAATGCACAGGAATCTGGTTTAGGCCCAAACAAGTATGCACAGCACACATGCACACACTCACACACAAATGCATGCACAAACCTGGATAAATTATTTCTGTCAATATAATACAAGAAACACAAAGATGGAGTTAGTGACAGTGTAGTCCGACAATTATGCTAGACCTGTCAGCGACAGTACTAAATACACAGACCAAAGCCATATACAGTACAAAAATACACAGAACGCAGGCCTCCTCCGCACTGCATAGCTTCCAATAACAGCTGACACTGAACACTATCTCACCAGCCATTTGGCCCTCCTCCCATTATTTCACCATTATTGTAAATTGTTTATAAACATGGCCTTGACTAGCAAATATAAAAAACGGTAGTTGGCACCCGTAACCTCACTGTGAGCTGAGTTGTGGTAGATGCTGGTTCCTCTGCAGCTTGGTGAACCATTCTAATAAGGTAAGGTCAAAATACAGCTGACCTTTAAAATGAAATGCTCCTCTGAGCTCCATATTTTCAACACCATCTGGGCTATAGGAAATAATATCAGACAACACATCACAATCATTACAGAGGATGAATGCATGGCTTGACAGAGGTATGTTATACACCATTAACAAAGAATGAAAGAAGGTATTTTGCCCTTGAATACACACACATGCACACATACAC
This sequence comes from Centroberyx gerrardi, assembly GCF_048128805.1. Lineage (NCBI taxonomy): Eukaryota > Metazoa > Chordata > Actinopteri > Beryciformes > Berycidae > Centroberyx > Centroberyx gerrardi. Next base: position 20,215,372 of record NC_136000.1, read on the forward strand.
ACACACAGTAAACTGACACTGGATGCAAAACACATTTCAACTTGCAGACAATGCACATTTGCGCAAATGCAGAAACCCACTGTGCAATGCACAGGTAATCAATGCACTACGTGCGCTATGTAAATTCAAATGAATACAAGAGGAAATTGGGGATTTCCACTTATTTTGTGGAACAGTGTTTGGTGAAATCACCAGAGAGGATCTGTAAGCTGGAGGAACAAATTCCCAACCTTGATGTTTGTTGCTCTAATTTAGACCAGTGATTTGAATGTGAGGCAGTCAGCAGCTGATTTCACAAGATTAAATGAAAGGAAATACATCTGCTCTGTGCAGAGTGTGCGTCATGCAAAAAGAACACAACTCTCCTGTGATTGTCGTAACTTTCGCTGCACAAACAAGTGCTTGCAAGGCTGAAAACACAGAGGTAATTTTGAGATGTCAATTCATTTAAGTGTTCCACTGCAGCCTAGCAATAACTACTGTAAGGCAAGAGCCTACAGTGATGAAAAATAAACAAGTGTTTGTAAAATATAAATCAAATACACCCCCTTTTGGGCAAATTCACAAGATTTACATGTATTCAAATACAGTCAATTAGGATAACTTTGTTGGTTAAATAACTTGTTTCTGTAGCATCCATATTTGATGTAGTGGCATGTAATGTTCCACTATTAAAAAGAGGTTGCACAACCTAAAATGCCAGTAAGAAAACATCAGAATTATCAACTTCCCATAGCATTCCTCTGTATATTCTAAGGTCCAGCATCTGATTCTTCCCAATATACTTTATTTTTTTTATTAAAGAGAAACACTTTTTTTCTTTATTTATCAAGCTACCATACAAACCATTTATTTAAGTGTACTCATCATTATCTTTACAATTACTGTAATTACACATTCAATGTCATGTCTGGTCTAAATGTCTGCACACTCAGCTGGGCAGGTGGCTAAGCAATTCTTATGTTATAGAAATTAAAAACATAATTTGTTTACCTCATATTTGAACCTTCAGTCTTTTGTGGTAGAAGTGTCAAATGTGAAAAATAAAAGCCTATTTCTCGCTAGTTACACTATAAAAGCAAAGAACTTGAGCAGTGTTAGTGCTTGGCTCCACAAACAATAAGGAAGCAGTCCATCTCTCTACTGGAAGCCTGCATACAACCTGTGTACTTCATTGGAAGGTACAGTGAAATGTGGGTCTGTTGTGCTCCTGAAAATGCACTTTTCACATTCAATTTTGTGTTCCTGTAAATAAGATAGAAACGTAATCATCCCAATTCTTAACTTTGTATTGGCTTCCATGATGGTATGATAACTGAAATGTTAAAAATACCTATCTGTTCATGAAATAATTTCATATTCTTTAATGTTTCCTATGGGTTTTCCTGTAATTTAACCAGAAATGGTTTCCTTTGTCAGCTTTCTATGCTGAGATATCACCCTGTGCAAAAATGTTGAGGGCAGTATGGCAGAGGCGTTGTTGTGAGAAAATTGAGTGAAGAAAATCAGTTTTGCAAAGAGACTTTCCGCTCTATGCAGTTTTATTGGGATCTTTAAATTGTACACTGCCAGAGATAGTTCTCTTGAAGCGCAATAAACAGTAATTTAATGAGAAGTTGATACCGAAGAGAGACAATCAAAGTCCTGAAGGTAACGGCAAGCCTCCTAAATTAGATTTAGCGCAGCCCGGCTCTAAGGGATGTCCCCTAAAGGCCTACATACTATGGCAGTGTTTGCAATGTTCCACAAGTCACTCAACTTCTAATCTTGAGAAGTAAGCAAAGGGCATCTGCAGAATATTATCCCCTGAGTTACCCAATGCTTACTTAATCAAAACAACCTCTAATCCTTGTGTAAGACGCTGAAGATCTGTTGAGTATTACGGCACACCTGCAGAACATAAGCTGAGTTCTGATGTATAATACCATCAGCGACAAGAGAGACACCCACTGCAGGGCCAGAGGAAACTGCATACATCATGATCCCAGCTTAGACACTCCCATATGCCTCTTTTCTCTATAACAGAGTGACTGTTCCCTGGGGGAGGCTCCCAGATAGACTGACTGACAGCCCAGTTCTTATGGCTCATCTCCCATCTCCTCCTCCAGCTCATATTTGGTGAAGTCAGAATTGGAGGCGGCCACAGCATCCATCATGAAAAGGACAAACAAGTGAGAGAGAGACTGAGAGAGAGAGAGATGTATGGCTATGCGTTGTGGAGTTGAAGGATACAGAACCAAAACTGACACTCTCGCACAGCTAAATAGCCCATTGGCTTTAATGAAGATCCACTTTTGCCATCTTACCTCCTGCTGGGACAAAACGGGGCTTTTATCAGTGCATTAGAGGTTCATCAGCACTGACATACACTGGCAGATGAGAATAAAAAGCAACAATTTTCATCAATACAACACTAGTTATGAACTCCATATAGTTGTGAATGGTTCTAGAAATTTTGATATACGTTAGTAAATATGTGCTAGAGTGTACAGAAACTCACAAGGCCAGACATTTTGTATGAGGTTTTTATGAAATAGGAAAATCTTACCATTTGAATTGATTGCATTTCTGTGCATTTGAAAAGGTATTTTTTCTTGATGAACCATCGTGGCTATGCAGCAACTGCTATCAAAAAATTTCTTTGTGCATGTTGTTGACATCTGAGAAATATTAGAAAGCAATGTTTTCAACAAGAGTCCTGAACATCTGATATTTCTAGCTATTCCAAGATTAAATGCCGTCTCTAGTGGGTGTCATTCACTGAGAGGAAGTGAGTAGGACTTTAATTTCTGTGTCCTCTATAGCAAATGGTCATGTTAACACGATCCAGTCTATTTTTTTCCTTTTTTTCCTGATAAAGAATCATAAATGCATACAATTTCCACAGATCTCTTGGAGGTAAATGCCATGGTTCTACTCCCACCAATACTTAAAGGGATAGTTCACCCCAAAATGAAAATTCAGTCAATAACTCCTCACCTTCACGTCAATCGAAACTCCATTGAAGTTTGTATGAAAACCAATCACAGAGAGAGTTAGCCCCACCTCAGCCTTCTTCCAAACTATTGAAGTTAATGGAGCCATCTTTTTACAGCTCCACCAAAAAGCGTAATCCAAGTGTTTTGTAGCCAAACAATTGTACTGTGGGTGCAAAAGTCCAATATTCACCTCATTATCTCCTCGAGATTGCTTGCTCTAGAATGCCAATAATCGCGCACACACCCTATTGCCATTGCTTTTCCGCTATTGACAAAAACTAAAGGCTTAATTATTGCTCTAAAAAAAGAAGAAAAAAAAAACTTCCAAAAGTCTCTTGCAAATAAAGCTTTTTGCAACAATAAATGCACATAAGCGATGTAGGGTGGGTGGCGGTCTGTGGGCAATTTCCCTGCACTGGCACATGTTGCATGAATAATCAGATAACGCTTATACTAACACACTGAGACTTTCCTTGCCAAGGCAGATATTTACATGACACGGAGGCCTGTGGTCCTCTTCTGGGTCTGGATCATCTGTCTCTATTTATTTACATTTGCACTAATGAGGCTCTTTGCCTATTTATGTGTGCTTAACCTCCTGGCGAGCGTTTCCACTGCAAAGCATTATTCAGTTTGACATTTTTTTAATATTTTTTTTTTTCTTTATGAAGATGGCAAGCTTTTTGTACTGTTGACCAGCTGTGTGGTTTGTTGTGGTGTGTCACTCCATAGAACTGCCTTACTGCCATTTCAGTGTGACATGACTTTAACAGAGTGTGAAAAAATCTGTAATTGGCATGTCTGGCAGAGCGTAATTTTACTTGTCAAGCAGATTGACATTTATTAAATTTATCTAACCCTGAATGTTGCTCTTTCCCGGGGAATATGGTAAGTTGATGGTAGGACAACAAGAAGTAAATACTAAGGAAACTATTGGAGATGAAATTATATCCATACAATTCCTTATCAAAGATATGAGCGCGTTGTAAAAAATAGTTGCAAATAGTTATTAGTGTAATTGTAAACTACTGCACATATTTGAGTAATCTTAGCAAGGAGCAAGCCGTTCAAGTACATCACTAAATTCTGGTAGCAGGGCCTATATCCCCAGTTCTCCATTTTGATGCCTAATGGTAAGCAGTATCTGTCTCCAACTTCAAGGCTAGTCTAGTGCCAAGATCTCCCTTCTGCCTCTTGATCTAACAGGTATCAGATAGATAACTATATGGTTATTAGGCAAGCATGAAAGCCAGTCCAAATGCTTTTACTAAAAGTTATTTATCTCTTTAGGTGTTTCCCTTGCCTCCTATATCAATGCCATATACTTTACTGCAGGTGACAAAACAATTACAGATTTGTAAATGTTAACATTAAAGATTTGTTTTCAGACAGGCAGCCACAGAGATGCTTAACTAAAATCAATTCAAGATCATCAAGGCAAGACAGCGAATTAAAGCCAAAGAGACGCTTGGAGAGCACATTGAGAATAGAATGTTAATGTGGGTCTGACAATTATGGCTGAGCTTTTATGTGCCTAGATGGTGGGACGTTTGGCCGCCTAATGACCACTGTGCTTTGCAACAATCAACTCAATCCACAAACCCCTGGGGTGGCCGGCGTGTGTGTGTGTGTGTGTGTGTGTGTGTGTGTGCTGTATATGTGTGTATGTATGTGTGTGTCTAAATGGAGAAACTAGTGAATAAAAGCCATTATATAATCTAACAACGTTCATGGAGGATGGATGGGCAGGAAAAACATTTGTGGTCGCAGGACAGGTATCTCATGAATTTTCAACATATCAGCTCTCTCCCAGTGTCTCTAACCTCATGTATTTGTAACGGATCTTTCATCACATGTGTCAGCTTCACCTTAGGATAACCAACAGAGGATGTGCACCCTTCCTTGTGTAATGAAACGGTCTTGTGTCAGCTGATGATAAGTTGACGTGAGTTGCGATCAGCCACGGAATAATCTTTACCATAATTACGGTGTCTGAACAAAGGCAAAGGTGACACTGGTGACATGTTTGTGTTGCCGAAAACAACAGTGTTGGATGCAGTGAGTTGACAGTGAGAATTTCTTATTAGGAAAGGGTGTGCCACTCCAATGCATCAAAAGAGACACAAAAAAAAAATCACACTGAACAGAGGCTCTCTGACTTGAAAAGGGAGTAAAAAAAAAAAAAATAAAATAGTGTGGTTCCATTTGATTACCTGGTACCTAACTGATTTCTGTGGGAATAATCAGTGTTCTCAAGTATGAATTCAACAATGATAGTCGGTAAAACATCCTCATTCATTATACTAGCAACTGGCATGCAGAGATAGTAGAAGCAGGGTGTCATCTCCCAGTTGGGAAATTATTTCACAGCGGTAAACTTTCCTCCATGAGTTTTGAGCTTGAAAGTATTGACTATGAAAACAGCAACGGGAACAACAAGATCTATCCGGATTGCGCTGCTCTTTTCAGAGTTGAGAGCTGTCAGAAAGGGGGTTGATGTTATTATCAATGGGAGTCGTAATTGTACAATATGTATGCATATGTTTGATCGTGCACACAACGGTGCCACTGAGAGAGAGAAAGAGAGGGAGTTAGAAAGAAAGAAAGAAAGAAAGAAAGAAAGAAAGTGATCCGAGATGTACTTTTGTGTTGTGTCATTGTGTCTGCAAAACACAAACATAATATGAAAAATGAATAAAACACACTGTAGGAAAATTTGGGCAAATGAATATTCATGCCCTGGAATGCTCTAACAAGCACAGTGAGTCTTAAAATGTCTTTTTGGTGTCTACAGACATGCATTCAGTTCTCTTTGTATGCTAACGGCATTTTGCCTGATTGCTTTTTCTGTTTGTGAATGGTTTGTTTGGAGAAAGACCTTGGCATGGGGTATAAGGCACCACTTAATCCTCTGGCAATAAGAAAGAAAGGATAAGAAACAATATGAAAGCATGGCAGAATAGGCATGCAATGATGCTTCTCAATGGTGATCATTCCGGCATACTCTGGCACAGCATGCTCAATGGATTTTCCGGTTATACTGTATGCTTCAGTTATTGCCATAAGCCAACCAATTGAATTGACTGAATATGTTATTTAAATATGACCTTTATTGAAGATGTACCCTATTCCGAGTGGAAACAGACTTTGTTTGGGCGCTTGAAAAAGGGTGGGTGCACTTAGAAGCAGACCAAGGATAAAACTTTGCATGTTAAAATGTGAATTTCCTTTTTTTTTGTTTATACTGTATATAATCACTGAAATCAAACAGGAGGGTTCATGATGCATCTGTTTACTGCCCATCCATGTTCACACAGCAAGCAATTTGGGGAAAACAGTTGCTAAATGTCCATTCATTTTCTGTGACCAGAGAATCACCAGCCAAAGTTAACCAAAGTACCATTGTCAGAGTGGAAAGGTTGGCCAATCACATACTTGCGTTTCTGTATGTCCTGCCCAGTACTACAACACCATTGGTGCTACAGCTAGTGATTAGAAACCTCAAACTGTCCATTGAGCAGTACATTTCTTTTCACTACACCTTATGAGTATCATTTTTCTGCTATTACACATTTGCACTCCCAAAAGAACCCAACCCAAAATAATTCTAGAACGTTTCCACAGCTGTACTGGGATTCTGCCTGGAACCGTTGTAGTCTGTATGCATCCAATGAAACTAGAAACCGTTTTTCCCGTTGTATTCACAAGCGTCGGCTATATCATTTTATCATTTTGAACATTGTTATTTTGTTTAGGAGCAGTTCCACAGCTACCCATAGTCAGCTCCTCTGCCTCCAGCTGTATCTGCCTCCTCTGCCCTTGACGTCCATGTTCTGCATATCTAATCCTCCACTCACCCCCTCACTTTGCCTTTGCACAACACTTGCCTCTTCTCTTACTGTCAAGAGCGCTTCTGCCTGTGAATTTTACAGGTTCAAAGATCAAAGCAGAGAATCCCAATAGAGATAAAGACGGAAAGAAAATGAAAGGGAAGATAAAGAGAGTTTGAAATCCCCTCCAGTCTCCATATTTAGATGTTTGTCATCATTTTGTTTATGTGTTTTACTGCAACCTTAGTGTCTCCTCAGCTTGTTGAGGTTTTGCACCCTGCAGCCTTGTTTGGACTGCTTAAGTAACCTGACAGCTACTTAGTCATGACAGAGCATCAACAAATATTTACCCACACCCACACCCCACCCCGCACCCCACCTCAATTATTTTTTACACATTAAATAATGAGCACTCTTTGCCAAATTCAAAAACCTTCATCTTCACAGGAAAAAGCTGCTCTCAATTATTACTCAAAGCTAAGAAAATGACTTCTTGAGAGACAAAGAGTAAATCTGTTTCCACTTGTCAAATAGAAAAAGCCCAGCTACTTATGAGATTCTTATTAAAGTAAATGGTTTCTTCCATCTCTCTCCTCAAGGTTATCAGAAGTGCACAGGTTCCTGCAGCACTATAGGGCCAGTGTTTCACCAGTGCGTAGAGGAAATGAAAAAGATGCTATCAGTTCCTACTACTGGATGATGTTATGTGCTTTCAAAATGTAACTGTCAGGTCCACAATATGGTAGCAGCGTTTTTAATCTTTTGTCTGTTTTGATATATGGCCTGATACATGTAATTATAGTGAATCAAACCACACTGTTCATGTTATCATTTGCATATTATTTTCAACAGGTGTATATAGTAGATATTTTCTTTTTTTAGATCCTAGCTAACGACATTAAAATCAACTAATCTGCTTTTGCAAATTCTGACAGATTTGAGAATTGGATGGGAATTGGTGGCGTGGGAAGGTGAAAACAATGCTGGCGGGGGATTAAGCTCTCTGTGAGATACCTGGCAAGCCGCTGTAGACGCCCATTAAATAACTACAGAATTCCTCACTACAGTATCTGTTTCATCGCGGTGTCAGTTCGGCGTCTGTGTCCGTTTGGTTGGTGCTGCGGAGCAGATGGTGTTGAGGAACGGGCGGGGAACAGTTGGTCTTAATTAACCTTTCTATTCTGTGGTGTCATTAATGTCAATCGGGTGGTGTCACAGGAGATCGGCTCAGAGTGGAGAGAACGGGTCAGGGTGCAAAACGGAAAGATGAGCAGTGTGAGGAGACTGTGAGGGTCAGAGAAGTGGAGAAGTGAACAGTGATATAGAGAAAATGGTCCAAGTTCAGACTAGAGGGAGGGGGGGGTGTGGGGAAAGGGCAAGGCAGCCCTTTCACCATTGACCTTGCTGTTTGAAAGACAGATAAAGAGAGGCAGCATGTGTAGAACACACAGTTGGTTTGTGATTGGCCTGATGTTCATTTCAACCATAAAAAGCATGTTGTTGCCTTGAACTCACCACCAATTAAACTGCGATAACAATGAGCAAATGGCGGACAGAGATTTTAACCTGCATGCTGCTGAACGGAGTGTTTTTTTATATGAAAAACAGAGAGTATGAAAACAGCTACTTTTAAAGCTTCTGAAATGCCATGGTCTAGTTCTCTGTTGTATCACTCTAAAGTAGGGCAGACAATGTTAATGGCTTTCTCAAACTGAGAGCTTGAAGTGTTTGTCAGCTTCTCCAGCCAAATCCTGGGGCAAAGAGATGGATTAGAAGACGCACATCACCTTTCTAGCATAAAATAAATCACAGCTTTCACAGAGTACATTCATAGTAAAAGCTTTACTTTAAAAAAAAAACCCTGCAAAATATACGCTGCCCCTTTTCACAGCAGGCAGTACATGCCCAGCTATAACAGACAGTGATTGCAATCTACAATAGAAAATGGTAATTACCAAATGTGTGCAGATGTAAATAATTTCGGGGATTTTTTTTTTCTTTTCAATTTTGAAAGGGCAAAGATGTGTAAGGCTGCATATTTGCCTGAGAAAGACTGTTCTCAGAAAACTGCTCCCAAATTACCCAAGGATTAAAATATTCATAGTAAATAAGACCGTGCTTTGAAAAGAGGAGGGCCCTTTATTTCCCTAGACTTTAGAAAGGGTCTGTACTGTGCTCTTAAAGGAAGGCAACGACGCAAAACAACATCTAATTTAGCAGCTCCTTAGGCGAACGTTGGAGAGTCAGTTCTTCTGAATGGAAATATCAACTCTGCTAGGGTATTTTTGCTTTCCTAGCTCTGGGTTTCAGGATTTGCTACGTCAAAATTGCATCACTACTGTAATCCTAGCCTGGTAATTTTGAATTGTACCGCTGTTAGGGCATGGCTCTCTGTTGGCTCCACATCCCCCCTCTCAGGGTTGGGGCTGTTTTGTTTTGGGTATTCCACATAGGACACAGTTTGCTCAGCGCTCGCCACTTGGTACAGTGCAACTCGACTACATCCTTGAAGTTCAAGTTGAGCTAGTTCGAAAAAATTGTTTTCACAAAGCAGAGAGAAGAGCCATTCCCAGCTCATTGTTAGCATTGTATACAGTACATACTGTATATGATATAACATCCAATATAACAACCAATAATTAAGCAGATTAGCTTCTGCTTGTAGAGAGCTTTTCTACTGCCGTTCATATACAACTTCAGACTTATGTTGTATAATTTGGAAAATTCTGATCCTGTCAAGTTTTTCCTCAATTTTATTACCCTTCCTGGTTGGCTACCTCCCTTGTTTCTTTTGGATGTGCGAGTGCTTCATCGTAACACACAGTGGAAAGGTTGAACTAGGTTGAACTTTGGATACAAGGACGCCGTCTCCACCCTCTGAACAACTCCATGCAACCACCAAACCCCCACTGGGGACACTGAACATTTATGGACTAGGGAAATAAATCTTACAGATGAAACATGCTAATGACTTTTTTAGTGTTAGTGTTGTGTTATAGTAGGTTTTTGTATCAGCCTCTATTTTAAAACTCTTTTACATACTAGCTCTACTTTTTGTTAAATCTGCATTTTCTGGTATAAATTAAAATGAATAAAAATCAAAAGCTTCCCTTGGAGGAATAGCCTATATCTTTGGCTACTGTGCCTCTACTCTACTTGTATCTTGTAAAGACCAGTAGTGTGGAGCGGTGGGGAGACACAACATCCCTGCTGTAGCCTACTGAACGGACAGGGAGTCTTCATCCACACAGAAGTTAAACCAACTCCCCCTCGTCTATCAGCAGAGCAGATCAGACAGAGAAAAACTGATCGCACCAATGCTAAATTAGTCATCAAAATAGTAAAACTATTCCCATAGCAAACAAAAATCGTAAGAACAAGAAACTCTCTCTCTGCTGCGGCTCTGTGCGTAAAGCAAGCAGACTGACTGAGGAACAGAAACAAACCCCGCCCCTTTCTCAATGAGTTCAGTGAGAGAAGTCAAGTTATTTCCAGTTGAATGTTTTCTCCACGATTATAGACATACTATTAAAACAGCCCAATAACATTGAAAAAATTCGGAAGGAGAAAGTATTATATATATATATATAACAAAAAATATATGGGTGTCACCTTCTTTTAATGTAAAATATCACTTGACTTAGACAGTATTTGTTCATAAATCCCTGAACATGTGTGACTGTATTGTAGATCATTGATGAGCATATGAATACACTATTTCTTATGATACTGTAATCAAAAAACTGCAAAGAAATCTTCCGTTAGTGGCTGGGATAACTTGTTTGATTCATTCTATTTCAGATAACATAAACCCCACCCCAGGCATATTTGTGTTAGATTTAGTCCATAGGTGAGTGAAAGGTTAAACACATTCCAATTTTACTTGCAGACATGTATAGACATGCTTCCTCCGGTGTTGTCTCGCTGTGGAAGATTGATCTACAAGACATGCTCAACAATTAATTCATGAATTGATTTCCTACTTGGGATTAGTATAGTGGCGAGCTTTTAGAAGAGCTGTGGCGTCTTCAGCCCGGGGCAAATTTTGTCCGCTGATAAGTCGGACAGAAAGGACATGGAGGTCAGAGACTGTTCAACAGAACCGGCATGACTGAAATAGACGGCAGACCATATGGAAGGAAATGTGTTCAGAACTGGTCCTACAGTCTGTCAGATTTGAGGGACACCAATGGAAATTATCAAAATAGGCGCTAGGTAGTAGTTTATATTTAATCTCAAACTCATATGTATTGTGGATTAATTAAAAACATGCTGAAGAAGAATTTTGTTCCCCTATTTTGCAGTGACTCATGTCTCATGTCATGTACCTAATGATATGGCATAGCTTCACTTTTTTAAAGATTAGTATATTTTTTTTCACATTTTTTCTTTTGATAGTATTACAGTAGAGATACAGAAAAGATGGGGGAGAAAGGGAATGGTCCCAAGACAAACCCAGAACATTGCAGATACATGCTACGTGCCTTAACTGAGTCACCAGGATGCCATCACCTTCACTTTTAATAATGCTTCACTCTGAATTCACACCCAGAGCCTTCTGATTATCAGTTTGATACATCATTCAGTTGAAAAGTAATTTTTCAGATACTGACGCACTGGTAGCACTAGTGGTGCTAAATCACAATGGGCCTGTGTGCAATTTTTTATGGGGTCATCTGCATATAACTGACTGGTGATAATGTTGTTTTCCATAGCCAAGTAAGGGGCATTCATCATTAACACTGTTGCGCCCCATGGCAATGATGACCTTTGTATCACTGTGACTGGTTAACTATATTTTAATAAGCGATTCATGCAGCATATTTTCCTACAAGACTTTTTTTGTTGATTAGACATCTCTTACTTTACAAGGAATGTCCAACACGCAGCATACTCTCTTCCTCCTGACAAATACCAAGATGGATGGTAATGACCAGCCTTTACATGGCTGTAAAGTATGCAGCTGCATGGAGTGCCCTCTCCTCCTGGCAAGTCATTAACAGTGCATCATCAGGATCCTCCTTCACACCTGGACAACCAGGTGTGGGGCCATGACCTGGTACCGGAGGACAAGGTGAGCTCAAGCAGTGGAGAATGCACCGTCTGGGAAGCATTACATTACGAGTGTTTGGCATGGCGTGTGTGTGTGTGTGTGTGTGTACAATGAGCAGCTTTGGTTGAAGGCCACTCATTACTTTTGCATAAGTCAATTACTGGAAAACACTTTTGCTGCTGAGGGAGTAATCTGTAACTTATTGATTTGAATTCAACATCACAATCATCTAAATCTCAAACAGTGCGACTCTGTTCTGGTAATGCGCTCACAAATTTGAAAACAACAACAACAAACACTACTGCATTACAGTTTAGCATTTATGATGATTATGGACTGCAGCTTTAAATGTTACCTGTGTGATACAGTATAAAATATTACAGGGATACATCACATCGAACAATCAGGTGATTTTTTTGCATACAAAGTGTTACTGCCTCACATACCGCCATAAATCATTTATTTAATTACCAGTTTAAGGGAGGATTAGATTAAAGAACTCATTTGCATTATTGAGCATCAGGCCACTCTGCTAGAAAATATAGTTCTTCAGAGAGATAATGACTCAGTAGAAGAAATAGCACAACAAGATGGTGTCACATTTTTACTGTACATCATAAAATGAACAGAGCATAAATTAAGTTGCCCTAAAACAGGAGTGTCCCATGAGGACGGAGGGGTGGTGTGATGAAAACTAGGTTTACGTGAGGAGACGTGGTAATGGCTGTTGATTCTCAAGTGTCTATTTGACATTGGTTGTAGCCCTTAAGAACAAAAAGCAATACTTATGCAAAGTACTAATCAAGTTGTATCAAAATTCAACGTGCAAGTCTTAAGTGCTTTCTTGGCAGATGTGGTTCTTTAATGAGTGTGTGTGTGTGTGTGTGTGCAGGTGTGCGTATGTGTTTGTGTGTGTGTGTGTGTGAGAAAGAGAGAGAGAGAGAGAGAGAGAGAGAGATAGGATAGTAGTTCTCACCTTATTTTGCAATTGTCATTCCACAAGCCGAAGGAAATATTTCTCACATGGCAGTTGTATTGAATGAATACTCCCAATACTCCAGTATCCTGACATGAATATAAAACAGCAGACCCATGGCTGTAACCTCAAGCCAACCATTTGCCATGGCATCTGTGAGGGTAATGGGAGAGGACAAGAGGGGGTGGGGATGTGACACTCATTGCAAGCACCTCTGGCTACGGCGGGCATGCCTGAAGAGGTGTGTGAAAGCAATCTGATTTAGGCTGCTAAGACTAGCGACCGTCCGTCACACCGGCGGCAAAGTAAATTTGAGAGAAATGAGCCCTTATAGATAGTGTATTGGTCCTGACTGCAGGCAGTCAGCATCCATTTATGTTAATGGTGAAGCACACAAACCAAGGTGCCTGCCTCAGGTCAGGCTTATTTCCTTTCTTTCTTTTCTTTCAGTGCATTGTGTCTGTATGTCATGTTGTTAAACCACTTTCTAAATTCTTTTTTATTGTAGTAAGAGGAAACTTAATATAGCTTCATGTCTGCTGAACGGTTATGCTCAGCATTGGCCATTTTTCTTGACATCAATTTCTAATAATTTTTCAATTATCCGTGAATCCCCAGTGCTATAAGACTTTTAATTGCTCCAACATTTAAGAGGTCATGCTTTCTTTTTATTTCCCTTGAACTGCTCTGACTGTTTTAAAAGCTTCTTCATATTTGATTTACGATGATATTTGACTAAATCTGATCTAATTCTCGAATGTTGAACCACCACCCCAGGTTAACATCATAAGTTAATATTTCATTCTCCCCCACTGTAACTTTGGTCATTGAGACAGTGTTGATAGGCCATTATTAGTGAGTGATGGAGTGATTGTTAATGAGGAGGACAGAGTACGCAGCCAAGCCCTAGTTGATGAAGTGTGATAAAGGAAGAAATTGTCCCGCTAATGTGTAATTGAGTTTGAAAAGACATCATCATCTTTAGGTGAGGGACGATTATAGATGACCCCCCCATCATTTTATTATTTCGTCAGCTTTTAGATATGAAAATTGTCATGTTTTCCATGTCACTTCCCTTTAACGGTTAATAGGGGGCTCTAAAAGACACCTGTGATCTGGTAATTTCGCAATTGATTTAAACATGCAGCAGCTATTTTAATATCCAGAGACAAAGTGGTGAGATAGAATGGGACAGACAGGTGGATACTCCTCTGTAGTTAATGATTTATTTGTATCTAAAAGTGTTGATGAAATTAAAAATGGTCATAAAATTCCAGGTAAATTAAAAATTCTTTCTTAAAACTTGCATTTTAATGTTTTTAAATATGTAAGCTTATTGCTGTTAGCCATACATAAGTGAAATAGTCATTCACATAAAAGTGTGAATAAAGGTGTTTAAAGACATATATATATATTTGGCTTTAAAGAAATGCGTCACATCCACTAAAGACACAGTTTTTAGTTTGAACTTGCAATTAAATCACACAAGTAGCTGTGACCTCACCATTTTCTTTCTTCATAAACAGCCACTTAGCTTGATTACCTCCTATTCACCATTCTCCGCCGCTCGGAGAGCTGTCAAAGCCTTTCGACAACAGCGTCCTGCTGTTCCACCGCGACGCCGTCTGGAAGATTAAATCTATGGATCACAGTTTCGTAGGCCAGACCACCTGAGTGGCAATGAGTTGGGATAGCATCACCTCCCTATCTGGGCCACGCCACAGCACACTCAGGTTCCAGACCAGCGGGAGTTGATCAGTCAGCGGGCAGGGCATTAATCTGCTGTGACACACTGACTCTCTCCTTGGAGGACGTCCGGTTCTGGGAAGCGGTCCAACAGCGGTGCCCGTTGCTGCTAGAGTGATGCGGGGTGTCAGAGGAGCTGGCGTGGAAGGGAGGACGGGGTATGGAGGGATGGAGGTGAATGGACAGGATGAAGGGAAACGCTGAGATGCTGGATTAGCGGAACAGAGAAGGGGAGATATAGGAATGCAGCGGAGGGATGGAGTGAGGGACAGAGCAGCTGAGAGTGCGACTATAAGTTAGAGTGGGGTTGAGAAAAAGGGAAGCTGAGTTCAGCAGCAATTACAGTCAAAGCTTAGAATGGATTCTTCATTGGCTGGTCTTTTCCCCGCTTTGTGTTCAGATCCTGTGGGTCGTCACTACTCTGTCTTCACAGGCATCAAGGCACCAGGTCAGAGTCTGGTTTGGGCAGCTGGACAGTATATGGTACATATGGTAAATAAACCATCGGCATATACTAGTGTACCATACCAAGGTCCTTCTCATTTGACACACTAAGGTACACAGTTACAAAAACGAATAACCGTTGATATTCATTCCAAACCAGAAATCACCGGGGCAGTTTCTTAAAGTGAAATGAGCAATGAATGCATTTCAGAGCACCTGAGGCTTTGCCATTTGGGGGCTTTGTGTGCAACTATCAAATCCAGTACAGTCAAAAGTAAAGTTGAATAAAGTATTGCATGATTTTTCTAGTTGCTGTGGTGTTTGTTTGATGAGATAGTTTCAGTTATGCCTGGTTTAAATGTTCCAATTTCAGGTTCAATTAAATTTCAAAGTTCAGCACAAGCAATCTTTTGTAATGTAAAAACATCAACTTAATAAGTGCAATTAATGTAATATAGTTCAATTGAGGTAGTTGTTTGAACTCATAACCCCTACATATGAAAATATTGCTGCTTCATTAACTGTATGAACTAATGATAAAGGTGTCACTAAACTAAATAATTCATAGTTGAAGGTGAAATGAATCGAGTTGGTATTAAATCACTTTGACTACAAAATTTCTCAGTGACAAATAAAATCACCTTCATATAGCTCTCATTTCTATTACAATTGACCCTTCATTGCAGGACAAACAAGTAAGTTACACGTAAACCATCCTTGTTTATCCCTTTCCCTAGAATAGATTGTTTTAGGTTTAGGTTTCAAGTTAGTTTTGTCAACTAGATATTGTTCGTTTAAGTTGAGACCGGTCTGTATTTTCCTAGGTTAACAGCCTTAATTTGACAGATTAGACCTATTTATTTTAGCTATTTTCCCTTTCGAGTTAACTCTTTTCTTGTTTTCAGGTGAACAGGTAAGTACCCTTTAAGATCCCTTTTTAGGTTCATTGATCCTTTAAGTTTAACCTTTACAGGAGAAACACAATCAACTCAACATCAATACAGTACAACATTAGCAATTCAACTCTTTAAATGCAATGTCACACTCAAGCAGGAATTTCCTTTTAGTTCCAGTTCAGTTCAGTATTTCAGTTCAATTTGTTCAACTCTGAGAGTGAGGAAAAATCCACAATCCTACCGCAATCCTACCAATTTTGGTAGGTCAAACCGTATGCGAGTGATCCGGTCGCTGGGATGTCTTTTCAATCCTAATAAAGTCTCTTTATCAGTAGTCCTTGTAAAACTTCACAATCATCAAAAGAAATATACGTTACTCTTTTACTCCCCAAAAGTTAACTTAAAATGGCAGCGGCGGAATAAAAACTGTTGAATAAAACCAACAGTGTAAGATTTTGACATGTCTTAAGAAAGATTATTTATTACTATGAATTAATTATTTATTTATTTATTGTTATTTAATTCACTATTTATGACTATTTATTGCTCTGTTTGAAACCTGGGTTACACTAACGTTTAGTTATGACTAGCTTTCATTATCTAATGTATGTTTTAGGGTTAGGTTTTAGGTTAGGTTAGGTTTTAGGTTTTGCTCAGCCTCAAATGGTACACTTCTACGTTACCTAAGTTAAAATATAAGTAACTTATAATTAATATTCAACCGTCTTTGTTTGCTAACAACTGTGTGCTAAGCTAGCTAATGTTAAGGCCCTGACACACCAAACCGACGGTCGGCCGTCGGCCAATGTCGGGCCGTCGGTAAGCGTCGGTGTCCCTAGTTTTTGCGGTGTGTCCCGCACCGTCGGCACTAGTCGGACCCTGTCGGCGTCTTTTCGGCCGACTGAGCATGTTGAATCGGCGTCGGAGCCCGTCGGTGAGAGAGATCACTCTGATTGATAGTTCGTTGTTTTGCCTCTGGATGATTGGACTGATAAATTCCTTCAACATGTGGAACAGAACAGGAAAGAGCCGAGCAAAATTTTTAAAATCGGAGGTTTCATTTATCTCCAGCTCTCGACACAGGTTCGGGAAAGCCCCTTGAGCCTGTCGCTGGAGTAACGTTATTCATGATTTCACCCATTTAGTGCGGTTTCTCCTTATTTTTCACCTCCGCCTCTTCCTTTCTTCTTCCACAACCAAAAGACCAAGGGCTGACAACGGCAGTGCCATTTGCAACTTCTTATCAGACATATGGTTATTTCCCCTCACGCAGGCGCAGAACGTACGTGCTAGTTGGCCGTCGGCTGTAGTCTTTGCGGTGTGTTCAAGTGCAACTTTTTGGACCAGACGCAGGCGACGTGAGGCGACGCAACAGTTGGCCTTCGTCGCCGCTGGTTCTTTGACGTCGGTTTGGTGTGTCAGGGCCTTTAGTTAGCTTCTTACCTTGGAGCAAATGAAGGAGTTTTTGATGATCTTCGATGGATTCAGCTGTGAGTGAGGTCTTCCACACTGTTTAATCCATATCCGACATCTCTCCTCTAGAGTTTTTGGCTTCGGAAAAGCGAAAAATATGACACCCCCCTCTAAACTTTGACAATATCTGCTGTCTGACTTGCAGGTTCCATATCAGAATCAGAATCAGGTTTATTGCCAAGTAAGTTTTCACAATACAAGGAATTTGCCTTGGTATGTAGGTGCATACAATAAACATAAACATGAGAAAAATAATAGGGATAGGGATATGCACACCATTTCAGCATTTTCCCTTGTTCTGAAAGCTTGACAGGCCTCCCGCGCCTAGTTACGGTTGCTAACGTAGGATTGGACAGTGGCCGTTCTAGGGAGGGGCTTAGCAAAGGGTCAATTGTTTGTAGCAGCTGGAAAATATGAGAAAAATGAGAAATCATCTCAGAAAGTTATTCATTTTTCAGCAATGTTATCATAACTAAATAACTGTTCATTCAACTCTTTAAATAATAATAATAATACACTTTATTTGTATAGCACCTTTCATACAAGAAATGCAGCTCAAAGTGCTTTACAACAGAGAAATTACATGCACCAAGTGCTTCACATAAAACTTGATAATGATAGTGAGAATAAGATAAAGAGGAGAATAGAATACATAAAATGCATCTTCACATGAAAATAGACATAGAATGAGCATAACATAAGATGGAAAATAAAACCCACTGAATAACAATAGTTAAAATATGAGGAATGCATAACATAAGATGGAAAATAAAATCCACTGTAAAATAATAATAAAAATAAAGTTAAAAAATAGAGTACATAGGATGCATAAAATCAAGTAAAATACAAATTTTAAAAGAAGTGCAGCAGTGCATAAGTGCGAAGCACAAAAAGTGAGAAGAAAAAAAAAAAAAAAGAGTTTAAGGCCTGTATCGGGAAAGTCATAGCTAGTTTAAGGCTAAAGTGAAGAGATAAGTTTTTAGCTTTCTTTTAAAAATATTTAGCGAGCTGGCTTCCCTGATATCTATAGGTAGTGTGTTCCATAGCTTTGGGGCGTAACTGACAAAGGCTGCATCCCCGATTTTCTTTCGGCTGTTGCTGGGAACCTCCAATAAACCAGCAGCAGATGATCGCAGTGTTCTTGAAGGCAGGTAGTGAACAAGGGAGTTAGCAATGTAGCTTGGTCCTAGCCCATTAAGGGCTTTGTATATAAGGAGGAGGACCTTAAAATCAATTCTAAATGTTACAGGAAGCCAGTGTAGAGCAGCTAAAACTGGACTAATGTGCTCTCTCCTCATGGTTCTGGTTAATAGCCGAGCTGCAGAGTTTTGAATGAGCAGAAGTCTGTCAGTGGTTTTTTTCGGGAGACCAGTAAAAAGTGCGTTACAGTAATCGAGTCGGCTTGAAATAAAGGCATGAATCAGTTTTTCAGCATCTTTTTGATTTATAAATGGTCGTACTTTAGCTATGTTTCTAAGGTGGAAAAATTATGTTTTCGTCACCTTGTTAATGTGGGACTTGAAGCTTAGATCTGAATCTAGGATAACACCAAGACTTGTAACCTCAGATTTAATCCAGGGAGTCAATGTTCCCAGATTATTAAACAGCATTTCTCTTTTTGTTTTAGGGCCGACTAGTAGGATTTCAGTTTTGTCCTCGCTAAACTTTAAAAAATTTTTGCTCATCCATTTATTTATTGCCAAAAGACAGGTAGTAATGGAGTTTATAGCTGCAGCATCATTCGGTTCAGCAGAGATGTACAGTTGCGTGTCATCCGCATAACTATGGAAACATACATTGTGCCCTCTAATGATGTCACCAAGTGGCAGCATGTATAGTGAGAATAATAATGGACCAAGGCAGCTCCCTTGTGCAACCCCAAAACAGATGTCATGTTTCTCAGACACATGATCTCCGAGACTGACGTAAAACTTTCTCCCTTTGATGTATGTTTTGAACCAGTTTAACACACAGTCAGAAAGACCAACCAACTTTTCAAGACGATTGATTAAGATAGCATGGTCAATCGTATCAAACGCTGCACTTAGGTCCAAGAGGACAAGAATTGAGACC
The DNA here is from genome assembly GCF_048128805.1 of Centroberyx gerrardi. Taxonomy (NCBI): domain Eukaryota; kingdom Metazoa; phylum Chordata; class Actinopteri; order Beryciformes; family Berycidae; genus Centroberyx; species Centroberyx gerrardi. The sequence continues at coordinate 20,234,841 of NC_136000.1, forward strand.
TTATTTTCATTAGAGTTTAGTCTGAGGTCGCTGATTATTTTAGTAAGAGCAGTTTCAGTGCTGTGGTATGTTCTAAAGCCTGATTGAAATTCCTCCAGGATATTATTTTCTTTAAGAAAGGAGTTTATTTGCACTGAAACTACCTTTTCAAGTATCTTACTAATGAATGGAAGGTTGGATATCGGCCTATAGCTTGTCAGTGCATTACCATCTAGGTTGGGTTTCTTTAGTAAGGGTTTTACAACAGCTGTTTTGAATGCATCTGGGAAGATGCCTGTTTGAAGGGATGTATTTGTAATCTTCAGGACATGACTTGAAACACTATCGAACACCTGCTTAAAAAATGCTGTAGGTACAGGGTCAATACATGAGGTGGAGGAGTTACACTCGGTGACAGTCTTGCAAAGCTCAGTTAATGTAATACAAGTGAATTTTCCCATGGTTACATCTTTTTTACAGGGTTTGCTGAGGTCATCTGTGTTTACATCAGCAGCAATGCTGGTTCTAAAGTTATTTTGTTATTGAAGAACAATGCAAGTTCTTCACAATTTGATGCAGAGGACTACGGACGGGTGGGGGCAGTGTTGAGTAGCTGGTCAATAGTGGAGAATAATATTCTAGAGTTTCCAGCATTCTCTGTAATAATCCTAGAAAAGTAATCCTTTCTTGCTAGACGTATTGCTTTGTTATAGACAGTCATGGCTTCTTTGTATATATTACAGTGAACTGTGAGCCTCACAGTTTAATCAGCTTTTAGGTACAGTATACTTGCACTTATATGAATTAGATGTAACCATAGTTGGGTCAGTCGCTGAGTGAAACCTCTGCAACGGACTTCACAAAGTAAAATTTGTGACTATTTTTTTAATATTGTTAGATAAAGCTTCCCTTAGTTTATCAGCCATATGAATTCCCAGCATTTTTATTTGCATTTCTTTGTCTTTGTACATATGCACTAGTCACATACAAATGACACTCACTCTATTATTACACACACACACACAGACACACACACACACGCACGCATGCACTTTATTGAGAATAAATAAATATGTATATAAAATAATCCACTCTAAACAGGGGCAATAACATTGTACAAAGTTTTATGCAGTTTGCTCAAAGCAACTCTAGTAATGTATCGATCATTTACACATATTTGTTGCCTATGTAGTCATTTATTATTTTAATTATGGCCCCTGATTTAGTTTGGGGAAGATAATGTAGTTCTGTCTACTGTGTTGCATTCCTTCAGTGCAAATATTATAAGTTATATTGAGGAATTAAACCACCAAAATTGCTTATGGTGAAATGTTACTTTGACAGTTGAATTCACAACTCGAAGTATCCAATATAGCTGGTTTGCTTGTGAATATAAACAGACTAATTTATCTATTTATTTATTACAGTGTGCATATTTATTTATTTATTGCAGTGTGCATACTTTGTCTAGATAATGGTTAAATAAAAGTCTTGACAGAAATCCCAAGTCAATTGCAATATATTGATGAAATGCTGTGCTAAGTGGTGGGATAAATCAAATAGCTCCTGTCTCTGGAGTCCCTTCTTCCTCCACCGCCCAGTTTTTCTCCAAGGAATGCTGAGCATAAACATCAAAGCAGAAATTACATTCATCCAGCACTCTGATGTTGAACTTTGTTCCAGAAAGTTTCTTTCATATGAAGATACAGAAGGAGTTCCTGCGCTCCTCTGCATGCTAATCGTTCCAGCCATGCAGTTTGCATAATCAGTGTCCTGCACTGGTGCAGTGACACCAGGAGGGTGGGAGAGTAATGGCCCAAATGCATATGCCAGACAGGGGATCAGGTGTACTGAAGTCATGGTTCTTGCACTCCCTTAGGGCTTAGAAGACAAAGGCTGAAGACCCGCCCCACAAATGTCAGAGGGAACACCTGCTGCCATGAATAACCTCAGAGATAACAGAGGCAGGACATGGGCCCACCTGCTGGGAGGGCACACACAGGCCACGCTGCTTCACACAAGAATGAGGAGGTTCAGGAAAACAGAACAAATACACAGCATGGTAATTAATTGCCACAATACAAAACATAGTAAACCAAGATTTTATTATTTTGCTCTGTTCTGAGTAATGCTTTAAAAGTAAAACTAAGGGAATTTAACAGTCAGTAGTCCATTGTGTTAAGACCTGATATAAGGGAGAAATGTAGACAGTTTAAATAATAATTTAAATGTAGATAATAATTTTATTATAGGCAAGAAAACTGTAATAGAAAATTCAAACTCCGATTTCTGTCCAAAATAAATCTTTCAACCAATAGCTAACGTTCTCTGCGGTTACATAAGGACCCGCCTTCAAAGCGAGAGGCTTCCTTCAGCTATAGTCTGTGAAATTAAACCGAAATTAAAGCTAGATTTGACACAATTACAGCTTAAAATTGCTGCCCTCATACTTGCAGTAACACATATAACAGCTTTTGTTTCAAAATGTTTACTTTGAAAAACAACTGCTAATCTGATAATGTGATAAAAGCACTGGAAAACGATCCACAGTGATTTAAAACAGTGAGGGAATGCAGGAAGTGAGCAAAAACAGATCACGCTGGAATTGTCCTTTAACTCATGGCTCACACTGTACCTCTGATACTGAGTTCAGAAGTGTATCTAAAATACATCTAAGGCACCAGCAAGTGTCTTCAATGTGTGTGTCCTTGGTATTCCATCACTGCAGTACTTTGGCTGCCAGTGCTGTGCTTGCAGCAGAAGTGGCTTACATGGGGAGAGGCAGGACTGCTGCTGATACATTTGGCACCTGAGGTGAGATTTTAGACTGGCGCCACCACTCAAACCACGGCCAATCCAAACCCTTGCACTCCACCCAGGCCCACACCATTAATCATTCATTACCAGCTAAAGTCATAGCAATACCCTACATTCCCCTCAACACACAACCATCTTTCTATTTCTGTTCTTTCTGAAAGCCAGAGAAACAAATTACTTTGTGAACACAATGCAAAAGTGGAAACCATGTCATTGGCCACACTGGGGTCTTTGTAAGAAAGGGCTGCAGCAAGAAAAATGCATGCAAAGTGCACAAGGGAGGAGTTAAAATAACACAACTTCAGCTCCTTGTTCCAATCACAGTCCGGCTTGCCATGCACACATTGCTCACAGCCTTGCATTGTGTGATTGCCTTGCCTCAAACACTCAACCAGAACCAATGTAGGTTTTTTTAAATTGATTTTGAACATCCTGTTGTACATGCTTTGAAATGTCTGTACTTACACATGATTTTTTTATGTTTGCAGGAGAGTAAAATATTGTCAGATTTTTGACACAGAGAGCCATAGAATTTTCATCCATATTTTGAAGTGTTTTGAGTCTGACTGACAAGATACACATGTTGACAAATATGCAGCACAACTGTAAAATTATTCATCATACCTGATAAAATATGCAATTAAACCATCAAAGCTGTAGGTATGATTCAAGTGGGAAGTTGATAAGCAAATGAAAAAATGTATGGATCAATCTGTGGATGAAAATTGGAGAGAAAAAAAAGATTAGATTCACCATTCTCACTTGTTTGCGACTGCACCCGACCCACAACTCTTGCGTCAGTGAAAAAGTGTGTATGGGTGGTTGGCACTTCATATCGAAACGAACTTTGCAAATGCAGCCTGATGGTGAAGACAGATAGGGGTGCAGAGGGTAAGAGGGGCACCATAAATCAACATCTATCTGAGCTGCCACATTTAGTTTGGACTGATGTCTCTGGAACATCCCAAAGGCACTGGGTGCAGACCTCATAGTACGTCTCCAACTCCATGACAGTGGCGTGATTGCATGTTTCATAACAACACTGCTGTTGAGAGAAAACAGTCAATTTCATATTTCTCTATATTTTTGGGGGGCTATACGGTATGAAATGGACTTCTACTCTACCATAGCATCAGCTATGGTAGATCAGTTGAAAAAATAGATTTTTAAAAATACTGTACTCAAATGCGTCTTGTTACATATCACATTGCAGACTTGTCAAATACAAATAGTAAAATCCCCTCCCAAAAAAAACATTATTGTATGTATTTGAAGCACATGACATACTGCATATCTCACACCTCACCACAGCTTTTTAATTTAAATGCTGCCCACAGGATTAATTTGCATTATTGTTTGACAGGCATTAATTTCCCACTTTCCCGTCATTGTTTCATATATTTGTCATCTGAGTCCACTTGTAACTCCCTCTACATCTTTACAATATCACCCCATATTGTATCTCATATCTTTTTTGCTTGTCAGTCAACTGCTATCACATCTGAGTCTTATCTTTCAATCATTTTTTTTTAACTTTCCACATAGTGATGCTTGGTTCAGCAAATACTGAAAGACAGCTCAATGCTTTCTATGGAACATTCATTTGATATTTCATCTCATGTTGCTGTGTCGCCACCATAGATTTTGTGCAGTCATGTTGCTCTTTCCAACCTGGAAGACTTGGCACTTGACATCAATTTTGATTTATTGGAAGCACAGGTTATAATAATGTGTAAAGCTACTTGATACATCAACCCTTCTATTAACCTGCAGAAGATAACTCTAAACTGTAGCTCCTGTACAGACACCATGCTATATGTCTGTAGATCTGTCTTGGTCCTTATTCCAGATGTGAATTACAGTCTGTGGTGCAGGATCCCAGCGAATGATGGGCACCATGGCCAACTATTACAGGTTGTTGAGTGATATACCGAGCCTGGTGAGCACTAACTCATCTTTAATTTGAATAACAAAATAAGTAGCATCATGGCTCTGTGTGTGTGTGTGTGTGTGCATATGTGCCTGCCTGCTCTTATAGTTCCCTCTTTCAGTTCTTTGTTGTACTATACGATGGCATTATAGCTTTGCATTATAAGAATACAGCTCCCAGCTTTAATTATTCCAGAGTTTGATCTCATTTTGTTTTTACAAACAAACATTTTACTTTTATTTCAGTGTACGCCGTTTGTTGGGAAAGTTGCTCATGTTGGATGTTAAGTAATAGGTCTGTTGACTGGGGTTCAGATAAAAACAACGGAAAAAACCCCCAGCTATTATCCAAACTTTGCACTGCTCCTACTCACCAGCAGCCCATTAGCTAAATCCCCAACAACCATTTTACAATACACTTGGGTCAAGGTTTGATTTTTAGTGGCAGCAGGCTGCCCTTAGTGTTCAAAAAGACTAATGATGCAAAGACCTGTTTTGCTAATTCAAATGATGTTAAATTTATTAAATACATTGACATTTTTGCTCATTTGGCACAAAACTTGTAATGCTGTGGTACTGTAAAATACATTTTTCTTCAAATTAGAGTATGTCAAAATGATGACTGATTAAATTCTAAGACATATTTTTTTCTCATTTGAACTGAAATAGCCAGGGCAAAAGGTCTGTTAGTTCTCAGTGCCAAACCTCAGTTGGGACTTCAGCAAGCAGTTGGGCTTGGAAAGCAATTTACAGCAACAGAGTGCAGTCAGCGAATGAGCCCAAGCTCTTTGTCATGAGGAATTAACAGCAGCCTGTTTAATGTCTTTAGGATTATGATGATGTGAATGGTAATTACGATAATGGTAATGATGATTAAAATGAGGATGCCTCCAAGGTAAAACAAAATGAGACAGAAAAAGAGGCCTCAAATGGATTGCTTTTTAAATGATCAACTGCTGGCTATCGGAACACCAGATATGTTAAAGACGAGATGAAATGAAAAATGCCTTTTTAACCCTTTTAGATCACATCCCCGGTCATACTGTGCACCTATTTAACAATATATGCCAAAAAAAATACCAAAAATCAATTTCATTGTATTCTTATATCAAAATTCAATCATGTTTTCTTCCTATAAAACAAAATATGCTGTGTGCTTACGTAAGCATGCCCGTAACTAATTTCAACCAATAATATCATGACATCCACCCATCAATCAATCTTCAACTTTTAGCGCACAGAGCTAAGAGGCTAAGATTCATTAGTTAGCTAGCTAGCAACAGCATGGTACTTCGGTGTGTCTTCGGGTGTTATGACACACCCACTTTTCAACGTTCAAATCAAATTCCTCCCAACATTATGTCCCACCTGTCTTTCCTGTTTCACTCGGAAATACGTCACGATACGGAAGTTAGATACTCTCGAAATGCCGTTTCATCTCGACTTTAAAGAGTGCTTTGGATAGCTTTGGTCTGATCAACACAAGACTACACCTTCTGAAAATGTTACATCCCTTCACCCTCACTTCCTACAGTCATTTGTCATGAAGGGTGCCGTCTTCTTATCTTTGTTACTATGCTTGTTGTGTTTAGACACCTCTTGAAAAAGAACAAATGGCTGTGACATCCAGTGTTAGTATGGCATTTTGTTCACATATTCAGCCGGTGACCTCAGCAGCATGTTGACAGTCATCGAGGTTAAGTGGTGCGGGGCTGTCTGTGCCAAGCAGTAGTGATGGGTGGATTCACGTGTAAATCGTTCATTTGAATGATACTTTCACACTAGAAAGGCCAACCGTCAAGTGATGGGTGTTTTGAATTCTTGAATTGAAATATCTTACATTTACAAGCTGTGCAGAAGAGTCCCTTCTTGACTTTCCCTAGAACCGCTGTCTTTAGAGACTGGTATTTTAAAAATGTTTCTAAATCATACAAGGAAAGTGGCGTGATTTGATCCCCTTTTGCCAATCAGCCCTGTTTGACCAGTCCATTTTGACAGACTGTTTCCATGGGGACGGACTCCGATGCTCTGTGTGTCAGACTGATTCTCAGGATTTTCATAGCAGCCTGTAGGCTTAGCTTCTGGCTTCTGGTTTTGTAATTATGAAAATGGCATTATAAAAATACTAATAAAATATTTCACATTGATTGATTCTACACTAGATTCTAGATTTAATTATCAAATGTTTCTGCTCAATTTTTAATTTTAATTGCAACAGCTTATGTTGTAGCTGTCTATCCTTTTACACAAGTTTGATTTTATCCCTCTGGTAATTATAAAAACAAAATTATACATAAAACAGTGTATTTTCTTCCATATAGGCCATCTAATTTCACATTCAAAAGTTTGGAAAAGGCTGCATTTTAATTTGAAAAGCTGAATCTGGACCATTGTTGCTTTTGACAATGATTTAAATAGGCAGCATAATCAAGACAAGACAGACAACCAGGCAATGTAACCTAGTAACAAAATTAGTATATAATTTACAATTTACAATTACAATTTCCCATTTGGCAGACGCTTTTATCCAAAGCGATGTACACATGAGATTTTATTACAACACAAGCAAGGATCTAGTCAGGAGAGAACAACAATATATATTCATTTGAGATATTACAGTTATATTACATTACAGAAAAAAAGTTTTTATATGGAACTGAATCAAATTTTCAAATCGGTCAGTGTCGGTACTTGGACTGCACTCCGTACAGTTCTTAGCAAGCTGACACGCTCGCAAACACAAAATAAGCATTTTGCACAAAAACAGTTGTTATCATTGTCCCAAACAGCCTACAACTTCATGGTGCAAGCACGATGCTATGCAGTTTGTTCATTTCGTTCAGCAGTTGAGTTGCTAGTGTATGGGTTAGTAGCTCTGTCACTGTATTGGACTGAACAAACTTCAAGCTTAACATCAAAAGGCATGGTACAAATACAAGTTATTCATTCGTTCAGTGGGTTAACAGTTTGAATTCTGTATATCGGTGAGTCAGCATTTAACCCTAACCTAGTCTCATGGAGTATATTTTGCTTCAAAAGCTTTTTGGCATTCCTTACCCAAAAGTCTGAGTGAACCTTCATTTCAGCTCATCATTTTCTCATTAGTCCACCCAAATGAGTGTAGACCATTAGTCTACACTTCCCCACTAATACTCCCTATTCAGTCAGCAAGCAGGCTCTCCTGTTGTGCCAAACCTTCTTCAGTCCCCTGTCAGAAGTCCCCAAAAAATCATCGTCTATTCTAGTTGCCAACATCTGATGGTGGTGGCTTCTGTTCCCAAATTACGACATCCCCACTCCATCACTTATCTCCTCAATATGGTGCCACAGAGGCGACGGGGCAATTAAACAGCATCCCAGCTTATTAATATACACATCTGTTGGTGTGCCACATTCTGCCTGTTTAGCACCATGGCCTATGGCCTTCCCTCTCTCTCTCTCTCTCTCTCTCTCTCCTTCACTGGGTTTCCTGAGGCATGGAACTCACCACAACACAGGCTTGTCTCCTCACAGCTGGTCCATTGAATCTCTTCCCGTTTGGATACCAAGGGGAGTGCATGACGCTGATTTTTATTGACTTCCCTCCCTATATAAAGACAATAGTGTTTAGGATATTGCATCTTGATAAAGTATGGGGATTATGTCAATCATGGAATTTTGTTGGAAAAAAATGAATGTGAACAATTACCATTCCTCTAATATTTTAACAATTATTGCATTGTATTCCCCTAATCAAATATTTAACTGTAATGCAATAGAAGAAAGGAGGCTCTATTATTCAAATTTTAATTTTCTCTATTTGAAGACAGTGCTAAAATGTGATTTTGTTTAAGTGGTTAAATTTAAAGTTATTGCATATTCAAAAATCCATCCTTTTTTACAGGCTGTCAGACTAAAGGGTAATTTATGGTTCTGTGTCGAACCTACGTCAAACCTACATCTTTAGCTACGGCGGCAATTCAACATAGAAGTAACTCCAGTCAACGCATTACAACTGTCTCTCTCCACTGTAACTGTCCAATAAAGCAGAAATGAAATATTCTTGATACTTACATTTTCTTTTTGATTGGCCACTGGCCACAACCCAAAACCACAGCTTGCCATCACCTCCAACACCTACAGCAATGCAGCAAGGGAGCAGGACCTAGGGCACTGCACTTACTGAGTGGTCACTCAGCTGATTAGGGAGACATGAGAAAGCAAAGGAGGCCTGGCTGTGCTCTCGCTGGACCTCATCAACGCCTTTGGGTCCACACTCCACAAGCTGGGGAAGAATGCTACATTTGCGATGTCTCAGGCTGCACTTCTAAAGCAGATTTAGTTTGTAAATCACCTCTGGGATTGTTACATTTGAGTGGAATTGGCAGGAAAGGGGATCATCACTAGATGTACCATTTCAGTGATCCTCTTTGTCAGCAGAAGAAGAGGGCTGAGGAACTCTGATCAAACCTGTCACCCAGCAGCTCCCAATTAGAGCCTCCATAGACGTCCTGACAGTGAGAACTATCTGGGTTGCAGATAGGAAAGCTCATCACCTTGGCACAGATGTGCTTCAAGTGACCAAAATCCAGGTCTCTGGTGTTTACTAATGGAAAAGAGGCTGACTTTTTTTCTCCTTGAGTGGCACCCTGATATCATCTATGATGTGTATGGCTGTTGGCAGGTGTCAAATCAGGGTGACAAGGGAAATTCACAGCTTTACAGTAATATGGATCCTCTGACCCCTACTAGTCTATGAAATCCTGTTATTTTCTGTCAAAGTCTTAGAGAGAAAGACCAGCCACTACCTCTGCAGGTGACTGGAACTTCCACAAAGCCTGGGCCGCAATACTTTGAATGAGAAGAAGAACAAGCTGAAGCTCCCTATCAGCAGCTGGAATGTTCATGGTCACTCGTGCAAGAGAAGTGCTGTGCTACACAAAATCCTAGTCCCCCAAGTCTCTCTGGCAGTCATGGCTGCATTACAGTGTGCTGATGGGGCCAGTAGCATCTGGATGGGAAGGGCTTGGTAGCTTTCCAACAAATCACTAGGACAGGGCCCAAGGCAAACATTGATGCTGACTGGTCCAGGAGGAAGTGCAAGCAGAAGTGGGTGAATTACGTGCCAACAAGATCAAGGGGATGCGGCAGCAAGGTGCATCAACAGGACAGTAGCAGGAAAAGGACCATGAGACCTGAGCTCTAACAGGCTGAACCTCAGTTTATCAGATTAATAATTCAATCAGTCTATGGTGGCATCCCCAGTCCATCCAATCTCTTCTGCTGGGACAATTTCAGAGTTGTCATTATGACACCTGTGCCTTAGGAGAGGATTGATGGAGCACATACTGTACTTAACTGTTGCTTGGAAGCCATGGGAGAAGGACGATATCGGGGGCACCACAACCAGATGTTGAAGGCTGCAGCAGACACAAAGGCATCACCCAGACTAAGCTCTCAGACAGGCCAATGCTTTTGTCAAAGGGTGGGAGATGTCCCAGAACCAGGAGGGGCTCTCATAAGAGCACAAGACTGGGAGCTGAAGGTTAAGGTTGACCTATGGAGGCTCAAATTCCCTTTGCAGTGTCTGTACTTAGGCAAGACATTGTGCTGCTGTCTGAAACATAAATACAGGCGGTCTTGCTCAAGCTGACAGTTTTATGGGCGGCAGGGGTGGTGTGTATGGTGTGTGCCCATCAAGGTGAGCTGCAGACAGTTTACAGGCCAGTCTCTCAGCAGGGTCTTACATCTCCTGGCTATCACAAGCCTGCACAAGGAGGAGGGCCATCAGAGACACCACAGAGGCTGCAGAGAAGGTGTCAAGAAGTCTGTGGATCAAGAGGAATGATCCATGGCCTTGGTAACACGAGAGTGGGCATGTTGCCAATTCAGCTCAGGGTAGCTGAAGCTGAACCACATGTATAACGTCATCAATGTGATGCCTCTGAATACTTAGGATCACAAATAGCCATGGTCCTTACTCAGCATGGCCACAACACCAGGGCTAGTGTACGCTCATGTAGGGTGCCACAAGTAAATAATGTAGCCCAGAGCACATTTTGTTATACTGGCATCACCCTCCTGTTAACTATCAAATTGTCCCAGTCTAGAGGGATTTTTAGGAGGCAGGTCAGGGCTTATCTTTGGGGTACAGTAATAAGTGAACAGTTATTAGCAACAGGCAGGTCCTGTGAGATTATTGACACTTACTATTTGCAGTATGGATTGTGTTCAAAATGCAAAATAGTTTTTAGGAATTTTATCTCATTAGAGGTTATGGATAAATATTGCTGGACTTTTTAATTGGCACTTAGTATTTGCAGTAGGGACTGTGTACAAAATGCAAATTATCTTTTTAGGAATTTTACTTCTAGAGGTTATAGATTAAATTTGCTGTGCTAATGTCAAAGTTCTATTGATTTTTTTGCTGTCATATTGTTTTTTGTTACACTGTTTTTGTGTATTGTTTTGTTCTGATTTTGTATACCATCGAGGGCCATGGTGGAAACAAGTATTTGAGTATGACTTTACATGTTATCCTATGGGTTGTACTGTTGTTTGTACCTTTTTATACCGAATAAATCAATCAATCAACACACTGGGGACTGATCACACTGGCTCAGCCAACTGTGTCTGATGTTGAAACACCCGAAACACCCAAACATCCTAAGTTACATCACTGATGGAGTGTCCAAGTGCAAAAGTTGTATCTATAAATTGTCAGCAATGGTCAATTACAGGGTGCTTTTCACTTAACAAATCAATTAGATCATGCAAATATAGATTGGAAATGTACTTTAGAGCTAGGAAGGTCACTTCTTACATCATGAACTAGTCTAGGAGTCTAGGTTTAAGATGCACAGTATAAGTAATGGGAATATAAAGAGATGGGGTGAGAACAAGGTTCTGATTTAGGATGTAATACTGCATGATCTTTCACCATCTACATTGAAAACACTTTAAAGAAAACCTCTTCATGATTGAGAGGTGAGGTGCTAATTTTGTCAGAGTTTACTTCAACTTTTTTTGCTATCTTAGCTAGGATAAAGCATGTAGTAAACAACAGTAGGACATTGGAATATGAACAACAGACTTGATAAAACTTAGAGAGACCTTTGAGAGAACATAAAGTAAATTATGAATCCTTGAAAATGATGATCATCACACTGTTTTGATATACTGCTTTCGCACTCAATATGCTTCCCACATAGGTATATAGCAAAATCTATCCTGTGCAAGCTCCATTAATTCACCAAACTACCTGTTTATTCATATCAACAAAAACACAAAAATACAAAGTTTAGGTCGGATTTGGAGGAATATTTAAACATCTTACCTAAGGCTTGGCAGATGTGTAGGTTGTTCGTTATTTTGTTTTGCACTTTGCGCTTATTAATGACAAGGCCCTAATCATTGAGACATGTAACAGGTTGCAAATGTCTCTTTGTGTAAACACTGCTAAGTACCTTGCCAAGCGCTGTGTACAATCCAACCTGCAATTATGAGGTGTTATCTGTGTCCTGAAAAATGTCTCACCTTATGAACCAGCTGTTCAAGGCTGATCCCCAGCTCAAAGCAGAAACCAAGCCCAGCTGATGTGAAATGGATTGGAGCCTGTAATGGTGAGCCATGATCCAGCTGGCATCCTGCCCTGGGAGAAGAAGCATCCCCCTGCCCTGTTTGGGTCCTTACCAGATCTGCCTGTTTCCCCTCTGCACGTAGCTAAACGTTGATCCTCTTCAATGACTTTTCTGTTAGGAAAATTCTGGGCATGGCTAGCATTGCAGTGGCGCCACTCCAGGCAGGATCAGCGGCTGTCGTTCATGCTCACAGATCGGTGAGAACTAAGGCCTGTCACTCTGCCATGGCACAGGTGCTGTAGGGGGGGGGGGAGTGCACATTGACAAGGGGGCAGGTTTTCAATTCTGTTGTGCCATACCCCCAATAAAAATCTAATCATAGGTTTTCTGCTCTCTGCATGAGTGCTTGTGAATGGCCAAAATTAAACAGTTTGCCCCAATATGATCATCTGGGCTCTGAAAGAACATTCTCCAAATGGATTTTCTCCTAGAATAGTAACTGAAGCCACTTGGTTCTAATATCATTTGAGCGTGGAGTCAATATTCAGCCATGTACTGGTATTGAGGTAATTTTCAACATTATTTAGATACATTTCTAATGTGCCCTATAGTAAGGGACAGAAGACCATTACACAGTCCTTGTGACAGTTGTCAGTAGGTTAAGCATAGCTTGAAAACAAACATGTCAACATTATGTAAATTATAGTGTGTGATTTACTCAATGTCAATGTGTAATATGACATATATAAATGCCAATGTGAAAAAATGCAAGTGTATGATTTAGGTTTAAGCGATGAATTCTAGTGTACTGATGCCACTAGATTTCTGATATCACATCTTTGCTAGCTTGTCAAATTGTTTTTGGTTATTCTTGTCATGTAAAATCTTTGTTGATGCTACTGTGTCTATTTTTCTTTTTCCGTCTCTTCTATGTTTTTATTATGCATCTGTTACCTTGCCTGCTCTAAGAATGCACTGAAGCTTTTCCATATTCTAGATATCATCACTCACTTGGATCTGTAGTCTGCTGGTTTGATGCATGCATGTCCATATTTATGGCTCTGTGGTTGATACAAAATGTGGCCATTACTGTTATCAGTAATGTGTAGCATCACATATCTGGCCATACTCTTTTTTATACTTTTATTTGTCCATGTTTGGTCTGTCTCCATACTCAAGTGAGCTGGCATGATAAGTCCGCATTGGCTGTAACCCAACCTCCCTCAAACTAAGAACAACAGTGCCTCCTAGGGTAACACATGGCAGTGCATAATCTCTCTCTCTCCCCGTCTCTCTCTCTCTCTCTCTCTCTCTCTCCATCTCTACACTTTGCTTCTCTTGCTTATTTGGGTGGGACAGTCTTGAGGATTTCTGGGAGAGAATGATGCAGCTCAGTTTATCCAAATGTGTAGGAGGCTTTCAAACTGTTTCAACTGTTGCTGTGCAAAGTCACACCAAGTAAAGAGAGCATGTGGCATGCTGCTATAGTGTTGGAAGGTGATACACTGAAAGGAGCTTTGAGTAAGAATGGAGTATTGTGAGAGGGAGCGAAAAGCAGTCATCCAAGGGAGTGAGAGCTTCTTTTGACTTTGTCAAGGGTTTGTCTGACAAGCCGAACAGAAACACAAATGAAAGCAAGGCTGTCGTGCATATCTTTAGAAAGAGTATGTTAGTCAAGTAGTCCAACCACATGACATATTCTGTATGCATACTGCTTCACACAGGCCAAGCTTTATGCTCAACAAGATTAGGCAAGTGCAGTTGTAACTGCCTAACGACTTAATCCACTGTTCTCACCTATTTTAATAAGGTTACATTTTTCATGCAGCAATCTTGGCATCCATACTGCCAGATTATGTGCTATATAATACACTGCACAAAATGTTGCAGAACTGCTATATTATAAATGGAGTGTGCAAAATATGATACATGATACATATGATTTAACTGATGACAGAGATATCTATAGGCAGCTCTCCAAACTGTATGCTCAGGCCAACATGTTATGTCATAAATTTAATGTGTGTTCAGTTGATGTAAAATGTTCCCTGTTTAGAGCCTTCTGTACACCGCTGTACACAGCACACCTCTGGCGTAACTACAGGAAGAGTAGCATGCAGAGGCTCAGTGGCCTATAATGATGCCATGCGGTTGCTTCTTCGTGTTCCCAAACATCATAGTGCTAGTCAGTTATTTGTCCACTCTGGAGTTTCCACGTCTGACAGTCATAAGGAATTTTATGTCTAAATTTATGTGTCACTTAGATGAGTCAGTGAACAGCATCATAGAGGTTCTAACCAACCCTGTGAAGAGCTGTTTTCGCTACTCATCTAGACTCAGGGAGCATTGGCGTAAAAGCCTGTATGTAAACTTGTTTTAAATAGACAGTTAATTTGAATTTATGTAATTTTAGTCTGTATTATTTTTTGTTTTGTATTTTACTGTACTGAATGGCAAACAATGACTTGTCATTTATTTTATTTCTTTTTTTCTTTTCTATGGACCATGAGTCTGCAAAATGAAAAATGAAATACTGAAAAATTAAGATTTTTCTGCATATTTTAATGCATATTAATCTGATCTAACGGTAACACTTTATTTGGATGGTCTAATGTTGTTGTTGCAGCTAACTATTAGGTGACAAAAAGTAGATGTTCAACAAAGTGTCACTTGCCTATTCGGTGCATCTCTACAGACGTAACTATGAATGTAATGGCACGCTGTCATGTGTGAAAAAGAGCCGGTGTCGAAATGCCAGCAAATCAGTTCTAGCATTTTCACTGCTCAAAAAGTTGTAACGTTACTAAAGTTCCATATCGACCGTATGTGTGAACGATGCCGTAACATTAACGGCAGCACGCATAATGTTAGGGCGCTCCGTTGTCGGAGGGAAATACAAACCACTATACAACGGGCTGTAGCTTTACTTTTTCAGTACGTCCGGCTGCAGGGCAGCCTGTCAGATGTGGTGGTGGGCAACACCGGTGCACCCCAAGGAACCGTACTGTCACCATTCCTATTGACCCTCTACACCTCGGACTTCCGCTTCAACTCCAGAACGTGCCACCTACAGAAGTTCTCTGATGACTCCTCCATTGTCAGCTGCATCACGGAGAACAATGAGGAGGAATATAGAGAGCTGGTAGAGAGCTTTGTAGGTTGGTGCGACAACAACCACCTCCAGCTCAACATCACGAAGACCAACGAGCTGGTGGTGGACTTTCAAAGGAGTGTGAAGCCCCCAACCCCTGTCACCATCCAGGGGGAGGAGGTAGAGATGGTGAACTCTTATCAGTTCCTAGGAGTGCAGCTCAACAACAAACTGGACTGGTTGGACAACACTGACGCCCTCTACAGGAAAGGACAGAGCAGGCTGTTCTTCCTGAGGAGGCTCAGGTCCTTCAACGTGTGCAACAGGCTGCTGCAGATGTTCTACCTGTCTGTAGTAGCCAGTGCACTCTTCTTTGCTGTGGTCTGCTGGGGAGGCAGCATCAAGGCAGGGGAAGCCAACAAACTGAATAAGCTGGTGAGGAAAGCATGAACACGAACTGGGACACAAACTGGACAGTCTGGAGGCAGTGGCAGAGAGGAGGATGAGGGGAAAGATAAACTCCATCCTGGAGAACCCCTCTCACCCTCTCTACAATGAGCTGAGGCTGATGAGGACCATTTATATTGTGTACATTACCTTTATTTTATTGTATTACCTATTTTCTTTATTACCTTCCTGTACTTAATTTCCATGGCACTGTTCCGCCAGTTGCTGCTGTGGCACCTGAATTTCCCCAAGGGGATCAATAAAGTGCATCTTATCTTATCTTGTATGTAACAGCAAAACCATCATTTCTGCAATTAAGGAGAATTTGTGCAAATTTTTGTTTTCATTGAAGAGGAAACATGGTTCACTGTCAAATTCCCTGCAAGGTACAACTAGACAGAAAACCAGTTCTTCATGGAAAAAAGTAAGTTCACATAGAAAAAGGAATTTGGATGTGTTTGTTGAAGCATGGAAAATGCTGACTGAAGAGTGGAAAAATGAGCCAGACAATATTTAAGGCATATTAGTCCCTCTATGCGCAAACAAGCTAGCTAGCAATATCTCTAGTAATGTAAATCACAGTACTGTGAGGCGCTATCATGGAAGAACAGTAACGAACACTCACTTCAAAAAGGCAAGTAAAAATGACTGTGAAAAGCTGTGGTATAAGCTTATAGTCTATGCTATCTCAGCTAACCAGCAAGACTAATGAGACTGAGCAACTTATTTTTATTTATTTACTCGTTTATTTAACAGGGACAAATGCATAAAATACAAAATAGATGCCATGCATACGGGTTTTTAACCACGGCTAATTTGCAACCCCTGTCCCAGGCTAGGCTTTTGGAGTTAGAACAGGAAGTACAGGAGCATTAAGCTTAAAAATAATACAGAAACATTAGAATACAGTACAGATAAGGACAGAGACTAAAATAAGGACAGAGACTAAAATGTTAGTAGTACATAAAATACAATACATTTAACAATAACTACAGTATTAAAATATGTGTTATGTATGTGTGTGTGCGTGTGGGTGTGTATGGCTGTGCACATGCTCACACATGTACGTCCATGCATTGTGCCTGACGCACATGGCATGCACATGTGTCTGCATATGTGTGTATGTGTGGTCAAAGGATATACACAATCAGTGTATGATTATGGATGATGATGCAAAACACATGTTGAGAGCTGATGAGCGTAACCATGCATGAAATGCATAAGGAGGAATTTATATAGGATCAGCACAGTTGGTATGAACCTAAAGCAGGTGAATTTAAAGTGTTTACTGCTAAAGCTGAAATGTGGATGGAGATGGTTGATGAACGTGCCAAACAAGCATAGCTGTGTAACACACAGGTAGAGCCTGCAGATATTGTCCCCAGTGTTATCTGCTACAAATAGAAAGAGTAGAAAATGAGGATCTGAATCCGGGAGCTCCGTATCATCCAGCACTTCATTTTGTGTCTTAAGGCTGCAGTAGAAAGGGCTGTCATGCAGGAGAGGAAGTGGCGGAGATTCATTCAGACAACTCGACAAACTTCACTGGGGCTGAGCGTGGACTGAAGACAGCCATCAATGGCTGTCACTCAGAAATTCAAGATTACCTTCATCAACGTGGGATCAAGTGGACGTTTAATCCTCCCACCAGCTCTTATCATGGGGGAATCTGAAAGAGATTAATCAGCGAGGAAGGCTCTGAATTCCACCATGAAGGAGCACGTTCTTGATGAGGAAAGCCCTCAAACTCTTCTTTGTGAGGAGGAAGCTATAACAGTTTAACAGCTTAAAGGAAAAATTCACCCACGGATAATCTTACACTGATATCATCAATCTGTGATGTTCAATGCAGTTATTTTGTGATTAAGTGTTGTAATTTACCATTTTCTTTTACCCATTTTCCCTCAACCTGCCTTATCTACTTCTGTTTCAATTAGTGATTTCCTACATTACCCAGAATGCCTTTGGACAACCCCCAGAGAACAGGTGTGAACTTGTATTGTTTAGCTGTGACTTGAGTATGTGTATACGTGAAGGGGGTAAAATTAGCTTATTGGATATTCTGTGGTTACTAATTTTTCCACCTTCAATAACTTGTAAAGCAAACAAGTTTACATTACTGAATATATTTGTGATTACTGAAAGAGGAAGAATAATTTACAACCACCAGACATTTTTCTTATGCAACTTCCAGTTCATATGGGAAACAAACTCCTGAAACTTGAATGTCTTAATAGTAGAAAAATATTTGGTAACGCTTTATTTTACAGCCCGCTAATTATGGTGTAACTAGTTTGTAATTATGGGGTACTAATAAAATAACAAGTTACAGGATAACAAAACAAGAAGTCCGGGAATCAAGGGCTAACAATTTTGAAATTATGAGAGATTACAATAATACAATAATGTAATTAGGGGGGAAACAAATGTTATCGGTGCTTAAAGGTTCATGCACTGTTTCTATTAACTACATGGGTTGATGCACAGGTTGTTCTGGAAAAAATAAATTCTACACCTGAAAAGCTGAATTGAAGATGAATAACTTTTCTTTTTTTTTTCTTAAAGTGTCCCCTCAGATATGATAGTAGGTAATGGGTAATAGTAATATATAGTAGTAATAGTAGCAGGTAGTAGTGAGCTAACTTGTGCCTTAAAACAGTGAAAGTGCAATAGGAATTAGCAATTAAATAGATGTTTTCCGCATAAAAAATATGGTATCTAAATACAAATTCCAAATATTCAGTTATGTTTTTTTTTAATCATGTTTAGTTTATAAACCATGGACGAAGTGAGACATCTCTGTCATCAAAGTTTGGGGCCTGAGCTTCATCTGATTAATCATAATGCAGCTGGACAGAAGACAGACTCAGACTCACAGTTTCATCTCTGATCGGTGTTCACCTGCACATTGAGAAAGAAAACGCACGTTGCATTCATTTGGAGAAACATCAACAACATCTACCTTTTAGAAAGGAAACCATGGAGAGTGATTTCCATCTTGGTAACACATGTATTTTTAATTTTATTATGGAGCAGGAAAAGATTAGTACAGAGGATTTTGCTAAACAGACAAACAAGAGACAGACAGTCAGGATAGACTAGTTGTTTGTGTTGAAGGATTTGCATTTGTGTCCAGTTCTTCCTTAGTTTGATTTACATTGTAAATTCACATTTGTTGTTGAAACAAAACTATGATGAAAGGCATAAGATGAAGCTATGATGAAGCATGTTGACCTTGAATGAAGCTACATCAGGTGGCCTCATGGTTATTTGATTATTAAAATGTTGCCATTGCATTTCTTTCAGCATCAATGCAAATGGTCGCTCGACTCAGTGCCCTTAATGATGATCGCCATGAAAACATCAACTGCATGTTTGCGAAAGTCCTGAAGAAGGAGCATTATCTTTATGCTGAAGCCTCTAGTTTCTCTGGAGTGACTGCTGAGCTCGACTCTGACCTTTCACCTCAGTCTGCTGTTGGTCTCGGCTCCAAACCTGCTTGTGGTTTTGCCTCAATATATGGGAACCAATAGCCAGTGCAGCTTCATCAGCATACAAACTTCTCTTGGATATGGACAAAGAAGACCTTCCTCCCACAGAGAAAGAGTCTCCTCTCATGACCCAGGACACAGCGTTAGGTAATGGTGGAACATCCATCCACCCAGCTCAGCATGTTGAGACTCAATCCAACCTGCTCCGTCTTGTTGAGGCTCCATGCCATGAGGCTCCAATGACTGATGACTTCAAAATCATTGAAAGATTGAGGCTGCTTCAGCACTCCCCAAATGGTTTTGACGATGACTACCACCTGGAGGCAGTTGGGAAGAGATACCTCTATGCTCCCCCAGGTGACACAACTGGATTTGTGGCTGACTGCTGCTCACCCTGTGGATCCACTCTGGGCTGCCTGGATGAGTGGGAGCCACTGGTCAAATCCCACTTTGACTTGGAGAAGGAGGGATTTGGTGAGGAGCTCCTCTACACTTCATCACATCTCTCTAGATTTGTGCTTGACTGCTCCCCACAGCATGGGCCGACTCTGGACCAACTTGACAAATGGGAACCTGTTGTCAGCAGCACTGATTCTCACCTGATGCAGTTCCTCTCAGTCCTCCTGGAGGAGGAGGAAGATGGTGAAAAGCACATGAATGCTTCCTCATCAGCGAGTTCTACATTTATGGCTGCCTGCGCTGCACACCATGCCCTTACTCAAGATCATCTTGATGAATGGGAGCCAATCATCAGAGCTGATTCTAAACTGATGCTGTTCCTCCAGGACTTGGAGAAGGAGGAAGAACAATGTCCTTTTATCATCAAGAGGGAAACGGTCAACTCCTGTGCACCGCTCGGGCCGCTGCTGAAAGCTCTGTGACCGTCCTGCATCAACCTGAATGTTGTGAGGGAACAAAAGTCACTGTCCTCTCTGCTGGACCTGACAATATCTCCACCTCAGAGGAGATTCTTGCTGAAAACACCCTGATTCACCTGCTTAAGGAAGGATCAACTAACCTGCTTCAGGAGTCACAGGCTCCAGCCATCCAGGTTGAGGTCAAAGCTCCACCAAGCCTTGTGGTTGAAACTGTAAAGGACACCAAGGATCTGTCCGGTCTGACCCTGGAAAAGACACTTCCACCTGTCCAACTGGTCAAACCTACAGGACCTCAGAGTTTCAGTGCCAAAGATAGCCTGTCGACAAAACCAAAGAAGAAGAAGAAGCGTGGCTTCTTTTCTTGGCTATCCCGCATATTCCGGAGGAAGAACAAGAAATCTGCTGACAACATGACTCCAACAGCAGAGACGCCGCTCCAACAGACCTGCCAAACAGAAGGAGATGAGCCAAAGCCCTGCTTGACTGCCCTCTCACCTGCAGTCCACTTCTGAACTCCTGTCATCTTCCTATCCACTCTACAGAACTGAACAACTGAATCATTTTATTTGAATACATTTATTTGCACACTACTGTTACAGTGTCTTTGCGCATTTCTTCAAAACACACCTTTATTCCTGCAGTTATGGGTAACCTGTAGCCTAAAGCAGTGAAAGTGTAATGGAATTAGTAAATACATGTTGCCCATTAACATTTTCTTTACCTCTATTGCTAACAATATAATCAATATTTATTCGAAATGTTTTTTCACTGAGTCTTTTAATATACCACACTTTTTAATATACCACAAAAAAAACAAAAAAAACAACACGTGTGGCCCATAAGGGGTTTCAGCAGACTATATTCTAGAGCAAAACACTGAAGCATAGTATTAGAGTAGTAGAATGTGTGGGGCCGGGATGTGAGTGCTGAAAGTAAGTGAATCGCGCTAGCAATTAACATTAGCAACTCGCGCTAGCGGTTAGCATTAGCGATGCACGGGCTAATATTAGCATTAGCGATTAGCAGGGGTTAGCGTTAGCGGCCATGTTGACTCGGTAAAGTCCGTGAAATGTTCATGTGTTTTGTTAATAGCATTTTACTGTCTTGTAGATGATGTTATTTGTGTTCAGAGTGTTTAAAAAGTAAGAATATTGCTAGAATACAGGCAGTTAGCCAGCCAAGTCAGACCTGTAATGTTAAGCCTGTAGAAACATAGGTTTGAAAGCTAGGTTTATTGTATTTCCCTGCCAGCAGATATAATGGGTAGCAGGGCTAGTTAGACTGGCTAGGTCATCCTGTAAATAGAGGTTAATGTGTAATGTGATGTTTTGAATTAGGTAACTGAGCAAGAGACATTTATGGAACTTAAAATATGTTTATTGATGTTCAGTGTTGTTTCTGTGTTATGTGGAAGATGTCATGGTGCAGCCTAAACATGTAAATGTCGGTAGCATGGTAGGCTATACTAGATGGCTAAAATAAGTGAAGTCCATTGAGTGTAGGTGTAAAGAAGGACTCTAAGCTCAAGTAATACAGGGAAGTTCAGAGGTTAGAGATAGAGCTAGTGCCACGAAGAGATGATGAGCATTGCTGACCACTGTGTTAAATGTTTTGCACAGGTAACCCCCCTATAAATAAATGTGTTGCACCAGTTTGGGCCCAGCGCTTCATTCAGGACCTGTAACACATGCCCCACAGTACAGTTTAACAGAAAGTCACATATGTCCATCTGGTAGGAGACGAGACCCTAGACCAGCTGTTTGGTGACATTTCTGTAACAATATAACATACACAAAAATATGGAACTTCAACACACAGTAACAGACTTAATTGAACATACAAGAGCTTTATTGAATGTAATATACAGTATGTTGAGATGAAATATCAAATATGTCAATTTTATAATATAAAATATCAAATAAAAACCTTCATAATCCTTTTACAAAACAATTTAGGGTGTAAATCCTTACGCCCTAACTACAGGGAACAAACACCGATAACATTTGTTTTGTCCCTTATTTTTTAAGTATGCAACAAAAATAGTCACACCATAACTACCTTATAAACCTCTCATAATTACAAAATTGTTACCACTTAATTCCAGGACTTCTTGTTTTGTTACCCTGTAACTACAGCATTGTTATTTTATCAGTACTCCATAATTACAAACTAGTTACACCGTAATTAGCAGGCTGTAAAATAAAGCCTTACCAAATATTTTCTCAGATATTGAAACCAGTGGTTGTAAATTGTTGTTCCTCTTCCAGTAATCACAAATATATTCACCAATGTGTTTGTCGTTGTTTGGTTTTGGTTATTGAAGGGGGGAAAACGACCATCCACTGAATATCCAATATCAAGGTAACTTCACTCTGTTTTTATGTGTGGGTGGACAGAGCGCTAGTGGTAGCACTAGCTGTTGTTGCCAGTGGAGAAAAAGTGAGAGTCTTGCCCCTTATGCAAATGCAATGCATGCTTCTATGATGGATTTCTACCTGTGTGATTGTTGAACATAGGTGCAAAATGGCGGCTCTAGAAAGAAGGCCTTGCTCTTTGATTCTGATGGACTGACATCAAACCCTGACGTTTACCATTGATGTTTTAGATAGCAACATTTTTTTCCCCGCTGCGCTGGAAATATCTTGACGTGACATTACGTTGTCTATATTTGGCCAGGTACCAATGGAATAAGAAAAATCCACCACCTAACAGAACGGACCCAGGAATGCAAGGTGCTGTTTTTCAACAGTGTTAAAGTGATTTAGGGTGGATTTTTCCCTTAACAGTTGACCAATCATAATGGCGTCCAATGACCCAAATGACTTGGAAGCTTTAATACCAAACCACCTTTTACAGCTGAAGACCAAGCCACCATTGCCACCTGGATTGTTTGACAAGGATGACCTTTACGCTCCACAAAGATGGGACAGGTCCGATATATTTCCAATCTTTTTTGGAAATGATGAATGATAATACCTACCCCAGCTCCAGGAATAACAAAAATGGTACTTATTTACTGTACTTTACATTTTGCTATTTTATGTGAGCAATGCATATTGATCTGATCTATTTGAATAGTGAGTAGTGTGAAATATTTACATTATATTTTGGTGTACTGTTACCAGTGAACTCCGTAAGGAGAGAAATGAGTTCATGTTTCTTTAAGACAGGACACTCAAAATAGAAACAGGCACGGGAGGGATGAGAGTGGAGCCTCACAATTTTCTGACCATGTTGGTGGAAGCTGGATAATACCATATGTATTTCAGTTAGATCACACTTTATAGCACAGGTTTATTTTGTATCGGAAACATGGAACAATCAAACCATCTTTGCTTTAATTTATGTATGCACTCTCTAGGCCGCACCCAGCCTGCATAAGGGAACTACAGTGTGCGCTTGTTCACCAGGCAGTACGGTATTAGTCCCACAGTTTTCAAAGTCAGCGTAGTTTCACTCACTCCATACTCATGCTCATGAATACCCCCCTCCCCCATCCCACCCCTACATCCCGGCAGCACCTATAAAGCGCTAGTGCCCTTGTTTTCATTGCAGAGGAAACACGTGTCACCGTTAAATTCAGTCTCTCCTTCAAGTATTGGAAGGTACATATCGAGGGCTTGGAGCCAGAGGGATGTAAGTAGGTTTTGGCAAACTTTACAGGAGAGACAAAAACAAAAAGTGGACCTAACTTTGATCAACTGTTGTAAATATCTTTTGATAGTGAAAATGTCATCACGTAAATACACAACTAAAGAGATACTTACACTACAAATAGATCCCCTTAAGAGCTTTTACTTGATATATAGATCTAATTTTCGCCCAAAATGCCAGTTATGCCTTTCTGGCTCCAAGCCCTTGACAAAGGAGGATTGCCTTCCTAGCATTGAGTTTCACCCCCTTTAGTGCAATCCGTGTCTCAGTTGTCTCAATCCTTCTTTAACCTGTCTCCTCCTCTTCATCTACAGCTCCATTTTGTGGCTGAAGTGGTTTAAATTGGTAAAAACAATAAGGGATCATAGATTTCACTTGGATTCATCTGGTCAGTTTATTTTGTGGAAAGAACAGGTGGCCCTTATATTTTCTAAACTCGGTTTATGTTAAAGCAAAAATGGATCACAGTAAAAAGTCATAGACACGTTTAACAATTGTTGGGCAGTACATGTGCCAAATAATGACAGGTTTCCTCCCAAGATACATTCTTATCAAGCCCCTCCAAATGCCAAGAACACATGGTTCTGCTCCATGGAAAACACCCTGAAACGTGTCGGTAACGCCTATCACCTGCAAAAGAGTCGCAATCTTTGTTCTTGTCTGGTTAATACACAGGCAGCCACCAGTTTTGCTGTTGTGGGGGAGATAAGGCTGGAGGAGAGTGGACAGAAGGTGTTATGTTTGAACTTCAGATAGCATGTGATGACTTAATTCTCTTTTCTGTCTCAGTCCTGCATTCCTTGACCTTTCTTTCTAATCCCTTTTCTCGACCATAGTGTTTGTCAAAGGCCTGGGTGGTGTGACCTGCTTCCCAGGGCGATAAAATCAAATTCATTCCATTCAGGGCTTCTCTATCTGCCTGTGTTCTGAAGCATGCCCTCACAAGCGTGTTCAGTGCAGTTTATTCATAGGACTAAAGATGCATCAACCATGGTTTATGATGCTATGATAAGTGTTTTTTATGCCTTTTCAAAACGGGTGATAGAAATGTGAAAGAATGTGATGGTGTATGACTACATTGATTTTCAATGGAACGTGAATCTGAAGTCAGGTTTTTGGCATGTTACCTCATGTTCCTCATGTTGAGTGTTATCTTCCTCTTTTATCAAAATGAGTTCTGCGAAGGAATGCACACATGATGCTAGTGTGTGTATGTTTGTGCATTGTGGTGTGTCCGACCCCCTTGTGTCCCTTGGGTGCCAGCCCTCCACCTCCTTGTCCCTTCCACTCAGAGGAGGAGGAGGGGGGGGGCGAGGTAATGTACGCTGCATTATTTATCGGTGTCTCAGCCGTGTCAATGCTGTGTGCCCATTTCCCTGTGACATTTCAGAGGTGGAGAAAAAAAGCAACAAAACAATGTAATGGACAGAAAGACCTTCAGCACAGCACAATAGTGCTGGGGGAAGCATGACGGATGAGGCAAATGCCTCGATTACCACTCACAATTCCCTCCCGCTACCTGTCTGCTCAGCCTGGTGTTCAGATCACACATGTACAAGGGACCGGAAACCCCACAGCACACCAGGGCTGCTATACAACGTGAGGTATATGATGTTGGATAGCAAAAGAATGTCCTCTTTTTTGGTCTCTTCCTCCTCATCCCCTTTTTCACTGGTCTCTCTTTCATCTGTCAAGCCTAATGAACAGATGTTGCTCAGCTGTTGGAGTCAACATGATGGACTGAGCCGCTGGCAGGCACATCCTTCTGGAGGGAGAGAGGGAGAGCGAAAGTGAGAGGGGTCATCTGGACAGTGAACAGCATGCCAGGGTGCCTTGACTCCACTCTGTTTCTCACCTTCTCTTCCTCCTCACTGACCTCATCTCTGTCATTCAGCTGTCTTTCCACCCTGAGCCCCACCCCCAACACTCTACCACCCACCGCCCTGTCCATCTGAGCCCTTGTCAGCCATTCTGTTCGACTGATCACTTACCTGTAATGTGCCCTTGTCCACAACCAGAGAAGCCAGCCACTGAAAAGGTCAACATATTTCAATAATAAGGTCAACGAGGCCTCAGAGAGAGACGAGTAAGGGAGGCGAGGGAGGAACAGGAGGAGCAGGAGGGTGATGTGATAGAATGAAGGTTACATGAAAAATCACTCAATATCAGTCTATATCCAGAGATAGAGAGAGCATATACTGTAAGCAACTGGCTCTAGAATCCAAGCAGCAATCACATATTTTATTACTGATAATGGCCAATTCAGCCTAGATATGTTAACATGAACAATGCTTGAAACAAAAGTGCAAAGACACTGACGGATGTCCTCAAGACGGAGACAAATCCTAGGGCTCCTCTATTGACAGTGAATGGGTGATACACAAATTGTGACAGATTCCAGGGAGATTTCATGAGGATTTGTGCACATTTTCGCATCTGCATCTGTTGCCACTACAATGAAATAGAACTTATTGGGATGCTCAAGCAAACATTATATAAGTCCACATGGATTAGTCTCCAATTCATTGACAATGGAGCAGTTCTGTCTCTTCATAACATCGCAGAGTAGGACTTTTGTTCTCTAGTTTCTATCTTTGGGAGTGAGTTGCTGCACAAATGTTGCACGTAAAAATTAGGGTGGAGTAGTGCTTTCACTCTTTATTGGAGTTAGACATTAGAATTACATTTCTCTAAATTTTTTGGTTGGTTTTTCAATTTCGGCTATGTTGTTGTGATATAATGGTATATACCAGCAAATTTTATTCATACCTACAGCACCATAATCCTCATAGGCTTTGAATGAATATGTGATTTAAATTCATTCAACTGATGAGACAGAAGACTACGACAATGTGTGCTCATTAGACCAAGATATCAGTGTAAGGATACCTCCGGACCACCTGCCATCTGAAAGCCAAGAGTAGAGACATGTGTGTGGGTGGGGGGGGGGCATCTTTTCCATATAGAGCAGTGAAAACACTGTAATGGGGTAGTAGGCCATAGAATAGTCCCTTAAGGTGTGTTCAGTTATAGTTCCTCACAGCTTTATTAATTATGCATATTTGCATCTTATTGACATGAATAACATTTGCGTTCCTCCACAAAAAAACATGTTTGGTGTCAGTGTTGAGAGGCTGACAGGCTCCATAACTTGTGCGGTTACCAGACTGACTGATAAGGCCTTTCAATTTCCTCTGGACTTCCATCAGTCCCTGGAAGGAAGTCCAAAAGATGAGAGGGGGTTGAAGGGGGAGTCTCTGTTGTCCCTTATTCCCAATTCAATATGAAATGCAATTGCTTTGTCTCACATTTTACTCCCAATCTGCCACACTCGACCACCTTACTCATCTCATCTCATTCCTCAGCAAAGAGCTCCCCTGATGTGGAGAAAGAGAGATTGAAGAGAACAGATGAAAGAATAGCCTTGTGATAAGGAGATAAAAGGATAAATAAAACGGATGTAAGCGTGCATAAGATGTTTCCGCAAAACCCTGTATTCAGAAGTTTAACAGAGGTTTTCATCGGGCATGCATTCATGACACTGCAGAAAACATCAGAAAAATAAGACTTAAGTGGGATAATCACAACTCTGTATGAAATATGTACAATGCAAAGGCCTGTAACATCCTAGAGCTATACGATGCCCTTCATTTAAAGGATAATTCAATTAGAAAATGTTAAAACATGCAATTAAAACATGTGCTTTCAACACAATAACATTCACACTGCAGTTCCACATGTCTCATAGCTGTGATTGAACAGTTATCATGACATTTCACTTATAATAGTCCATTTGATTCTTTTTTAGCATTGCTCACACGCTTCCTTGTTTACTTTGCTGGCTGCAGGTTTTCGGTTGTGTTCAGGTCATTTTGGAAGAAGCGGAAGAACGGGCTCTCATTGCATCAGCTTAAAAACGTTCAATATGTGTTTTACTGTTGGAATGTACACATCCAAAATCATTGGTATTTATGAATTTAAAATAAGTAAAGCAGATATTTATCCTTTTTTGTAAGTATGGTTGATTGTATTAGTGATTTTTAATACCTCGCACTGCTATGTTTACTGCTTGTGTTCACACACTTCCTAAATTTGTGATGCCAGGTGGGAGATAAAAAATCCCACATATCCTGGTGTAATTACCACTAGCAGGTTGATGTGAACGTGTTTTCCCAGTCAGCAGTTTGTATTTACAGAATAACCGATATAACTGGAATGCAGCATCACAGTACTTGTGTGGTCTACTTGCCTAAGAATTTGTCTTGGTTAGTTTCCTTGTCTCCCATGTGCTGAGCACATTTGAATGCATTTATGGACATAATTATACAAATTAACACTACTAAAAAAGAGCTCATAATAAAAAACATGGTTATTGTCTGCAATCATGCATTGTATTTTTTAAACAGATGTCTACATTCATAGCCAAGCAGATTTTAAAAGTTAATCTCTAACAGATTTTTTGCCTTTGTTAAGCCAAAATCAACAAAACTACATGACAAGGCAACAGTTGTTTCACCAAAGCCATTTCCTGCCTCTCATTCTTCCACATGACTACATCTACATGATCTGCATGGAATAACACTGTTGTGGAGAAACCACAAAATGACCAACTTGATTTTGACTTGAACGTCATACTGGTTCTTTGGTGGGATGACTTTTCTGTGTTGAAGGTGGGGTAGCTTTTTTCTATCACTGGAAGTTACATTAATGAACTGCACTCTATACCTCTTCTGCCTATGTGTGCTCATTAGTTTGACTGTAAGTTCACACTGCTTTTCATTTAGAACAGCTGTGAGTTAGGCCGCGGCCACACTGATCTGTCAGAAAACGGCCAGAATTATTGACGAATAGATTTGTGTCCATTGGGCTGTTTTGGAATGTCAGCATGGTGGAGAGGCAGAAATACAGTAGCCTAGCTTTGCTCATAACAGAGCTACTTCATATAAAAGATAAGAAACAGATTATACAGTATGAATTAAATGAGAAACTGACCTGGAAAACCTACATTCATCCCAATGTTATACCGGGCTTTCTCCTATCTTTGTTTTGGTTGTACCGTTGTGTCTGTGATTGCCGCTATTTTTTACAAAATAAACGTAGGAACACCTCTGATTGGCTAAACGAATGGTGACGAATCCGTCCGTCCTGACAAAGTTCAACTGGGCCGAACTTTCTGTCCGCAATCTGACGGAGATGGACGCGTCATCAGCCCTGTCCGGACAATGGACAGCTCTCATTGAAAATGAATTGAAATGAACGAAGATAGACAGACACAATGGATCAGTGTGGCCGCGGCTTTATCTAAAAGCTGTATGACAGCTATATCGGCAGGTGGTTATGTTTATTGCACACCCAGGCTGGTTTCTCTAAAACCTCCTACTGTACAACATATCCCACATACCAGTTTCATATTTCGTAGATTTTTATCACAGTATGCCACAGGATCAGTCAGTTGCGCCAACTAGTGCAACTCAGCAGGAGTTCTAGGAGATCTACATTAGATGTCAACCCTCACAGTAATATCTTGTAACAACAGGACTGGGGGCAAACACATTCATGCATATAGAATTTTCATGGGCTTTCCTGTCAGCAAAGAGGGTTTGGCTCCTGCATACTATTGTAGAACATGAGAGAAAACACACCAATAATAGAGTCCCTGACTAAAATGGGAACCATAAAAGTCACCCTCAACATACTGTAGAAGACAGAAAAATGTTGTGGGTCAAAGCTTGATTTTTTTAAATTTTGGATTACTGTGGTTAAAGATAGACAAACACACAGGGATGAAGACAGGCATAGATGCAGAAGGAGTTACACATGCACACACACGTGTGCTCCCTCACCCACCGACACACACAAACTTGCACAGAGACACACATACAAAAGCATGCACAGAGGCAGATAAACACATGGGCCATTCTCTTCCCACATGCTGCCCAAGTTTGAGCAGTGCTCTGGAAGGTCACTCCCCTGATAAGGATTTTACGCCTGCTAATTTGGGATGACAGCCCATGTCATCGAGAATGTTTTTTTCTAGGACCTGATTATCATCGGAGCTGCCCATGCAAATGACAGGGAGACCTTAAGGGATATCATTTTCTATTAAAATATGTAAGAGTCTAATTACAGATAAATGTCACATTAGCTGTGTGAGAGATAGAGACCTGGAGTGAATAGGTGGCAGAGGAAAGGGATAGAAGAGGGCAATGACACTCATAGAGTGATGTGTGGAGGGAGGAGGGAGAGGAAGTGAATGTAATAACACTGTCCAACATCATTAACTCACTTCAGTTAGTTGCTTTTATATGTAACATATGAGAATGTGAATACAGCATAAGAATAACAAGTAGATGTGACATTTGAAGAGATTTTATGTCTGAGAAAGCGTCTTTTTAAGCTCGCCACTAGGCAGAGAGCTTCTATGTTGGTTTGTACGCAAGGAGAACATTTTGGGATGATGATGCTCATTGACTTCCATTCATTTTGGATGCTCATTCACTTTCATTCACTTAACTGTGTCGTAATGGAGAGGGGAAATTGTACAATTTTAACTTTTTTTTTAACTTGTAGCTAAACGCAGGTCTGTGTCACAGCACAATGCTGCCACATCTGATGTTAGAATACTGTTCCTACCTGCCAGATAATTAGTATCATAAGATATATATATAGCACACAGGAAAAGAGTGATGACCCACTGAGCCTGGACTATGTTGGTCAGCTTACCTGCCCAGGAATGAAATTAATTTGCATTTATTTTATCTATTGCTTATGTTGTAGGCATGTTGTTGATTGATCTTGGTCTTGGTTGATCAGGTGTCAGAGTTCCTTATATAAACAATACATCACAAACTTTTCTGAATACAGGGATCATTTTTAATAGTAACGTTAGCAGGAATCTCAAAACACGGAGCGTAAACATGTAGTTTTTCATACAGAAAATAGAGAAATTATATATTTTGCATGACATTCTAGACATGTTGCATTAATGGACGAATTCCTTAGTCAAATATAAATAGGCGTTGATGCAATGTGGCTGACTATATAAGTGATGCGCGAATCAACTGATATTCTAAAAACTCTTTATAGTAGGCTATTGTACACCAATAAGATACATCTTACTTGTGTTCATTTTATTTGTTATAATTTTTACTTTGACACTTTTCAAACATAGAACAGTGGAGCAGAGCTGACAATGAAATCCCTAAGCATTCAACCTCAGAATTAGAAAACTATTCACCAGTACAGTAAATGTTCCTGAATTTTCCTTGGTGTTGATGGTGGGTGGTGGAGGTGGTGCTGAATATGCAATAGAAATACATTTGCAAATGGAAATGGTGGCCCTGGATGAGTCGTGGAAGGTCAATATGAAAACAGGAACTATGAAAGAAGATGATTCCCTGCACCTCTCTCTCTCCCCTGCTTTCTGGCTGGCCTCCCCTCTTTGTCTGTTTGTTTCTTTCTTGTTGCTTTCTTTCTTAAGGGAATTAGGCTTTTGGCACTAGCGCCATCTAACTGTCTGGGTTGACAAGTGCATATGCTCTCTCTAATATGGCACTTGGTGTTCACAGTCTGAATTCTTATACCTTTTCCTCTCTTCTCTCCTCTTGGTGTGTGTGTGTGTGTGTGTGTGTGTGTGTGTGTGTGTGGTCGCGCACATGTGTGAAAGAAAGAGAGAGAGCGTGTTGATGCTGTTTTTTTGGGGGTGTCTGTGTGTGTGTGTGTGTGTGTGGGGGGGGGGGGGGGGGGGGTTGTAAATGCACAATGAATGTACTTGCATTTCATACTTTAAGCTGTTGTATTGGTCAGCTTCACAGACAAAACAGGCGGCGAGCTTGAAACTGCCACTAAGCCAGTTTTCCCTTTGTTTCTGGGAGGCTCATGTGGCTCAAATTGCAGCAGACTGCCTTTCTGCTCCCACTAATAAAACAGGCAGCAAAAATGTCTGCGGATGTTAGTAAGGTTAGGATAATATCACACACATTTCCACCTCCTAATTTGTCACTTTATATGATTCTCCCACTCTGCATTAAAGTCTAACTGCATCTCATAAGGAAATTGTTAAACTTTTAATGAACAAACTCATTAAAACGGGGGCTATTTTCAGATATATCCCGGTTGGTTTCCATGCACCAGATTGAAACCTCTTTTCAATTACATACAGCCCCAAAGAGGCAGAGGGCTTTCATGGCCTTCTCTGAAGCCACATCATTAAAATCCAACTAGGGGCTGTCCAATGGAAGCCCTCTACTATAGGACACTTAATCAATGTGCCCTTAATCGTGAATGATATGATGTCTGGCCTTCACACTCTATTCAGATTTAGAGGAATTGTTCTGGGTTCTTATTCTGATTAGACTTCAATTCTTGTATTTGAATTTAGAAAAAAATGAAACCACCTACACAAATTGACAAATATATGTTGGACAAATTTTGTTTAGCTGCTCCTAACTGAAAACAAAGTTCCCTCCTTGCACACAGGGACACACACACACACACACACACACACACACACAAAGATATACTTGCACCTACGCACCTTAATGTATAGTATACATCCCAAAGTATGAATTCAGGCAGTGCCTTTGACTGCAGACTTTTCTGAAGCTCCAAAACATGCTATCGCCACTAGCACCACCCCCAGCACAGATGGACCGTTAGAGTGGATGGCTGGAGTGCTTCTCCCTCTGAGGAGCTGAGAGAGCAGCTTAGAGACAGCAGCCTGGAACTGAAGCTCCCACAAAGGACAAGGAAGAGAGGATGCAGGGAATCGTTAAAATAGTTTACTTAAAAGACAGATGGATAAAAAAAAAAAGCAAAAAAAAAAAAAAAAGTGTATAAATGGCAGGAGTAAGGAAAAAAGAGAAGAGAAGCAGGGCATAGTGGTCTAGGTGCCAAGCAGGGCACACACACACACAAAGTGCCTATCAGCTGGATACGCTCACTAACTTGGAAGGACAACAGGGGTCGGGATTTGGCCATCAAGGGTGCAAGCTGTCAGCGTCCTCCCTCATCCTATCCCTTGGTTCCTCCCACTAAATCCCTGAGTTGGACATCAAGGCCATTGTGATCTGATTTCATCCTGTTTATCTAGTTCAGCATGCCCAGCCAGCAGAGGTTTGGGGCACAAGAGTTTTTCTCTTCCTTGACTGCGGTTGAAAAATAATCTTGTTGTAGCCCAGTTGCTCGGAGATGTGAGGGAGAAGTACACAGGCTGAGAAAAAGTGAGCATTTGTACAACATGCCAGAAAAGGTAACTGTAATATTTCATCATGCTTCATGGCGCGCACTGGGACGACGAAGTGACAAGTTTCCTACTTTATCTTAGAAGGGGGGGAAACTAAAACTGTTAGTTACACGTTTTCTGTGTCTCTTTTGGTCAGCAGGGTCCATTTTTGTGCTACAACAAACTCTAGTTTGGTGATTTCATTAAATATTTCCGAACTGCCTTATACTTCAAGCAAATGTGCAATTGAGTAAATAGCCCACCAGATGGGATGGAAGGTATAAGTACCAGAAAAGGTTGAGAAAAAAAAAACAATTTGAAAAACGGTAGAGTTTTTCTACAGGCTGAGTTCCAGATGAGTGCCATTGAAGATTTAAGTATAGCCATGACAGACAGGACAGCAGAAAGTCACAGCTGTCCTCTAACTAAGAAAACACAGGAGGAGAATACAAAAAAGATGGGAGTTTGTCTCTGCTTACCAGACAGAGACAGACACCAGACGCAATAGCCACATTTAGATGCACATCAAAAATGCAATTATAATGCGATTAAGGCAGTAATGCGAGTAAGGCAGAGCCAATGCAAACAGCATACTTTGATTATATTAATACCATTCTGCTCTTAATTGAAGTAAGCGTAATCGCAGTAACATATGTGGAGTACTCTGATTTTAATTGCATTAATAGACACCAGTTAGGGCATGTACACACCTTATTCGCATGACTTGAAGTGTGACCAATTCATGAATGTGTCCAGCTCATCATTTTAAGTGGCGGTAGAAAGGAAGGTGACTCTTACCAATATCTGTCATCCATAAATTCTTGTAAGACATATGAGGGCCATCCCTTTTAGTTGACAAAATGCCTACAGCCATCCTGGTGGCAGTAAAGTACAGTCCATCTGCAGCCTATAATTTGAGGGATGTGGGACGCAACCAGCACAATGCACTTCCAAAATAGGTACACAAACATCTTTATGGTGCGTCTGTGCACACTAAACTGGTTGGCTATGATTTGGTATTACGCACAGCTTCCAAGTTTATACAGTGCTGCCACTCATCAGGGGTACAAAAGCATGAATGGTGACATCCTGGGGACGCAGTAGTTCACACAGCTCCATTCTAAAGTTCTCTCTCCACTGTATCACTGAACCCCCTCAAGACCGCCCAAAAGTAACACCTGAAGCATGGCATTTTGTTACTGCAGTAGAGAAAGGCCTATGGCTGCAATGGGAAACCTGATGTGGTGTTGCAGAATCATGGAATCATTTAACAGTAACAGTGGACAGTTAGTAACTGTCACAGAAGCTAAATTTCATCTGCAGTCCCTAAGCAGGTGATACAGTTAGTAGAAAAATGTTAAAAATTACAATTTACAGTATAATACATCCTTGCCTTGTGTTGCCTAATACATCATACAAGTCATATAAGTGTGTTACGCTTTATTTCATTAAGTGGACTTTCAGGGTGTTTTTGTATAAACTGTATATGGGCTTGAGGATGTTTCTTCCCACTTGGGACCAAGTGACCATACAGTATGACAAATGTGGAAAAATCATAGCATGGCTGTACAACTTAGTAGCATCTGTTGACAATTGATTACTAATAAATACAACATTTCTGAGGTTTAATTTGGCCATACTAATTACCTTTTTCATCTGCTTTTCAAAGGTCAGGTGTCTGAAAATCAGAATCAATTTGAAGCTTTTCACCCATAACAAGGATATCAAGCTAATGGACCTCCTTCCTGCTGATTGAGAAATACATTAATGTTAACGTTACAGTAAGCAGTCGCTGTCTTTTGTCGATACGTTATGGTTTGAGTAATTGCTTGCAGCTATGCAGTAACAGTGAAACTAAACAGTTATTACATCATTTTATGCATTTATATAGTGTAGATATTGCCGTCTCTGTGGAAATGGTTGCTCTTAGGCACTGGCTGAAATTCTGTCGTTCTGTTATTTGTAGTCACTTCACTAGTCTCAGTAGAACAGCACATGCTTGTTTGTTTGGGAGCTGCTGTCAGTCCAGTGATGTCAAAGTACTGGCAACACTGTTGCCAACTGATCGCTGGGAAAAGCAGCGCAAAGCACCAAAGAAATTACAGTTTATCACCAAGGGTGTTGCCAAAATCAAATAAAACAAGAATCTCATGGATTATCACTTTAGGTTTGCTTTGTTTACTTCCACATGGAATCAGGAAACATTGGTGTAATAACTGTAAACAAACGAGACCATCGCAGACAACAATGGCAGCGTCCAGCCTATACACTGCATTTTACATTGTGTGCCAGAGGATTGGATTTGCGGTAAATGTGTTGAATTGCTTTAGGACACAAAACAGAAAGAGGGCCACTGCTGACAAGTAGTAACATGCTTTTCACAACAGGAAGCAACTGTAATTACGGCAAATTTAGTCTCAATTTAAAACACCAGCACGAACATTACCATATGCGTGAGATGGAGGCTACCAATCATCTCAAAAATGGTCTCATTTGATAATTACATGAGCCACAATTCGCAGATGTATCAGCTTTTGTAAGGCCATTCTAGCATTCAGAGACACCACAGAGCCTTCAACTCTTGAAATTCTTAAGAACCATCATTGGCTTTTAAGAAACCTTTCACCTAATATAGGAAGTATTTAAAACACCCACTTATTGATTAAAGCATAGATTTTATAGATTTATAGATTTTATTTTTTTAAATTTTTTTTTAAAAATGGTAACCCACTAAAGATTCTATTGTATCTCTTTTATGACATTACTGTTACTTCACTGTTATCAGTGTCAAGCATGTGGATGAAACTGTGTATATATACATCAAAGGGGGATATTACTCATGCCCTGACTTCTATATTAATATACAGAACAAAGAGGGAGTGATCTCATCACTTATTTCAAAAAGCTTCTCTCTCTGTCTCACCCCCTCTCCCTCCCTCTCTCTCTCTCCTTCAGAAACAGAAAAAACAAGAAAAAATAAATGAATGAAAATAAAGAAATTAATGAATTATTAAACTCCTGTGAGCTACTGTAGTATGTGTAGTTTACTCTTCGAGTACAGGAACAGTTCTCTAAATGAAGGTCCCTGTTGTTGATGTGGTTGTATCAAGGCTCACTGGGCTATAAAGGCACTCAAAATGAGTCCTTGCCCATATGGTAATTTCATGAGTGTACACTGGAACAACAGAGGTTTTATTTTGTTTCAGAAAGATTTCCATCAAATCAAAGAGTTCAATTAAATTGACTTGCAAGAACCCTAAAGCCCAAAATAAAATAAAAAATAGTATCATTGGACCTGACGTCACCCTCTATATTTAATGTCAAACCAACAATTAGCTTCTCATAACAGCAGCAGTATACTCCCTCACAAAATGTTCACTGTCACAGTGACAGTGGCCTACAAACACAATAAAAGCTTTGATGAGGAATGCTGCAGAACTGTAAAGAAAGAAACAAAGACAGAAAAGAAACAAAGACGTGTGGCAAACCTTTGCTTTACCAACCGAGCTTAACTCAAAGTCTCATAGAGTCTTTATAGGTGTGTTGTGTACCGCAGTGACACATGCACAGTAAAGTTTTTTTAATTTTTGGGACCGAGTGACCGAGTGATTTATACTAGCTGTTGGCCGCAGCTAAAAAAAAAAAGACAGCTCATTCAATTAAGTTTACCTTTTGAACTCTTGAAGTGCAGATTTAATACTTGCGTTCAGCATTGTGCATTCACTATTTCTTCAAAACGTTTTTACCTGGCTAAGAATCACACTAAAACTACTGTAATGGGTCCCTGCTACACTAGAATTCAACCAGAATACTTGGCCTGTGACTGCAAATCTTAAATAGATCCACAAGAAAATGTGAAAAGAACTGGACAAATGTCATACAATTCTCCCGCATTTCTTTTCATCACAGCCACTGTATAATTTATGAGGACAAATGGATTGTGGATCTTTAAATGCTAAGGTAATTACCCACACCAGCACAATGCTTTCAGCAAGTGGCCATGTCCTATAAAATAGCTAGTTTTTGTGATTATAGCCTACAGGTATAGATGTTTTATGGTATAGATGTTTTATGGTATATATTGCGCTGCCCACTCAAAAAAATAACTCATTGGATGAACTCAATTAAATTGTGGGCAGGATTTCCATCCAATAAATATATGTAGCCCCAACTCAAACTAAGTACATCCATGCAATATAATTTCATTGAGTTAGTCCAACTCATTTTTATCAAATACAGCTAAAATAAAATAATTACATTAAGTGAAATTGATTTACGTTTGTCCAACTCAAACTAATATAATTTAATTTAGTTAGTCCAACTCATTTTTATCAAATACAGCTAAAATAAAATAATTACATTAACTACGTGAAATTGATTTACGTTTGTCCAACTCAAACTAATATAATAAATTGGAAATGAAATAAGGTAAAATTCTTTTTCATTTGATCCCCCATTAAGACACACATGAGACAAAACCTGGTTGAGGTGTTTTTATTGAAAATGCTCAGAGATAAGTTCAGCATGGTCAAAACCGACCATCCATGACACTAGTGTGCCTGCATTTCTTTTTTGTTTTAAAGAAAACAAACATCAAGAAACAGACTGAGCAGGAAATGAAAACAACAAAAAACCCAACATGATCTATACAGTGCAGGTTACAGTGTTGTTTTTAAATGTTAGAACCAAGAAAACATCAAAATGGAAATCATCGATGAGGTTGATGACAGTAATCCTCAATTCAACAACATCAATACTTGAAAACACACACCAAGATATTCACTTTTTTACTTGAGTTCACACAGCAAGATAAAAACATTTTTTTAAAATAATTATTTAAGAGGGGTGTTACTCCTCGTCAAGTGCCCTGGAAATAGTACCCCGGAAATAGTACCCCCGTAACAGCTCCATAACTGGTGAAAAATGGAACGCCCAGCTATCCCAAATCCCCCAGAGCCACAAACAACAAAGACTCTATGAAGGTGGAGGCTTTGCACTGCTCTCCAAACAGGGGATATCACTGGGTGGTTTAAAGAGTGCACTGCACAATCCTATATTTGGTACTTGCATAAGTGTAGTGTAGCCATTTGCATTGAACCTACCATAACAAAAAAGCAGAAAAGAAATTCCTGCAATCGGCATGTACAACCAATATGGCAAATGCAAAATTCCCACTACTTTGGTTTGTCAAGAGCGGTACAGCTTTGTTTTCTTTCCCTGTAGTACAGATGGTCAGTTCAAACAAGGACACAGTTTTGCAATTACTCATTTACACTGAAGAATAGCCTTTGGTGTATTATCATAGGTGCTAACAGAAACAGGTAGCGTGGACCACTTTTGGGCTACAAAAAAAAAAAAAAACATTCACGGACCAAGAGTCTGATTACAACTAACAAGGATACCCATAGTCATTTAAATGTAACTTAATCTGTGAAAATGTGACTTGCAGCATGAAGAGAGTTCTGGCCATTCACAATCAAAGGAAATTACAGTGTGTTGAATCATGTTTAGGTCCATTTCAACCCGAGTTAAGAGTCATGCAATCAGGCGACAGGGAGGAGAAAAATGGATGCGCCAGTTGACACTAGAGATGAATGGCAGCTTGAGAAGGGTGGAGGGTAGAGTCACACTCAAGGAGTTAGGATGGGTAGGTGAAGTGGGCAAACTTTCTATGTGTAAACGCTCGTCCGACCATCAACCATTAGTTCGTAAGGGAGGAGCAATTACAGTAAGTCGCTCCTAAATTACAGCCCCTGGCCTGCCTCTGTGCAGCTTAGTCAATTCTTTCAAAATGTCAGAACAAGGAAAACATCCATGAGGTCATTGATTGTTGTCGGTCGTTGACTGGGCGGAAGATGAAAGTGAAAAAACAAAAACAAAAACAACTCCCAAAAGATCTGATAAGGAAACTTGAAAATGTACTTTGTCACCTGGTGTTCACCTCTTATGCAAACAACTTGATTTTCAGCTGCTGTATCTTTGCATTCAGCTTGTGCCCATCCAAATTCATTATGACCTTCTGGAAAAACTCGAAGGTGTACTTGAGGTTGTCTGGAAAGCTTAGATCAAGGGCATAAATGAGCCCAAACAGCATGATGAACCCCATGATGACACTGCCTACGTTGGTCAGGACTTTAACGCCTTCGATCACAATTCCCACGTCCTCTGGCTCCCCATCCCCATCTCTTCGGATCGTGTAAATCCCCATGACTCCGATGTCCCTCTCTGCATCCTCAGCGGCGGAGGCCTGAACAACACAAACACAGAACACTTGTGTTAAGTAAAATGCTGAACACCACAAACAGAAAACGATATACAAAAATATAAATAAGCATTCTTAGATCATCAACTGCAGTTTAGAGAAGCAGACTAGATGCTCAGTTCATCAGTTGTTGGGGTCAAAATCAGATGCCAATTGCTGCCAAATCACATTTTGGTGCAATTCCTAGACGGACATGGCCTGTCCCGTAGCCCGAAACATTTGGCCTAAGACATCTAGCTGTCCAGCATAGAGCAGAGTAGGAGAGAAAACAGCTCTCCATGTGCCGAGAGGCATGAGGGAGAGCACACAGTTAAAGCACCCCAAATAACAATCACTCTGACAAAACACTCAACACAGAGTGAGTCTTAGAAAAACGAGAGACATCCAAGATCTGTATCAGCTTGTCTGAGAAGTGGTCCAGCTGTGACATGAACTTTGATTGCAGTGGCTTGGTGGTGATCCGCAAGAACTCTGCATTCACCTGAAAAATATTAACAAACAAAATACAGCCATTTGTTACTTGTTTATTATAACTACAATTTATAACCTCCTCCTCTCCTTGTCTCCTCTCCTCTCTCCTCTCCTTGTCTTGTCTCCTCTCCTCTCCCCTCTCCTCTCCACTCCTCTCCTGTCCTTGTCTCCTCTCCTCTCCTCCATGGTGGGACACACAAACCGCTCTCCAATTATAGTAGTGGGATGGGATTACTACCATATAGGGATGCAGGATTATTGGCAAATTCAAATTGCGATTGTGCAACCATTAATCATCATGGACAATAATAAAAACGGTCAACACATACATACAAACATACACATTTACTTACTTCACTCTGCTGGAACAGGGCAGGCCATCTGTTTTTGAACTCTCCTATCATGGGCCTCTGCTCCACAATCTCTAGTTGTCTGTGGGAGAAGGTTTTTTCCATTGTCGCTTTTATCACCACTTCATTGTCACGCTTTTTCAGTTCTGACAATAAAACAATTCTCTCGTTCTCCAAGCTTTCTGTGGTTTCGCCTTTTGGGTGCAGAGGAATGTAGTTAACTTCAGCCTTTCTTGGTTTCTTGATGTTGGCTGCAGCTTTGCCTTGGCCTTCTCGCTTGTGCTTCAAGGAGTTCACACGGATTTCAGGATGTCCGAGTCGCCTGAGCTTCGTTCGATAGTTTTGCATTTTATACTTAAGTGACTGTTTCCATCCCCAAAATCCTGTCTTGGATCCCAGCTGCCCCAAACAAGGATGGGCCCTCATCAAAGCTACTGCTACCTCTTCACACTGATAGTCTTGTGGGTATTTCGTGTATTTCATAATTTCTTGGGCTAGGCCATCAAGGATGACTCCTTTCAGCTTTGGGCCAGGGTTGAAGTATGTTCCATTTGTCTCAAACTCTGTATTCTTTAGGTGTAGCTCAAATTCAGCCTCGTAGGTGAATTTAGGGACCACAAAAACCTTGGGCCAGGAGGACAATCCTGAGAGCTGAGTTTCTGGGGATGAATGCGGGGTTGACGTGTACAGCGTATCATCGCTGCAGGATGAGGCTATTAACGAAGCAGGGGTTTGAGGCTCTGGGCAAGTGGTAATCGAGGTCTTACCAGGTGAGTCTACTGTGTACAAAGTGATGTAGGGCTCCACAGGTGACAAGATAGGAGAGTATATTACTTTCAGTGTGCTTTTATCTTCAATTTCAGACACCGAAGTTAGGTTCATGAACTCGTTAAAGTCAGCATCCATGTATTGCAACTGGAAGTCCTCTTTCAATTGAAAGAATGTCTTTACTAACGTATGCAGTTCTTCCACTGTTGCTGGAATTCCAGAAACCAGGGGTAGTTTTCTTGAGTCAGACTCGTCACCAAAGATGATCCGCAGAACAGCCATTACGGAACACCTTTAATCTAGAGCAGAAACAAGGGAGAAGGAGAACAAGAAACCAATACATTAGGGTTATATTTGAGATGAAAATAAAAATAGTTTTAGAGATTTTGTAAGAGCCTGACATCCAGAGCTCAGACTATTTGGGTTTAATGATGACACTAACCTTTAACGATGACGAATCTTTTCAACATTACCATGCGCAAACCCCCAACCATGTACTCCACAAGGGGATATGGGTCTTCCAAGTCACCAAGCTCAATTAGGGCAACCTCTCTAGTGGGTGAGGCAGACAGCTCAAATGCACCATAATGCTCCCTATACCAAGCACATGCATCTTTCACTAGAAAACACAAC
Source organism: Centroberyx gerrardi (assembly GCF_048128805.1). Classification (NCBI taxonomy): domain Eukaryota; kingdom Metazoa; phylum Chordata; class Actinopteri; order Beryciformes; family Berycidae; genus Centroberyx; species Centroberyx gerrardi. The sequence continues at coordinate 20,276,393 of NC_136000.1, forward strand.
TTCTCCTTAAGAATGCACAGTTGAATGATCTCATTAAATTTAGGCAGTCCATCTACAGATCCGTGTACAATAAGCATCCCCTCACTGTAACGTATACCACTGCAAGACACATTTTTTGCCATATGAACCTCAGTCACATCTGGGTATCTCTGCTTCAGTGTAGACACTACTCCCTCATTAAGGACATCAAGAGGCATGATTGAGACATCCGTGACCTCCAAGGATGACTTCTTGAGACTGGAGGAATGTGTGTGATAGGCAAGCATGAACTGGTGTTTAATAGCTAGTGAACGAGGTATATTCTTAAAGCAATTTGTATGACGAGCAACCTGCTTGAAGAAGCTATGTTTAGCCTCAAATCTCATCGTCCACAGTGCAATTAGAGGTCCGAAGCAACGAATCATTTGCGGATAGTGCTCTAAATAGTGATGTTTTGGTAGGAGCTTGATATGTGGAAAGAGTTCAAGATAGCGCTGTCTGTGATCATAGATCTTGGCCTCAAGATACGCAATGGTCTCATCTGTGTGAACAGGGGCCACAACCAACTCAACTATGTCCTTAAGATCTAGAATCACCTGCCATGCTGGCTCATCTTCTGGCAAAATTTGCCCAATCACAAAGGGAAGCAATCTTAGCAAGGTCCAATTTTCATGCGCATTGCCACCTATAGTGTTGCTAGATGTGAAAGAGCGTGGTATGGCATGGGGGTGATTGGTTTTGTCCCCCCATTTGTACGGAAATGTCTGGATCAATGTGTTAAGGCCATCAAGAGTGAAGTATTTTTTGGAGATCAATAAACTAATACAGCGTGCAAGTTCGACTGGAACAACACCCTCGAAGAGATCATGCACAATATCAGGAGGATAACCAGTGCTAACATGAAAATGCGAAAGGTGCTCTGTTAAAACACACTGTTTTTTGACACCACGGCAAATAGTTGCATTCTCCTGAGCTGACTGGACATGAACATCATGGATGTCTCTGGTTCTAAGTTGGAAAACACCTGACTTGACATCCTTAGTCTGAAATTCTGATTTATCTCCAGTACAAAACCTGCATATTGACCCGCCAGAAAAATTCTCAACAAATCCACCTATCCCATGGTCTCCAAGATTGTCAGCTATTACACACTGGACAGAACCTTTAACAAACTGACCAAGCTGAGAAATAAAGACACCGTGCTGTTCTAATATGCTCAAGTCTTGCAAGAGAGGCTCCAACACTTTTCCATAGCCATAGGACTTGACATCATCAGATTTGCATAGAACAGCTAAATAGATTGAGGTTAGTGTTGAATGGGAACCTAGTGGCAAATTAAAATTAAATACTCAAAACCCAATAGAGTTTGTGCTTCTTATGAGATGTCCCAAGAGGGTTACAAATCTCAAAATCATCAACATAAAGATTAACTGCTATTCTCAAACCTTCACCAGACAGAAAAGTATTTTGTTTATAGTACTCACCGTCTCTTACGGTTCTGTACTCTTGGAGACAAGCCAATAGCTGGTCTTGTATTCTCGGAGTTTCAAGATGTTCAAGGACACCTTTATGAGAGAGCAACTGTTGCAAAGATTGTAATAGAGGGATGTATTGAAATGTCCTATTCCTCTGGGCATCTAGAATGTACTCAACCGGCTCTACAACACCAAAATGAGATGTATAGTACTGTGTACATTTATATGCAGTAGCAAGAGGGCCATCCTTTGCAATAGCTATGCCCAACGGATTAGATTTGCATAGAACAGTGGAAAGCTCATCAACTACTGACTCTTCAACTTGTAGTTTATGACTTTGGAATACATCAGAAACAATAGCTTTTGTGACAGGCAAAGATGCTGTACTTAATATGTAGTGAAGTTCAGAAAGGACCTCATCAGTAACTGCCTTTGGAATGTGAACAATATTTTCCAACTTCAATAAAATGCATTATTATTATTGCACAGGTGTGCCTTGGGCTGGTCACAATAAAAGGCCACTCTAAAATGTGCAGTTTTATCTTGAAAAAATACATTTATTAGGCACTGAACTATGGATCTCACATGACTAGGGCTACAGATATGCATTTTTTGAAAGCCAGTCAGTATCTGGTGTGACCACCATTTGCCTCATGCAGTGCGACACATCTCCTTCGCATAGAGTTGATCAGGTTGTTGATTGTGGCCTGTGGAGTGTTGGTCCACTCCTCTTCAATGGCTGTGCCAAGTTGCTGGATATTGGCAGGAATTGGAACACGCTGTCGTACACGCCGATCCAGAGCATTGCAATAATCATGCTGTTTAATCAGCATCTTGATATGCCACACCTGTCAGGTGGATGGATTATCTTGGCAAAAGAGCAGTGCTCACTAACACGGATTTAAACAAATTTGTGACCAAAATTTGAGAGAAATAAGCCTTTTGTGTGCATAGAAAAAGTCTTAGATCTTTTATTTCAACTCATGAAAAATGGGAGCAAAAACAAAAGTGTTGCGTTTATATTTTTGTTCAGTATATATTTATAGCCTTTGTCTAAAAATATAATTCCTGATGATGGAACTTGTTTTTAAGTAGCAACAGACCATCATGTACATCACATTAAGCCTCTCTTTAAAACAGTGGAACTTTGCGGTACCAGGGACCTCATTTATAAAAATGTGCTTAGATTCAACACGAAAAGGATACGTATGTACAAAAGAGGAAAACTGCATATGTAATGGATTAAAAAAAAAAAGCTTATGTGAAAAAAAATTATATTTAATACTGCAATGCTATTTTGTTGAAGTAAATTGAGAATTGAGTACATTTAATTGAGGTAAAGGGTGGTTTTTATCAGCTACTTGGGTCTGATTAACAGAATGTGTAATTGATTGCACTGGTCTGCTAAGATCTTCCTGTAGGGGGAGCGTGCTGCTGTGTCTCATTCAATGGAGAGTTGAGTTGAGAGCAGCACTGTGTCAAGCATGTTCCTATTTCTTTATCTTCCCTTTCAGGTAAGCGCCTCATGTATATCCAGTTTGGCAATTGGATGTTGACACAAACATGTTGCATATTCAATGTAAAGAATACAATGATGTAAGTTTTGTGGGGAATAGAACATTAAAGACCCCATGAAATGTAACTTTTTTGGCGATGTTGCTGGACACCTATTCACCAATACAGGCTGAAAAAATGACAAAAAAAAATGTTGGTTTCTAGAAATTTTATATCAAATTTAACAGACTGTCTCTTTCTGGTAAACAGCTTCTGTTGATGACTCATTTTGCACTCGGGGACGTATACAAAAATTTAATCCAATGAAATTTTGATACCTGTTGGAATTATTCCCCCAACCCCGCTATTTTTTTCTAGCATGCAAGCTCAGCTAGCTACATGGGACGAAAGTGTGTTTTTGGCTGAACATTGCACTATTCAAATAAGTCCTGCGATATTCAAATAAGTCCCTCCTGCTGATGCCTCCTGAGCTAACTTTCTGTTTCATTCAGAAATACTTCAATACACAGAAGCAAATTACGCTCTCCATGCCACTTCATGGGGTCTTTAGAGTTTGCCGACCACAGCTAGCAGTCAGGCTATAGCTGCTTGCTAGCACAAGTCATGCACAGGGAACATGATAGAACCATGTTCAGTAAGATAGGGGAGGCAGGTGCAACATTTATGTGTGATAGAAAGATGGAAAAGAAACTGTAACAGGGTATCCGCGGGTCATTAAAAAGTATGAAAAAGCATTAAATACATTTTGTGAAAATTAAAGCCTTAAATGGCATTAAAAAGTCAAATTAGATTCCCATAGGTCTTAAATATTTTCTTTATCATTTTAGCAATAATCACTTATATTTCACTGCCTTGTTGCACAATATAACCATCAGGCACTCCACCGTTACCTCATGTTACTTAAACACCGGAGATGATACGCCCCTCTTGAGTTCAGGATTTCTTTCAGTTTCATTTGTGCAACCATGGCAGAACTGCAGTAAGCTTAAACCTGACAAAGCCCGCAGTAAGAAAGCTGCTCCAAAACCAGAGTGAATATTGCTGCAAAGGTGGAGGAGCTTAGGACTCGAGAGCGATGCGAAGTTGGCCTTACGTTTATTGGACAGGTAAGCAACATATGATGTAGCTAAAGTTAGCCGCACATTGCAAACGTTAGCTCCAGTGTTTCCCCTGTATTTCTTTCTGACAGCGCGGGGCGGTTGACACCTTTTCCACGACCACATGTCGCTAACTGTCATTTCGTCCATAAAGATGCGTCTCGGCAGAAATACATTTGATGAAAAAAAAAATCTAGCGGATTTTCAGCAGCGGCAGCGCTACTGAATGACTTCACTGCGCATAAATAAATATCTGTCAAGCAATATGATAACAAACAACCTGTTGCTAGTAAGCGGCTAAAGGGTAAATTGGTTAGCGTTAGCTAGCTTGAGCTGCCAGACCTCTGGGTTAGCTGATAACTGAGCATCACTAGCTATTGATTCCATCTGTTACTTGACTTCATGATACCTGTGGGATGTTTTAAACATTTATAACAGTTTGCAATGGGATATGTTTCCTCTTCACTTGACATGCTGAACTGTAACACTACTTGCCTATAGGTAGTGTCTGTTCATACTTTGTCAGTTTCAGACCACCGTAGCTCAGTGGGACGGAGGGGTGAGAGGTTGGGTGGAGCTGGGGCTGTGTGACTGGTAGAAGAGAACCTCCTTGGGACACACGTTTGCCGATGTTGTAGTTCCTGTGGCTGCCGTTAGATATTACTAAAGGGCCCATGTTACTGATCCATTAACCTAATTTGAATTTCTAAAAAACATCTGTCTATTAATTGTGATTTATTATAGCCAGTAATTAGCGTGTGTCTGTGTTGGCATACCGTAGGAACCGTGGAACCTTATAATTCTGACAGACTGATTCAGGCCCGTTACTGGATGCTTGGGAACTTTAGAGTGAAATGAGTGTGATAAATGAGTGGGAAAGTCAGTGCAGACATACCGACACAGGAGATAGCTGGCTAATCCAGAGATGGGAAAATGGAAATTTTCACAACAATAGCTCGAAGAGAAAGATTTCCAGGCATGGTTGCGTGCCGTTGACATAAATGACTGAGAAGCCTACTGTGCAGTCTGTAAGAAATCATTTAAGCTGCACTACGGGCATCATGCTAGTGATTTGTTCCCACTCCATTCTTTTTCATCGCTACAGTGGCCCTCCCACCGTTAAAACACTAAAGTGATGGACTTCTTCTCACCCATCTCACCCTGCGCTTGGTTTTGCTTTCACATACTGCTTTTGTGTAGCCTTAATGGTGTGACCAGTTACGGCTCGGAGTGGCATTAAAATGTCTTAAAAGTGGTATTAAAAAGGTCTTAAAAAGCATTAAATTCAGTTTGCTGATACCTGCAGATACCAGTTTCGTATGGCAAAAAATAATCAGATTTTTTAAAAACGGGCATAGGCTTTCCATCACGCGAGTTTCCCTTTATAAATCCCAATCAACTTGTAATGTTGTGCACATGACCAGGCCTCACATCCCATGCACCCCGGTAACTGAAATGCCCTTCATGAATATTGATATGCCTATAAATGTGCTTCTCATTACATTCTTGTTGTGTGAGAAAATGGCAATGTCACAAGGCACAAGACTAAAAAGAGAAATTTCACCAAGTGTGAAATTGAAATGTTTGTTAGGAGGGTGAAGCGAGAGATATTGTTTGGTGGCCTTAGTTGGGGTATCACTAAACAAAACATGTTGCAGAGTGGCAACATGTCACAGCAGTAGTTAATGCTGCCATCTCCGAGAGCCAGACCCTTAATAAAAAAATAAAAAAAAGAAATGGTCAGAAATTAAGGTTGACTCCAAGAAGCACATTACAGAGTGTCAGTGTCACTGGTGGGGCAAGGGGACACCAGAGCTCTCTCCCCTTGACGTACGTCTCACCTCGGTAATGGGGGAAACCCTAATTAGTGACATTGTGCCAGAAAATGAGGGTGACACCAATATGACATTAGAGGAAGATGAGATTTCTGCGGGTGACCAAGATATCTTAAATGTGCCTTTTGTTTTTGGAAAGAGTGAACGTAACCATGCATTCAACATTTCTTATTAATTTGATTTGACAAAAGAAATGCATAACAGAGTCCTTTTATAACCCTATGACATTTGGTTCAATTGCTCAACTCCTTGAATTTATAGCAATTAATTGGGACACGGCAGTTATGATCCCATAATGAAAGTTCATTGCAAATAGAGAGATGCTTTTTGCAAACTAGATGCCGTTTAGACTAAACTTGCACTGTTAAAAGAACCAGAACTCTGGTGTATTTATTTTAATGACTCAGTATTCAGCTTTTGAAATATTCAGGTTTTGGAACAATCAAAATCAAACCCAAGAACTGTTTTTAAAAGCTAGTTATCAGCGTTTCATTGTAAATTTAAGTTTTACTGGGTGTACAAATGATTTTAGGACCACCAGCTTTTCCATGAAATAGACGCAGGTGCATCCAGGTGAAAGCTATGATCCCTTATTGATTTCACCCGTCAAATCAACTTCACTGATGCATCTCAGACAGTGAAACTACTCTACTCAGACTTGGGATCAGACTCCCAACTCTTTGAACGTCAAATCTCAAAGAAACTGTGTGTGTGATGCAACGTGACTTATCCAACAGCAAATATGGAGGCGGACAGACAGACCCAACTCGCAATCCTTGTTTGCACACTATTTTGCACTGAAAAACAAAAGGAAAAAAGAAAGACAACAAAGAAACTGTGAATGAAGCCGTGGCTTATGTTTTGCAGCACCAGCTGGAGGTGAGTAGGATGCATCAGAAAAGTGAGGCTGCAGCAAGAATGTTTCGAGGACAGTTCCCAAATTTGGACAAGGTTTACTGACTCAGATGTAACAAACTCAAATGCTGCCTGAAATCCTTAAACCCTTTTCTGTAACCCGAGTGAGATGTAGTTATGAAAAATATGTGCAATAAAGTACAAAATCTCTGCTTTGTGTGGCTTGTCCTAGTCTGTCCTGAAGCATCTCTGACAGATAGCTGGGATTCATGTTGACTGGGACAGACCCGGACAAACCACACAAAACATAGACAGGCTATTATACTTGATTGAAAACATTTTCTAAAGTCATATGCCTCTGGGTTACAGAAATGGCTTAAGGATGTCAGAACGTGTTTCAGAAAGTCTATATTCTGTAGATAAACCTTGCCCGGCGATCGTAAAAGTGGTGCTGAATAAGCAAATTTCCAGGGGCCAGATAAACAAAGTTACCCAAATTCCCTCTTTGACGTTATCCTTCTCTTTGCCACATTGCTGTATCACACTCAGCTGACTTATCCAGGACACTGATTATTAATTCGAGGGTTTCCACATCGATTTTTTTTTTCTACCAGGTGGCCTCTGTGGGCTCCGTAGAAAACTGTTTCTATATAAACATTATTAATGCAGTTCCATTCTTAATGCAGTGTGCCAGGCCCGTGTGGAGCTACTGCTACATACTAATCATAGAATGATTTTGTACACGGTGGGGAGAGTGAAACTTGTGATCAGTAGGCATGTAGTCATTTTTATACATTCTCTTCCTGTGCTATCTTCTCTACTGCCATTCATTGCAGGCAGAGAACCATATTAATATCACAATGGGCTTTACACCACAGCGTAATGCAGTGTATCAGTAAGCATATGTGGTTGATAATTAGCTGTATTAGCACCCTGCCTTTAAGGGTTAGGGTTAGGGACAGAATGGGCTTCGGTGATCTGCTTAGAATGACGGCTGAGGAGTCCTGCTTGGAAGAGTCGGACTCCCGATAACGAAGCAGGACACAAAAATGAGGCTGGCCATTTCTGCCAAGGAGAGACTCTTCTTGACTCTTTGATTCTTGACAACAAGTTTGTGGTACAGTGTCCATTACTGTGTATCTTTAGTTTAGTTTTGCTTTTTTCAAATGGATGTTTTTATGTTGTCTTTTTTCTTTAGGAGAATCCTCCTTAAGTTTCCAGTATAGGATTGGAGAATCCACAGTTTCAAAAATTGTGAGTAAGCCCTGCACCAGACCCTTAAGGAAGAATTTCTGAAGGTAAGCTTGATTATGACTACACAGACAGTTATTTTCCCCACAGCTACTGCATTTTATAATGCTCCCACCTGACATGCCTTATATCTCTTAATCCCCCCCCCCCCCTCACACACACACACACAAACACATACATAATGAAGTGAAGCCTGTGAGCTCGTTCAGGCAGACAACTCGAGTGGCACTGTGATCCGGATCAACTGATGTGTCAGCTGAGCTTGCGTATTGCTATCACCAATTGGGCAGTCTGTTTGAGCTGTAAAACTCACCTGCTCATTCTCTGCTGCTGCTCGCGCTGCTGCTGCCGCCTATGCATCTCATACACCGCACCACCACCCCACCATCCACCTGTGGGCTCTGAATCTTTATGGTTCCCCATGGGGGGTTTGCATTGATCTCGCCCTGCTAACTATTATGTTCCTTTTTTCAGACTCCAAAAACAGAGGATGAGTGGCTGAAAAGACTTCCACCACCAGCTTGCTGGTGCCATTAATGGGAAACACATCAATATACAACCACCAGCACACAGTGGGAGCACCTTTTGCAACTACACATTCAGGTTCTCCGTGCTGATGATGGCTGTTGTTGATGCTAACTATCAATTCAGGTACATCAGTGTGGGTGTTCAGGGCAGGGCCTCAGAATCCGGGCTTTTTGCTTACTCCTATTTGAAGGGAGCACTTGACTGGGACCTCCTCAACAACAACCCCCCCCCCCCCACACACACACACACACACACACACACACACAAAGCCACTGCCAGGCTAAGACTTTGAAGCACCCTATATGTTTTTTTGGGGGATGATGCATACCCTCTACATTTGGACTTGATGAAGCCATACCCTTTCCGCCAGATAGACCATGCTACAGCCTGTCCCACAGAGTGATCGAAAATGGCTTTTGCATTCTCGCCAACCGGTGGAAGGTATTCTGCAGTACAATAATGCTTGACCCCAACAAGGTGGTGAAGATCACGGTCTGTGTGAAGTTGTGACTTCACAACTTCCTGCGTGAGCTCTGGTCCAAGGCATACCACCTCAGGCACTGGCTGATTGGGAGGATGGGGACCGTAGGGTTATGGAGGGTACCTGCAGGACGGATGGCCCAGGAGCAATGTGCCCTCTTTGATCTGGAGAGGCCTGCAACAGCCCCATGGCTGCCAAACAACTCCATGACAAGCTCAAGAGCTTCTTCATGTCACCTGCAGGCCAGGTTCTTTGGCAGGAGAACAATATAGAACACTACTACCCTGGAGCCTGCATGCCAAATTCTGTTCCCTGAAATTGTTTCTTGACCCTCAAAAAGGTGGAGGAATATTATAAGGGAACAGAGCTAACCTCTTTTAAAGGAATAGTTCACCCAAAAATGAAAAAGTAGTCATTATCTGCTCACCCTCATGTCAGTTAAAACACTGGTGAAGTTCATATGTCAATATAACACACAGCGAGTTAGCTGCCGCAGCTCCATATCAGCCTTCTCCAAAACATCTGGAGTAAATGGAGACTGTTTCTTTACAGTTCCAAAAAGGGCAAAAAATGACCATAAAATCACTCCGAACAGCATAATCCAAGTCTTAAGCCAAACAATTGTACTGTGGGTTATCATTATCTCCTAGATTTAATAATTGGTCTAGTATATTTAAATATCTGTTACATAAAAGCAGACATTCTGAACTTATAGCCATATAACCTTATAGCAATAGTTTGATTTGAAATACAAATTTAATCATAACAGAGGAAAACCAACCAATTTCCTCATACGTTCACATTACAATGTTTTTGCATTTAACTGTAGATTAATTACATCTGCTACCGTTTAGAAATTAATTAGAATCATGTATTGGATGTTATGAGTGTAGTAATGATCTCTTTTGTTCTCTAGGACCCTACTGTAAGACAGTAGGCTCCTCAAGGGCTAATTAGAAATACTCATGCTGCTCTCGGTGGGACATTGGGTGACGTGTTTTTTGAGGAAATCCAGGCATGTCAACGTCCATCTCTGCTTTGATGTCAACATTTTGTCCTCACCCCTGCTGGGTTTGGGTTTCAGCAGCTTTGTGTACTGGGTTCTTAATGAGGTTACCCTCATCTTTACGTCCTCAACTACAATCATACAAAATAAAGCTATTAATTATCAACAATCAAACTCTTTTCATATGTTCTTGCCCACTCATCTAGACTTTACAATAAGATTCAATTGTTTCTCTCTCCAGCAAACACATAAGCACTTGCTGGATAGCTAGCAATTTTGTACCTGGTAGATTCAAAGCAGCGGTGATATGTGCCCAACTCTTTTCCTTGTCGATTCTGTCATGGCATGTCTTGCCACAACTCTACAAGTGTGTCTTGTTTGTCTGATGACGCCCTCTGTGAAGTGTCTTCCTTGATGCTTCATGGCCTCATGATGATGACACGCATGGGGTTGCAAAGTGATGATGACCCAGAATGATTATGGGGTTATTTTTATCAGTTCCAAGGTTAGACTGCTTAATGCGGCCTCCAACTCTTAGTAATCCATCACTGTCAATAATTGGATGCAGCTTCTGTAAACTGCTGTGCGAAGGCAGGTTGCACACTGCTGCGGTGCACTTTATCTCTTCTGAGTAGTATTTATGCTGGACACTTTTGATCCCAAGCCTTTTGGCTTTCTCCAGCTCCTCTTTGGAGGGGCCTGTGCGACAGATGTGCCATCCATGGCTGCTGCTGTTTTGTGTATGCTGGGAGAAGGGATGAGCTTTTTGGATTAAGTGTGCCACTGCTGAAATGACAGTGTCCCACATAGAAAAATCCTCTAATTGCTTGGGGCTCATCAGGTTTTTGGAGACTTGAGTGATATTTGCTGTCACTAGTGGACGTATCTCAGAGTTGTGGAAAGGGTTGACAAGGTCAAAAGTTGCTTGGTTCTCTGTGGGAAGCAGGGATGTTTTCTGGAGGAAGGCTGGTCCAGACAAGTAGTGCTGCTGAGGAGGGCTGCATCAACAGATCAAGGATTGTGGTCTGTGGAACATATCACAACTGGTCTGGGGATGAGGATTGATGGATATATTGAACCGTGTTGTTCCTGTAAGTGTAGAACCGCTTAGATTGGTTCTGAATATACTGTAGAATATTTTGCTGTCTACCCAGTAGGTGATGCTGTCAAACTTCAGATCCATCTTCTCAACAAGCAACTCTGCCATCTTGACAGACAGAACTGCTGCATGTAGTTCCAGTCTGGGAATGGTAAGCTCTGGCTGAATGAATAGTTTGTATAGCTCTGTCAACTCGGAGCGGGCATTACAAATCTAAACCGAAGGCTGTAGTTTGTTTCACTCTCTTCGCTTGGGGGGCCAGCTTGGGGGGGTGTTGACGACACATGGAAGATAGAAAAGCATTGAGACAGTTAATGGAATGTTATCCTTATGGCAAATACATATAGATAATGATGAAAAAGAGCGGAATGTTCCTTTAAACACAATATTAAGAACAAAGCAATGTACTGGTCTCAATGTGGTAGTATTTTGGCACAAGGACTTTGCGTGTCAATGGGCATGCACACAGAAGTTGGCAAATCCAGCATACTTTTCAACATGAAAATGCTTGTTCAGTTGCCTTTGATATGTATGTATGGACAAAGTGAGAGGGAAGTTTGCTGGTCAGTAGTTTTTGTTAGTCTACAGCAAGAATTTCACATTTCTTTGTCCTATTACCCTAAAAACTGAAAAGCTGAATACATTTTAGTAATTGTTTTTACAGTGCACCGTCCATGTTGACAGCTATATTGATATTCTTTTTAGCAGTGTAACCTTATAAACCAGCTTGGCATTTGCCCCTAAACTCCCTTTCGTCACATTTTTTTTACTGCCTATGACTGATTCTCATCCATGTTACAGTGCCAACAGAGTCTGTGATGACAAATTCGCTCTCAGCTGGTAATTAATAAGCCTTAAGTGGCTAGGCCATGGTGACCTGTATCCAGGAAGCGGTGCCAGCTCAGCTCAGTCACAGACATTGCATGGCACTCCCCACTACCATTTCTCTTCCACCTTTCAGTTGTTATTGATCTCCAGAGCAGCGATTCTCCACAGGATGGATGGCATGGCGCCACAGTAATGACAACATGCACCATTCTGTCCATGCTAAGCATTATACAGAACCAGCAACAGAGCAAGTGGAGAGGGAGCAGAGAGTTTGAGCTAGGTTTAGGGAAAGAAAGAGAATGAGAGAGGGCAATAAGATAGAGATAGAGTAAGTCTGTGTAAGCATTTTCTCAATTATTGGTAAGGTTCTATTTTAATTTGGGACAAATAGGGAGCATTTTAATAGTTGTAACAGTGAGATGGAGCATGGGCTTATCTCCATAGTGTTTTGGGTAGGTTCATTGTTGGGTCAACTCTCATTCCTGGTACCAGCTTGACAGGACTGATATTTATAGAAAATGCCAAGGTGAAAGGTTCAGGTGGCAAAAGTTAATTAGTTTTGTCTTCGTGATTAGCTTTTTAACCAGATGTGTCATATTCTAAGTGTTGGAAACTGAGGGAAGAATCTAGTTTTTACTCTGTTTACAAGATCCATCTTGTGTGTAATTCCGTTTCTTGAACACAAACTACATGAGATAAAGTATAAAATATGATTTGTCTATTGGAAATGAGATATCGTTAAGCTTTCTCCTTTAAAACAGTCAATTTCCCCCTAGTGCTAATAATAATAACACCCTGTGACAAAACAATCATTAACAGTCCTATTCAAATGTAGTCCCTTCCCTGTCCTCAGACTCTGGTTCAGCTTGGTTGAGGATGTCTGCTACCTGACCTTGGCTGTGTCTCTCACGAACACAATGACACTCTGCATGGTGGCTCCTTTGACATCTGTGTGTCAGTAGTGTGAAGACAGAGCAGCATGGATGTTTGTAGTCTAAGGTCACCAGTGAATGCTACTTAAACGTAGCTGGTGATTTCTGCACTGCAACAAATATCCATCTTAACAAGTAGCCTAATTCAATCCAGTATTGAGACTTAAGACTTGACATGTTTGCAGTGTGAATGATTTGCTAGTTTTTAATGACCCATTTTAGTGAATTAGGAGTGCTATTTATTTACCTGTTAGAGAATTATTCTTGTTTTCTACCAAGTCATACAACGACCATGCACCACTATGCAAGCACCTCCTGTGAGTCTGTGACTCAAAAACACTGTCCTGCTGTTCCTGTGCAGCCTGTCTTATGTGTCTTTGACAGTGATTGGAAAGCAACTGCTGTCATCAAGGCTTCTATTAAACATTACTGGAAAAAGAAACAAACAAACCTGGAATTATTCTTCACTCTAACTTGAAAGAGATGACCCACAAACAAAATTTACATCAATAAAATGGGAGGACTATGGCTGCTAATCACTGCAGTTTGTGTTGGTGAAACATTGTTAACAATGCAGAACAAATAGATATATGAAGGTTGCACCCTTCTCTCCATACAAAATATTTATTTTACATCACCACCATGTTTCGGCAGAATGCCTTCTTCAGGGTGTAACATGCTCGGTGGTGGATGAGTTGAGCCCCCCCCCCCCCCCCAATATGTGAAGCGCTTTGAGTACTTAGAAAAGCGCTATATAAATGTAATCAATTATTATTATTATTATTATTATTATTATTACATCTATTTACTCTGACTTTGGACCGACGGTTTGCACCTTTTTATGGGTGTGTGCTCTACTGCTGAACAATGCAGAAAAAAACATGAAATGCTAGTCAGTCACTGTATGTCTCTTTTAGCTAAAATACAAAACATTTTTCAGGGGAATGACGTGTCCCGAGTGTTCAGACATCAGTGCAATCTGCTGTCCAACCACATTATGTATGTTTGCTGTCTTGTAAAAGCAAAATGTAGGTAGTTGCCAAAGGGAACTGTACAATATAATGGATAGCACAAAGTTATAGATTTCCCTAAAGCATTGTTATTGACAGGGTACACTGGGTACATTCAGTAGCAACAGCCATTGAACAGACAATGTGGTATTGAATCAAAAATAAAGCTACCTCAACACATTTTACTTTCTCTATTATTAATGGTACTATTAAAAAGTAAAGTGCAGTCTTGATAACTAAATGCCTTATGGCTTGTCATCACTCAAAAAAGTATTTTCTGCACTACTGAATGTGTGATTGACTGTCAGCTGCCCTTCATGAAGAGGCTGCACGTCGCCAGGGTGAGGAAGAGGGCAGGAAGGATCACAGCCGATTCTGCACACTCGGGCGACCACCTGTTTCAAAAACTTTCCTCTGGGAGACAGTATCATCCCATTAAGATCAGGGACACTTACCAACTCAACAGTTCTCACCATGAGCCATCACCCCACACACCCAGTCCCCCTGAAGGCTCAGAACCTCCCCATCTCCCCCGTGGAACTGACAAATTACTGGTATTGTCTAGTCCATTGAATTTATTATTAAGTGGGGGAGATTTACACTGATTGGCCAGATCATCATAACAAGCATCTTTACGTTTTATTAACTCAAAAGATTTTTTTCCCCACAGACTCCTTGGGTCAAGACAAATCCATTACTCATACTGGTTTTAATTTCTTCCATAATAGTTTTGCCTCAATTTTATGCAAAACCTCAGTTTTGCTATTTCTCTCTCAGAGTTGATTGAATCTCCATGAAATTTAGCATATGGACTTCCTAGATTTGTCGCGGGTTAAGGTTGGCGGACTCTAAGGCAGAGACACAACACGAGGAGGCAGCAGGACAGTTCAAATAAAGATTTATTTGAGGGTAGGGTGAGAGGACGAGGCTGGCCTGGAGGGTGGAGGAGTCCGGGCTTGACAGCTGACTGACGAGGCAGCAGACTGGACGAAGGACTGACAGGGTTCCAGAGCTGGAGCAGGCGGCAGGAGTCAGGACGGGATCTGGACAAACAGGCAAGAGTGAGTCTAGGCAAAAATGCAGGACAGACTGAAAACAGACTAAACGGCTTGAAAGTGACTAACAGGGCAAACTGAGTCAACAATCTGGCAGAGTCTGGAGGTTTGAGCCGGGCTTAAGTAGTAGGGATGATTGGGTGATGAGTTGCAGCTGAGCAGACCGGCTCCTGACTCCGGACACCTGACTCCAGCTCTGTAATCAGACCACACACAAAGAGAGAGAGAGAGAGACTAGGAGGCAGAGGGCATGACAAGATTACAGCTATTACACAGCATTTTGAAACTCCAAAATGTTTGACCGCGACCCACAAAGTTGATGGAGAAGACACGCAAACAGGCAGAATTTGCTTAATGCTAGAGCAACCAAGCTTCTCATCCTGAAGTGTGTCACACCACATTTGGTTGCGCTCCATAGCCCCACCATCAGGCCGACCTTGCAGTAGGAACTTATTTTTAAATTTGTGCTACAAACTTGACTCAATCTCCAGAAAATTTTACACATATGTGAACTGCCTATATCATGCCTATTTCGCTAACTCAAACAAAGTTGATGGCTATGATGTGCAGATACAAAGGGAGGTATAATTCTCAAATGCTTCATGCT